>NC_074681.1:45693014-46000220 GCF_029448725.1 Salvelinus fontinalis
TGGTCATCCTGGAAGGTGGAACCCATTTGAAGATTCACAACTTTGAGTGACTGCATCTGAAGTGCTCACAGCAGCTGCCCCATCGAACCACGGGGAAGACTTACGACCACTGCATGTTCTGTATTCCTCCACTGAGAGATCGACATTCCTCAGCCTATCACCCTCTACACACCTGCTTCATATCCCCGTCGCCTCTTCACTCAAGCTTCCAAACAGTTGTTTTTAAAGAACTGAGTGCCAACTGTTTTTTTTGTTGTCGTCGCCAGATATAAGTTCCTAATGTGCTTATTCTTCTATCTCTTGCTGATAGGGTTAGAAGCTTCAAAAGTTTCCGAATTGAAGACTGAGAAGTCCGCATGGGCAGTGTGTGCCAATTTCAAGTGTGGCTACAGGGCTGTTGAGCCCTAAGGATGGCACTTTAATATAAATAGATTACTCAGAAAAAAACGTATTGATATTAAACAAACTCCTTTGGACAACTGTCAAGGGGGAAAATATAATAGACTACATAACCAACACAGCTGTGCCTGCATATGTAACAACTTCAGTTGGTGATCTATATATGTCTGAATGCATGACTTTGGGAACTCAATGATGCAATGTTTTTTTGATTTCTTCTTATGATTATGACCTCTCTTCATCATAGGAAAGGAAGAAATTGTATACAGCACCTTTTTTTATCACTGGAAAGTGTTATACCGTTTGTTTTCTATGCTGACCATTTGGAAGTAGAAGGGCATTAGCCCGGAAGCTTCTTAGTAAACTTTCCACTTGGCTTTGCAAATTGTATCAATATACAAATAAAAAAAATGGCCGAATACATTTCCCATGAATTCATATTAGAGTTCAACACTGGTATCTTTCACACCACCTGGAAGTTTCAAACTTTTCATCAAACAATATCTGCGCTCATTCACATCTGCATGTTTATGTTTTCAAAGTGAACCGTCCGAAAGCTTTTTATGCAGAAGCAGACTAATGGAGTTTGTGCTCTTATCATGGCGAATGCAGCTCCACACATGGGAATACACAAACAAACAGCTAACACAGAAGGAACCGTTTAATGTAGTTAACCAACAGAAGTTGTGTCAGCATGAATTAATATAACGCCCACCACAATTTCCATTCACCATGACAAGACTATGAAAATGGCAATAAAACATGCTTCCTCAGATTATTGCAGATCCCAGTTGTGTGTACATATCACCATGGAAATAACATGGGTAGGATGTAGATTTTACACTGAAATGTATCTTTGATAACCTTTTATTAGGTTCACTTCTGAAAATGAATGTGTGTTGGCATGTAACACTCTTAACTTGCATTCAGAATTAGTGTATGCTGATGCATGGACCTGTAATCAAGAATTTCAATGCGATCAGCGGTAGATCTGCGTAATAGTGGGCTTAACATTTTAAAGTAATTTCCGATTGAGCCGAAATACAGTTTACATCACTTACCGTGATTGCAGTTTCCGTGAACATGGGAACATTGGCTTTTTATAAAAGGTGCATACTGTAGCCGACAAACCGCAATCGGATTGAATACCCACTAAAGAGAGTATAGTCTTCACATTTATTTTTTATTTAACTAGGCAAGTCAGTTTAGAACAAATTCTTATTTGCAATGACTGCCTACCCCGGCGAAACCCTAACCCGGACGACGCAGGGCCAATTGTGCGCCGCCCTATGGAACTCCCAATCACGACCGGTTATGATACAGCTTGGAATCGAACCAGGGTCTGTAGTGGCGCCTCTAGCACTGAGACCGCTGCGCCACTCAATACAGTAAAATAATAAGGTTCACCGTTCAAGACACCAAGTTCATTTTCAAAGTGGCAAGCCTGTGTGCATTTAGGAATGAATGGTTGGTTACCACGTTTGATCAAGAATTACATTGCTTGTCAATTCAATTAAGCAATAATGTGTATCTAGCTTTTTATGAGTTATTGGTTTTACTCATCTTTGTATTTAGTTTTGGATTAAAGTGAAAATTGTATGATTTGTTAATGATGGTATATGTTCTGTTTTTGCATTTCATTCGATTTTAATAAAAAATAAATTGCACATTGTTAAAGGGCCTTCTTTGGGAGGTGTGTAGTTTTATTTTTTACATTTCGGTAGCACTTTATATTACAGCACAGATTAAATGGGTAATAACATGATATTAATATACATTTACAGTGGCTTTCGGAAGTATTCACCCCCTTGGCATTTTTCCTATTTTGTTGCCTTACAACCTGGAATTTAAATAGATTTTTTGGGGGGGTTGTATCATTTGATTTACACAACAAGCCTACCACTTTGAAGATGCAACATATTTTTTTATTGTGACACAAACAAGAAAAACAGAACTTGAGCATGCATAACTATTCACCCCCCCAAAGTCAATACTTTTGCAGCAATTACAGCTGCAAGTCTCTTGGAGTATGTCTATAAGCTTGGCACATCTAGCCACTGGGATTTTTGCCTATTCTCCAAGGAAAAACTGCTCCAGCTCCTTCAAGTTGGATGGGTTCCGCTGGTGTACAGCCAACTTTAAGTCATACCACAGATTCTCAATTGGATTGAGGTCTGGGCTTTGACTAGGCCATTCCAAAACATTTAAATGTTTCCGCTTAAACCACTCGAGTGTTGCTTTAGCAGTATGCTTAGTGTCATTGTCCTGCTGGAAGGTGACCCTCCGTCCCAGTCTCAAATCTCTGGAGGACTGAAACAGGTTTCCCTCAAGAATTTCCCTGTATTTAACACCCTCCATCATTCCTTGAATTCTGACCAGTTTCCCGGTCGATTGCAGATGAAAAACATCCCAATAGCAATGCTGCCACCACCATGCTTCACTGTGGGGATGAGAGGTGTTCGGTGTGCGCCAGACATAGCGTTTTCCTTGATGGCCATAAAGCTACATTTTAGTCTCATCTGACCAGAGTACCTTATTCCATATGTTTGGGGAATCTCCCTCATGCCTTTTGGTGGACACAAAACATGTTTGTTTATTTTTTTCCTGAAGCAATGGCTTATTTCTGGCCCTTCTTCGTTAAAGCCCAGCTCTGTGGAGTGTACAGCTTAAAGTGGTCCTATGGACAGATACTCCAATCTCCGCTGTGGAGCTTTGCAGCTCCTTCAGGGTTATCTTTGGTCTCTTTGTTGCCTCTCTGATTAATGCCCTCCTTGCCTGGTCTGTGAGTTTTGGTGGGCGGCCCATTCTTGGCAGGTTTGTTGTGATGCCATATTCTTTCCATTTTTTAATAATGGATAATGGATTTGCTCTGTGGGATGTTCAAAGTTTCTGATATTTTTTTATAACCCAACCCTGATCTGTACTTCTCCACAACTTTGTCCCTGACCTGTTTGGAGAGCTCCTTGGTCTTCATGGTGTCGCTTGCTTGGTGGTGCCCATTGCTAAGTTGTGTTGCAAACTCTGGGGCCTTTCAGAACAGGTGTATATATACTGAGATCATGTGACAGATCATGTGACACTTAGATTGCACACAGGTGGACTTTATTTAACTAATTATGTGACTTCTGAAGGTAATCTATCTAATTTAGGTTCTTCATAGCATTTTTTTTTTGTAACAAGTAGTTTTTTTCATTTCAATTCACCAATTTGGACTGTTTTATGTATGTCCATTACATGAAATCCAAATAAAAATCAATTTAAATTACAGGTTGTAATGCAACAAAATAAGAAAAACACCAAGGGGGAACTTTTACAAAGCACTGTACATAAATAATTATTCTAGCCATGATTTCATTTGATTTCTGTGTAATTTCATTTGTTTCAAGGTGAAACATTAACAAGCTTGTTTTGCCATAGGCATACAATTCTGCAAATGTATGAACCATAAGCTCTGGTTATGTAATTATTATATTCTCGACTGTTTGCGAGACTCGTACCCACAAATGGAGAAGAAAAAGGGGAAAGCAAAAAATTAAGCATCCAGCCAGCATTGAATAACCAACAACTCGTCACACGATTGAGCTGGGGTCATGCAGCTATATCTTCTTTCCAGTAACTACCGTTTCACCTTTAATCAGAAAACCAACGAAACATATAACACTAGACAAGCAGTTCTTATAGCCTTTAGCCGTACTCATATCCTACTCCTCCTCTTCCTCTGGTGATGTAGAGGTTATCCCAGGCCCTGTAGCCCCCAGTTCCACTCCCAGTGGAGTGGAGTGGAGCTAGGTGCCCTCCTTTGTTGACTTCTGTAACCGTAAAAGCCTTGTTTTCATGCATGTTAACATTACAAGCCCCCTCCAGAAGTTTGTTTTATTCACTGCTTTAGCACACTCCGCCAACCCGGATGTCCTAGCTTAGGCTTAGGAAGACCACCAAAGATCCTGACATTTCCATCCCTAACTATAACATTTTCCGACAAGATAGAACTGCCAAAGAGGGCGGTGTTGCAATCTACTGCAGAGATGGCCTGCAGAGTTCTGTCTTACTATCCAGGTCTGTGCCCAAAAAATTCGAGCTTCTACTTTTAAAAATCCACCTTTCCAGAAACAAGTCTCTCACCGTTGCCGCTTGTTATAGACCCCCTTCAGCCCCCAGCTGTGCCCTGGATACCATATGTGAATTGATTGCCCCCCCATCTATCTTCAAAGTTCGTACTGTTAGGTTACCTAAACTGGGACATGATTAACACCCCAGCTGTCACGAATCCCGCTTCCCAAGTCTGGGTTTGCCTGTCTGTCTGTCCTGGAGTGTGTTTCCGGTGTCCTGGAACGCACCCTGTCTGGTTGCCGGGCGAATTAGCTTGTTGGGAGATTGATGTTCACCCGCACCTGTGTCCCATCAGTAATCTGCACACCTGTCCTGATCATCACCCCTCCACTTCATAAGCTCTGACCTGACATCCATTCCCTGCCGGATCGTTAGCCATGAACAGTATGTTGTGCCATAGTATCAGACTCAAGTTGGATAGTATTTGTTTTGTTGTTTTTGTTTACGTATTGCTTGCCTTGAACTTACCTCCGTTTGTTTTGCCTTCAGTTACTCACCCGGATCATTCACCCCATTCCCGCCTGGTTGATGGAGGATTCCGCTACTCCATTGGATTCACCTATTTCCTCCCATCAATTCACCACCGCTACCCGCTACGCCATCTGGATATATCTACCCTTTCACATTTACTTGTAAATAAATACTCACCTTCTTCCTACGCTCCTTGTCCTGGTCTGCTTCTGGGTTCGATTTTGAAAGAACGTGACACCAGCCTTCCTACAACCTAAGCTAGAAGCCCTCAATCACACAAATTATCAAGGAACCTACCAGGTACAACCATAAATCCGTAGCCATGGGCACCCTCTTAGATATTGACCAACTTGCCCTCTAAATACACCTCTGCTGTCTTCAACCAGGATCTCAGCGATCATTGCCTCATTGCCTGCGTGCGTAATGGGTCTGCGGTCAAATGACCATCCCTCATCACTGTCAAACGCTCCATAAAACACTTCAGCGAGCAGGCCTTTCTAATCGACCTGGCCCGGGTATCCTGGAAAGGATATTGACCTCATCCCGTCAGTAGAGGATGTTGCTCTCGATTTGTTGCTCTTTATTTGTGCTTTCCTCACCATCTTAAATAAGCATGGCCCATTCAAAAAATGTAGAACTAAGAACAGATATAGCCCTTGGTTCACCCCAGACTTGACTGCCCTTGACCAGCACAAAAACATCCTGTGGCGTTCTGCATTAGCATTGGATAGGTCCCGCGATATGCAACTTTTCAGGGAAGTCAGGAACCAATATACTCAGTCAGTTAGGAAAGATACGGCTAGCTTTTTCAAACAGACATTTGCATCCTATAGCATTAATTCCAAAATGTTTTGGGACACTGTAAAGTACATGGAGAACAATAGCACCTCCTCCCAGGCTAGGTAACACTGTCACCACCGATAAATCTACGATAATCGATCATTTCAATAAGCATTTTTCTACGGCTTGCCATGCTTTCCACCTGGCTACCCCTACCCCGGCAAACATCTCAGCACCCCCTGCAGCAACTTGCCCAAGCCCCCCCCCCCACTTATCCTTCACCCAAATCCAGACATCTGATGTTCTGAAAGAGCTGCAAAATCTGGATCCCTACAAATCAGCTGAGCTAGACAATCAGGACCCTTTCTTTCTAAAATGATCTGCCGAAATTGTTTCAACCCCTATTAATAGCCTATTCAACCTCTCTTTCGTATCGTCTGAGATCCCCAAAGATTGGAAAGCTGCCGCGGTCATCCCCCTCTTCAAAGGGGGAGACACTAGACCCAAACTGTTATAGACCTATATCCATCCTGCCCTGCCTTTCTAAAATCTTCGAAAGCCAAGTTAACAAACAGATCACCGACCATTTCGAATCCTACCGTACCTTCTCCACTATGCAATCGGGTTTCAGAGCTGGTCATGGATGCACCTCAGCCACGCTCATCCTAAACGATATCATAACCGCCATTGATAAAAGACAGTACTGTGCAGCCGTCTTCATCGACCTGGCCAAGGCTTTAGACTCTGTCAATCACCATGTTCTTCTCGGCAGACTCAATAGCCTTGGCTTCTCAAATGACTGCCTCGCCTGTTTCACCAACTACTTCTCAGATAGAGTTCGATTTGTCAAATCGAAGGGCCTGTTGTCCGGACCTCTGGCAGTCTCTATGGGGGTGTCACAGGGTTCAATTCTCAGGCTGACTCTTTTCTCTGTATATATCAATGATGTCGCTCTTGCTGCTGGTGATTCTCTGATCCACCTCTACGCAGACGACACCATTCTGTATACATCTGGCCCTTCTTTGGACACTGTGCTACAAACCTCCAAACGAGCTTCAATGCCATACAACACTCCTTCCGAGGTCTCCAATTGCTTTCAAATGCAAATAAAACTAAATGCATGGTCTTCAACCGATCGCTGCCTGCACCTGCCCGCCCGTCCAACATCACTACTCTGGACGGTTCTGACTTAGAATATGTGGACAACTACAAATACCTAGGTGTCTGGTTAGACTGTAAACTCTCCTTCCAGACTCACATCAAACATCTACAATCCAAAGTTTAATCTAGAATTGGCTTCCTATTTCACAACAAAGCATCCTTCACTCATGCTGCCAAACATACCCTCGTAAAACTGACCACCAATTATTTTGCCTCTGGCCTTTTTATTTCCTTACCTCCCTACTCTTCTACATTTGCACACACTGTACATAGATTTTTCTATTGTGTTATTGACTTTACATTTGTTTACGTGTAACTCTGTGTTGTTGTTTTTGTCGCACTGCTTTGCTTTATCTTGGCCAGGTCACAGTTGTAAATGAAAACTTGTTCTCAACTGGCCTACCTGGCTAAATAAAGGTGAAATAAAAAAATATGAACCACATTTTCCAACCACTTTTGAGTCTAGGCTCAACGCCTGCGTCTGAAAATGCAGAATCAAGCAAACCGTACGGTTGAAATCAGAATGTGATCTTCTATTATTGTTCCACTTCAGAATTATTTTTTATTTTTTAAACAATAAGAATAGGTGATCTTATAGTAAAGAAATCCAATGTTTTGGGGGGTTTAAGTAGCCTTTATCTTCTAGAATGGTAACAGTTTCCTCAGACAAAACGGCACGGAAATGTACGGAATCATTTTTGTAACTTTTCTTTCACGAAGGCAGCAATTATTTAACCTGTCGTGGAAATTTGAATAAAGTGAGAAAGACTTTAATTTCTTCAAACAATCTTCATTTGACATTTGATTAATTATTCCAATAATGGAGCTGGTCAACGACCCACCCCTAGGTGATTCATTGAGAGCCCAATGATTGATTCTGAGTTGGGGCTTGCCTTATATAGCCCAACCTTTGTTACTTTTCCTTAATCCACTACCAACTGTCTCAATGTGTCGAACCAACCCATATCTACTGGATGAGGTGGGCAAATATTCAGAGTCCTCTGTGTTCTCCTGTGAGTACTAAGAACTGTTTGTTCTTAGAATAGAGGATAAGGAGAGACTTCGTTCGGAACAGAGATACCTCGTTCTGACAATGCACATTTCAGAGTACAGAGAGTGGGGGTAAGAACACAAGATGTACACAGCCGTGTTGAATTAGGTACAGAGTTATGTGAAAACAGCAATTTACACAACCAGAGTAACATGATTGTACATATCTATCGTTTATATAAACCTTAAAGTAACGCTAATACTCATTTTTCTCTCACAAAGTAAAATGTCACTTCATACAAGCCGTATCAATGTAAATTAAATTATAATAATGATTTCACTCATAGACCAATTTATCTTCTCGGTAAGCGCTCAGCATTTAGTTCTTTAAAGCAGCAATCAGCAGTTGAAACTAACAAAGCATTTTCCCCACCCCTGTTTCGGTAAAAAGGGATGGGACTGGAGAAATGTAACCACTCTCAAATTCATAGACAGAGCTTTGGATCCAAGGACTGAACAGCTATGATATAACAATTATAGTTTGAACCATGTTTTGAGGCTACATGTACTTTGTCTACAAACATTGGAGTAAAACAAGCTTACTGTGGCTTAGTTGGTAGAGCATGGCTCTTGCAACACCAGGGTTGTGGGTTTGATTCCCATGGGGGACCAGTATGAAAATTGATGCACTTGTCACTCTGGATAGGAGCGTCTGCTAAATTACAAAAAGTAAAACATATAAATACACTTTTTTTATGCAAAAGTTTGTGGACACCCCTTAAGATTTGTGGATTTGGCTATTTCAGCCACACTCGTTGCTGACAGGTGTATAAAATCGAGCACATAGCCAAGAAATCTCCATAGGCAAACATTGGCAATAGAATGGCCTTACTGAAGAGCTCAGTGACTTTCAACGTGGCAGTCATAGGATGCCACCTTTCCAACAAGTCAGTTTGTTAAATGTCTGCCCTGCTAGAGCTGCCCCGGTCAACTATAAGTGCTGTTATTGTGACGTGTCAACGTCTAGGAGCAACAACGGTTTAGCCGTGAAGTGGTAGGCCACACAAGCTCACAGAACAGGACCGCTGAAGTGTGTAAAAATTGTCTGTCCTTGGTTGCAACACTCACACCAAGTTCCAAACTGCCTCTGTAAACAACGTCAGCACAAGAACTGTTTGTCAGGAGCTTCATGGTTTCCATGGTCGAGCAGCCGCACACAAGCCTAAGATCACCATGTGCAATGCCAAGCATCGGCTGGAGTGGTGTAAAGCTCGCTGCCATTGGACTCTGGAGCAGTGGAAATGCGTTCTCTGGAGTGATGAATCACGCTTCACCATCTGGCAGTCCAAAGGACAAATCTGGGTTTGGAAGATGCCAGAAGAATGCTACCTGCCCCAATGCATAGTGCCAACAATGAAGTTTAGTGGAGGAGGAATAATGGTCTGGGGCTGTTTTTCATGGTTCGGGCTAGGCAACTTAGTTCCAGTGAAGGAAAATCTTAACGCTACAGCATACAATGACATTTTAGATGATTCTGGGCTTCCAACTTTGTGGCAACAGTTTGGGGAAGGCTCTTTCCTGTTTCAGCATGACAATGCCCCCGTGCGCAAAACAAGGTGCATACAGAAATGGTTTGTTGAGATCGATGTGGAAGAACTTGACTGGCCTGCACAGAGCCCTGACCTAAACCCCATTGGAGTGAATTGGAACATTGACTGCGAGCCCGACCTCACTAATGCTCTTGTGGCTGAATGGAAGCAAGAGTGGAGGCTGTTATGTCAGCAAAGAGGGGACCAACTCCATATTAATGCCGATGATTTTGGAATGAGATGTTCGACGAGCAGGTGTCCACATACTTTTGGTCATGTAGTGTATTTTGGGTTCTGGTGGGGTATGACAGTTGAACTAAGGCCTAGATTCAATCAGATCAAGCGCTAACCGGTCTGGTGATAATGATGGTTTGTCGGCACTGGTGATTTGTTTACATAGCATGATAAGATAACTAACGCAGCAGGTTAGGAGATTTAACCTGGCAGGTTAGGAGAATCAACGTAGCAGGTTCGGAGAATAAGGTTTAGGTAAGGTAAAGGGTTAGGCTTGGCTAAAATGCTACAATTGTTATCCCCGACGCTACAATTAGATGGAGCTGTACTGGTAGCCACAACTGTACAAACCATCAGTTTTGGCAAACCATCAGTATCATAACACTGGCGATAGCCGACACCCTCGTAGCTGATGTTTTGGTGGTGTCATAGGTGTAACTGCATTGGAGCTGTCAATTCAGTGAGCGCTTGCTGGTCTGGTCATTGTCAAGAATTCCCACCCTTCCCACTCGTGTAAGAAGTTCAGAACGAGAAAGTGTAGGCCAGGGGTGTCAAACTCATTCCACGGAGGGCCTAGTGTCTGCAGGTTTTTGGTTTTTCCTTTCAATAAAGCCCTAGACAACCAGGTGTGGGGAGTTCCTAACTAATTAGTGATGTTAATTCATCAATCAAGTACAAGGGAGGAGCGAAAACCCGCAGACACTCGGCCCCCCGTGGAATGAGTTTGACACCTGTGGTGTAGGCTATAGAGAAATAATGACACTCAAATTGAGTATCATTAAACAAAATAATAAGGATTTATATTAGGCTAATTGAGGTGTATATTACAACGCACATTCAATTGTTTGAATTTTTAACAAGGCTGCATAGGATTATTACTAACGTGACTCGGCGCATCCAATGGCAATGTCCGTGAAAGGTATTATTTGCTGATTTGACATCTCCAACGCAGTTACACCTCCGACATCTCCTAAATAAAACTGTTATCACGGGTTAAGGCAGTACTGATTGAATCTAGCCCTAAACTCATGAGGCATTTAAATTATATTCATAAAGAATCAACGATTATGTTTAATGCAATCTTTTGAATTATTAGGACCTTAATCTGCGTTCCTGCTGTGTATTGAATCTGCGCATGTACCAGCACTGTTAGCGCAAGATTCCCTCTTATGCATGAGTGAATTGAGTTCGGAAAAACTGAAAGTATGCATTTTAGAAATAGTTTTCACGTACAAACATTATACACCTGTATGTCCGAACTCAAAATAAAAAAGAACATGGTAGAAAGTTTATTTTGATTTCTGCGATTTTCTGCGTTTATTTAAATCCTATCAGGTAGCCTGATTTCAGATTTGTCCACGTAAACAGGATTATTAGGGAAATCGTTATTCTGGCAAAGCATGTAAACATTTAAAACACATGTATATTAATCTGACTATGTAACCATCTTCAATGGGTACATATTGTGAAGGATGGTTTTGTTCTCTTTTTTAACAAATATAGGCCTTAAAGAAATAGGACATGTTAATCACAAAACATAGCGTGCCTGCTGAATAACAAGAAAACAGGAACTGAGCAGTGTAGTCACCGACAACTCAGCTCAAGCTTCACAACAAACACTTCCGGATATCTGGATCCTGTGTGCTGTGAGGCTGGGACCAGCCTGGGCACCACCGATAGGCTAGCAAGTTTAAGCCACGCTAAGCCTCTACTGTGACAGGCCAACTCTAAAGTTGGAACTACATCTGTCACAGTATAAAAGAAGATGTCTGTACTATTTCAGTCAGTTCTCTGCTTTACCCTGCGTGGTGATACAGTGAACCTGTATATACAAAAATTGCATTTACCATTTATCACTTATGTTAAATAAAAATACTTAAAGTATATTCGGTGACTTTGAATCACATTTTATCCTGATACCAGATTCGATTGACGCAACCTTTTACAATATCATGCATTTATACTGAGTGGCTGGTGGTTCTGGATTTTCTGGAACACGACTTTCCATGGCTATTGATAGAGATTTCTGTGCATGTGTGGCATATTTTTTTTTAAATGTAGGCACTACCCACTCTGCTGCCTACTTAGCTTCTGCTCAGTGCTCCACTGCTCCGCTGCCGCTTCCCCCTCATTGACATGGAGAGGGAAACTTCATGTTGTACACTAAAGATATGGTCGACATGTTCGAACTATGCATCCCATGCCTCAAGGGCCATTTCATGATATTTTTTCATGTTGTAGCCTACACCAGTATATTTGTAACAGTTTATCTGTTGGCTGTCGTATAATGGTAAATCTGATCCCCAAGGTCCTCATAGGCCCACTTGGATATATAGAGTTCGAGGTAAAGGAAAAAAAACATTAAAACACTGGCAGAATTCTTTCATCCACATCCATTCACATAAAATATGTATTTTAAAGTATATATACCCTTCTAAGACCACTGTCTTTCTGGATGTATTAAAAGGTTTGCAAATACTTCTTTCTGCAAGGAATTTGAATTGAAAGGGACATGGTAATACCTATGTAGGTGACGTAGTTTCTCCACTGGTATAATGGGTATAATGTGTGGTAGTTGCACACCTCCCTGCTGAATTATGCAGAGCTGATTTGGGCCAGTTTATTTATTTTTTCATGATCTTTTATGAAAAACCACATTTTCGCGTAGGCTTTGTGCTAGCAGTTTAAGAGAGAAAGAGAGAAAATAGCACAGGGATAGCCTGGTTGAAGTCCTAGTTTTTAATGGTTAATGCCAGTAGATTGCAGAGGGGTTCACATACAGTTCAGAGGCAAATCATAATACATTTAGCCCAAAAACAAAACATGTACCGTCCACTTCTTACATTAGTGCTTTTTATTGTTATCCACCCTCTGGTATCTTTCAATACCATTGCTAATACATATATACAGTATATACGTACATTAGCATACAAAAGTTTGGGGTTACTTAGAAATGTCCTTGTTGAAAGAAAAGCAATTTTCTTGTCCATTAAAATAACATCAAATTGATCAGAAATACAGCATGCCCTCTATCAAATCAAAACTGGAATTTTTACTCAAAACAAAAATTGGAAAATTATGCTAGACATTTATAGAATAAATCATACATAGATTGATGTTTCTGTGACCAACGGTGAATTAGTTATTGATTTATACCGCTTTAAATGGCATTTTATACATTTGATGTATTTCTATCAAGTCAAAACTGGCATTTTTCCTCAAAACAAAGGTTGTAAAAGTATGCTAGTCATTTATAGAATGAATCATACATAGTTTGATGTTTCTGTGACAAATAGTGAATTAGTTATTGATTTATACCACTTTAAATGGCATTTTAGAGATTTTATGTATTTCTACAAAATCCAAACTGGAATTTAAAAAAACAAAGGTTGTAAACGTATGCTAGACATTTATAGAATAAATCATACCTAGTTCTATGTTTCTGTGACAAACAGTGAATTAGTTATTGATTTAAACTGCTTTAAATGGCCTTTTATAGATCTTATGTAGGTCTATCAAATAAAAACTGGTATTTGTATTCAAAACAAAGGTTGGGAAAGTATGCTTGACATTTATAGAATAAATCATATATTGTTTGATGATTCTGTGACAAATGGTGAATTTTTAAATGGCTTGTGGCGAATGTCTGTTGAATGTCCGTTGAATGTCTGAATGTGTGAATATAAAACCAACTTTACCTCTGTCTTTTACAGGGAATTAAGCCACACAAAAATGCATGAAATCTGCAGAGAATACGGTAGACAGCATGTGTCAAAAGGTGATTTTTGGTGTCCTGTGTTTATGCCCTTTTATGGACATCCTGTCCGGATGTTCTCACGCTATGGAGTGAGTGCTTATGTAGTAACATGATAGTGCAGCTGTTTCTTTTTGGTAAAGCCAATGTTTGCAATAAAAATGTCCTGGTGATTGACGTGTAGTGACCTTATTGAACTGACAGAAAATGTGAAACAGTTGGGAAATTTTGTAGTGAAATTATGGATTTGCTGTGTGTCTTGTGACCCCTTGTATATAGGTAGGTCTGCCTGAGTATACGTAAGTGTTAGACTTGTCCTGTGCCAAGTCTAACACAGATAAACTACAGAAAACATGTCTCCTAGACCAATTCTAGGTGTGTTGTGTCCTTCATGTCTGGGACACAATGACGAAACCATCTTAAGTCATTTTCTCCTGCGTTTCACTTGAGAGAATGGCTTAAGATAAGACTTGCTCTATGTCAGACCGAACAGGACCTGAGTGGAACATCCCAGCCTGGGTACGCATTGGAAGAGGAAGTCTGCGGGCGAGATGATTTGAAAGCCAAAAGAATATCTTCAATGGCCTATGGTCCAGACTCCAAAGTGAAATCTGTTAGTTCGTATGTATTTTCAAAAGCATGCACAGAGATCACCTATTTGGGCCTGTCTTTAGCTTCAGGTGGGGAGATTATTTGAAAGTGCTTGATATGATGAAACAAGTACAGCAGTTTCTCCACCATCGTGAACATTTACGAAGATGGGCCCTTCTGTCCTCAAGACATTACTAGGGCGTAACGGCAAGAAGGTTGATCTATCAGGGAAAAGAAAACATACAAAACCTGGAAGGCCCTGGAGATCTAGCGTGGAAGAGATATTGTCTGAGGCGCTCACAGCTTGAAGATGGGGATTTAGAGACTGATGGGGGTGTTGGTTTACAATAGACCCTTTTCAAGGCATTTTTCTCTAAGAAAAGAAGTAAAGAATAATTATAAATATAAACATGTAGTGTAGTGAAGTGACTGATATATAAAGAATTCAAATAAAATGTAGTTTTTTCAAAATGAATGAAATCTCTCCTATGAGAGGTGAGAGAGAGAGAGAGAGAGAGAGAGAGAGAGAGAGAGAGAGAGAGAGAGAGAGAGAGAGAGAGAGAGAGAGAGAGAGAGTGTCCCAGCCTGACCAGGACACATTATTATTCACACTGGCACCAACCTGCGAGAGGAGCAGGAGAGGGCAAAAAAAAAAAATCTTGATCTTGTCTGATTTCTTTTGATTTTCCCATGATGTCAAGCAAAGAGTCACTGAGTTTGATGGTAGGCCTTGAAATACATCCACAGGTACACCTCCAATTGACTCAAATGATGTCAATTAGCCTATCAGAGGCTTCTAAAGCCATGACATCATTTTCTGGAATTTTCCCAGCTGTTTAAAGGCACAGTCAACTTCGTGTATGTAAACTTCTGACCCACTGGAATTGTGATACAGTGATTTATAAGTGAAATAAACAATTGTTGGAAAAATTACTTGTCATGCAGAAAGTAGATATCCTAACCGACTTTCCAAAACTATAGTTTGGTAACAAGAAATTTGTGGAGTGGTTGAAAAACGAGTTTTAATGACTCCAACCTAAGTGTATGTAAACTACTGACTTCAACTGTGCATGTTATTAAAAAAATGATGTGTATTAAAAATGAAGGCTATTTATCCATTGAGCAGTAGCCATTGTTTTTATTCTTACTGTTTGTAGACAATAGCTTCTGCCCTCTTAGGTTCTATTTGACCCTCTTATTATATCAAAACCTCTCAGACTAGAAAGTATGATTAGAAACTATGTTCAAACTATGATTGGAAATGATCATTAGAAACTATGACAAACTATGATAATAAACTATGAACAACTATGAAGCCATGTCTGTGTGTGTGAGTGATGATCTATTAATGAATTGTGTAATATTACTCTCTCTCTCTCTCTCTCTCAATGTATAACATTTCACTCAATGTATACCAAAGTAACAAATATTTAACAATGTTTCAATGTTTTGTATTGCAACAGTTATGAAAGACATTGACGACCAATCTTTAGGGAATTATTAATATATTGTGTTACATTGTGTGCATCTGTTATAAATTTATGTAAATAGATCCTCTCTCTCTCACTCTCTCTCTCTTTCTCAGGCTACGAAAAAGACAAAAGACAAAAGACATGACATTGACTCCTGAGTGTTGAACTTTTGCCCACTCTATAGCCACCCTGGTTATTATATGACCCCGATGGTCATCTCCTAACGTTGGAACCTCTTGAATAACAATAAGGGGCACATGTACTCTTAAACGTCCACTCAGCACAGCCCTGGGAGCCCGTCCACTCAGCACAGCCCTTACAAAGTCACTTCTCATGGTGTACATTTCGAGGTTTCACAAACATAAACAACTATCCAGTTAATGTTTGATTCATGTCTCATTTTAGGATAATTCTGTTAATTTGTATTTTACTTCAATTGTATAATTTATGTTGTTTCATACCATGCTAATACACTACCAAGCAATGCAAGCAGATGTGGAATTAACCCCCAAAACAGTTGTGTCTTTTTGGATCAAGAATTGATCCAGAATACCAATAGACATGATCAGATCCTCTTTCCTATTCAGGCATCATATAATATAATGCAAATCCATAAACTCCACCAATAAAACATTGAAAACCTTCACATGACTACTGTCAATGTCATTATTTTTATCACCATCCATCAATGGTTGAATTGCGTCCTTTTTCTTTGTACATGCACCGAGCTTCCAATGGCTGGAGCCAATCAACGTGGTAAATGAAAAAGACCCAAATAAAACGTATGTGAAAAGATGTGGTCAAAGTATAAATCTTGGCTGTTTTTTTGTTGTTGTTGTTTTTGTTACAACAACCAGGTCTTCCTAACATTTGCCATAGCTAGTAAGCCTTACATCCTGAATGTACATGTGCTATAAAATATGCATGTAACGCGTGTTGTCGTCGGATGAAGAGGAATCGGACCAAAGCGCAGCGTGGTAAGTGTTCATGACTTTTTATTTAAACTGAACAGGAAACAAAATAACAAAGAGAATGAATGAAAACGAAACAGTCCAGTCAGGTGCAGAAACACAAAACAGAAAACAACTACCCACAAAACACAGGTGGGAAAAGGCTACTTAAGTGTGGTTCTCAATCAAAGACAACGATAGACAGCTTCCTCTGATTGAGAACCACACCCGGCCAAACACAAAGAAATAGAAAACATAGAAAAATTAACATAGAATGCCCACCCAAATCACACCCTGACCAAACCAAAATAGAGACATAAAAAGCTCTCTACGGTCAGGGCGTGACAATGCGCCTGGGTATACATGGGAGGGGTGGGACCACATGCCCTTCTAAGTAATTGTGGCGAGAACATAATTGCTATATTCTAATTAAAACCATTGACCCATAAGAGAACACATGACCAAAGCAAGGCATGACCCATATAGAATTAAAACAACATTATTCTTAATGAGAAATTGTTAAAGGAATTTTAATTCCTGTTTATCAACCAATTCAATTAAAACACTCTGCCCATAAATAAGAATTTGTAAGATAATTATCAGCATTAAATGGACAGAAACCAGTCTTAAAATCAATCAATCAATAGCGTTTATTCTCGAGAGTACTGAATCATAGTACAATTTACATCAGGTTATATAATAAAGATGATGTCATAGGTTTTAATGTCCAACCTCCTCTCGGATACAATGGCAATACAGTTCGAGTTCTCATTACTATCTGCCACCTGTTAAACTATCTGCAACCAACCCAAGGTCTTTCCCCTCCCTGGGTAGAGACATCATTCTAGCCTGTTTGAAGATAAACCCATTCTTTCTAACAAGGAACACATAACGTTCAACAGTTATGAGTTATAATTCAAATGTATACATTCAAGTCAAATGTATACATATTTTAGTCATTAAACACAAAAATCCCGTAACAGAAATATAATCTAATAAACAAATGTTTGCATAACGAAAGACATGAAAACTGTCTCCATCATTGTATTTAGCTATGTATAAAACGTTCATATTGGCAGTAAGGTCATTGAGAATAACAACAGACAAAAATGATTGTGAGTAGTTTAGGGATAAATATAGTGAATGATCATTAATGTTATAACTTTATGGAAACCACTATTCACACTATGTGGAAGGGATCTCTCTCTCTCTCAATTCAATTCAAGGGGCTTTATTGGCATGGGAAACATATGTTAACATTGCCAAAGCAAGTGAGGTAGATAATATACAAAAGTGAAATAAACAGTAAACAGTAAACATTGCACATACAGAAGTTTCAAAAGAATAAAGACATTACAAATGTCATTTATGTATATATACAGTGCTGTAACGATGTACAAATGGTTAAAGTACAAATGGGAAAATAAACAATTCAATTCAATTTGCTTTATTGGCATGACGTAACAATGTACATATTGCCAAAGCTTACTTATGATATGCATATTATTAGTAGATTTGGATAGAGAACACTCTGAAGTTTCTAAAACGGTTTGAATCATGTCTGTGAGTATAACAGAACTTATTTAGCAGGCGAAACCCCGAGGACAAACCATTCAGATTATTTTTTTTGAGGTCACTCACTATTCATTGGGAATACAGATTTCTAATTGACCTTCTTCCAGTTCCTACCGCTTCCACTGGATGTCAACAGTCTTCAGAAATTAGTTGAGGGTTTTTCCTTTGTGTAATGAAGAAGTACGGCCATTTTGAATCAGAGTCACTTGAAGTGTCCTGTTAGATAGAGGCGAATTATCAGAAAGCATGCTACAGATTGTTTTAATCCTGTATTGAACACAGATCATCCCGTCTTCAATTTTATCGATTATTTACGTTAAAAAAGACCTAAAGTTGTATTACAAAAGTAGTTTTAAATGTTTTGGCAAAGTTTACAGGTAACTTTTGAGATATTTTATAGTCATGTTTCACGATTTGGAACCGGTGTTTTTCTGGATCAAACGCGCCAAATAAATGGACATTTTGGATATATATCGACGGAATTAATCAAACAAAAGGACCATTTGTGATGTTTATGGGACATATTGGAGTGCCAACAACAGAAGCTCGTCAAAGGTAAGGCATGAATTATATTTTATTTCTGTGTTTTGTGTCGCGCCTGTAGGGTTGAAATATGCTTATCTCTCGTTGTTTACAATGGTGCTAACTAAGATAATAGCATTGTTTGCTTTCGCCGAAAAGCCTATTTGAATTCTGACATGTTGGTTGGATTCACAACCAGTGTAGCTTAAATTTGGTATCTTTCATGTGTGATTTAATGAATGTTTGATTTTTCTAGTAATTTTTCTAGTAATTAATTTGAATTTGGCGCTCTGCATTTTCTCTGGCTTTTTGCCAAGTGAGACAGTAGCGTCCCGCCTAAACTCAGATTTTTGGATATAAATATGAACTTTCCCGAACAAAACATACATGTATTGTGTAACATGAAGTCCTATGAGTGTCATCTGATGAAGATCATCAAAGGTTAGTGATTCATTTTATCTCTACTTCTCCTTTTTGTTACTCCTCTCTTTGGCTGGAAAAATGGCTGTTTTTCTGTGGCTATGTACTGACCTAACATAATTTTTTGTTGTGCTTTCGCCGTAAATCCTTTTTAAAATCAGACATGTTGGCTGGATTCACAACAAGTGTAGCTTTAATTTGGTGTCTTTCATGTGTGATTTCATGAAAGTTTGATTTTTATATTAATATATTTGAATTTGGCGCTCTGTATTTTTACTGGCTTTTGGCCAAGTGGGACGTTAGCGTCCCCAGGAAGTTTAGAACTCTTACATTTATAAAACTACAGAAAACCTTCCCCAGGTTACTGTTCACACAAATGCCTCTGTAATTGTTAGGGTCAAATTTGTCTCCGTTCTTAAAGATTGGGGTTATGAGTCCTTGATTCCAGATGTCAGGGAAATAACCTACACTCAGGATTAAATTAAACAGTTTTAATATAGCCAATTTAAATTTTGCACTAGTGCATTTGAGCATCTCATTTAGGATTCCATCAGGTCCGCATGTTTTTGAAATTTGAGAGCCTGAAGTTTCTTATAGAGGTTCTGGCCAGTAATTGGGGAGTCCAATGGATTTTGATTGTCCTTTATAGCTTTTTCTAATCCATTCAACTTCTCATGAATTTGGCGTTGTTCTGCGTTTGTGTCAATTTGAACAGTGTTGTAGAGTGTTTTAAAATGGGTTGTCCGCATGTCACCATTTTGTATCGCTAATTCCTCTTGTTTTATTCATTTCTTTTTTTAACTAATTTTGATAGAAGTTGTTTGTGTTTATGGACACCTCAATTAGTGTAAGCTGCTTGCTGTTGTACTGTGTTTTTTTGGTTCTGAGTGTACGTTTATAGAGCTTTAAAGTCTCACAGTAATGCAGGTGTAATTCACCATTTTTTTGGGTCTCTGTGCTTTTGGTTGGATAGTGTTCTAAGTTTTTTCCTTATAATTTTACAATCTGCATCAAACCAGTTGTCATCTGTGGTCTTTAAAAAAAATTTTTTAATCACTTTCAATTGTGCTTCTTTTGCCATTTGCCTGAATATATAGTTTATGTTTTTAGATTGATGACTGATAGACTGCTAGATTGATGCCTTCTTTACTGTGAGTGAATGTGCTATCCAGAAAGTTATCTAAGAGTGTTTGGATATTTTGGTTACAGGTTGCTTTCTGGTATTCATCTGTGCTGTTTTGGGCCCATCTGTATGAATTTCTGATGTTGTACAGCTTACTGGGCTGTGAATGTGTGGTTTCCATATCTGTTCTCTTGAGGAACAACGTAATTTGGCTGACCAGACAGAGGTGTTAGTGGCTTGACAGTGAATGAGCTGAGAGATAAGGGGTCAATGTCTGTAATCATACTGTCCTGTGGCCAAGAGGTGAGCAGTAGGTGAATCTCCCCAAAGAGTCCCCCCGTAACCTACCATTGACAAAGTACAGACCCAGGCTTCTACAGAGCTGCAATAGATCCCTTTCGTTTTTGTTGACGGTGTGGTCACTGTTGTTTCTATGGGGGAGATTGTGGGGGGGGGGGGGGGGGGGGGGGGTATATATTGCGCAAAGGAACACATATTTTCCTGTCAGTACAAGTTATTTTTTCAGTTTTAACCAAATGTGATATTTACCAATTTTGAGGGGATCAATTTCATTTTGGAGTTCGGATTTGTACCAAATGATCAGTCCTCCAGAGTCTCTGCCTCTATTAACAGAGCTGTGTTTCTGTGTTGGCACAATTACCTCTCTGTAGCCTGTAGGACAGTGAGTGACAATGTCAGCCTTACACCATGTCTCCTGCAGAATGATGACGTCGACATCTTTAAGATTTTTGTTGAACTCCAGTGCTAAACTCTTCAGTCCAAAGGTTGATGAGTTTAGGCCCTGAATGTTCCACATGCTAACTGATAGTGATTTCATGTTGCAAAAAGAAAGAAAAGCAGTCAGAAATACAGTAACTACTAACTAATAAGTTGTTAAGAGTGAGATGAACAGGATAACAGCTAACATTTTTTTCTGTTATATATATACAAAGTCCTATTCGTTGAACAAGTAAACTTTTAGTACAAAAGGTGTGTGTGTGCATGCGTCCGTGTGTGTGCGCGTGTGTGTGTGTGTGTGTGTGTGTGTGTGTGTGTGTGTGTGTGTGTGTGTGTGTGTGTGTGTGTGTGTGTGTGTGTGTGTGTGCGTGCGTGCGTGTGTGCGTGCGTGCGTGCAGTTTAGTGCAGATGTATTGGAGAAGCTGTTTAATCTCACTTAATCCCTCAGGGTTCTCTTGTCCTCTGACAAACTCCGCGTAGCTGCACTGTTGGGGCCTGTGGAGTGGAGGGAGTAGGCCACACCCTCTGGTGATATCAGCGTTGACTTTCTGAATGGTATGGGGATGAAAGTCTTTGTGGGGCAGCAGAGGGGAGATGGTGATGTGGGGAACCACTCAAAGGCCCTCTCCACTACTTTGTTGACCAGGCTGCCTACTCTCTCCTGCTCCTTACTTATACTCAGGCAGACCTACCTATATACAAGGGGTCACAAGACACACAGCAGATCCATAATTTCACTACACAATTTCCCAACTGTTTCACATTTTCTTTCAGTTCAACAAGGTCACTACACGTCAATCACCAGGACATTTTTATTGCAAACATTTGCTTTACCCAAAAGAAACAGCTGCACTATCATGTTATATAAGCAAACAGCTGAACATCCTGTCCGGATGTCCATAAAAGGGCAAAAACACAGGACACCAAAAATAGATCTTCAATCACTTTTTGACACATGCTGTCTACTGTATTCTCTCTATCTGCTGCAATACTATTTGCACATACAGTATTTGCACGAATTGAGTGTGAGATTGTGTTGAATATTTATATGGTTACCTCCTTCTATTACAGGCAGAGACGTTTTTTCACAGGGGTGTTGGGAAAAGAATACACTTTTAAGCCAAATGTGTACATTTATCTGCTTATAATTTAAAACATGTGCTAACCTATTTTAGTCAACTTGTCTCGTCAAATAGGCCTTTCATTTTCTCGTAAGTCATACTTTGTTGCCCTAGAAGACAAAAAAGATATAATACATGATAAATAAATCGTTGCTGACAAGAATACATGTCATAAATGATAGAATGAATGCATCAATCATCTAGCTGATGTCTGTAAAGCTTTCTCTTTCAATGTTGCTGCTTTTGACGGGACCGGGGAGAAAACGCAATAGTTCTAAACAGGGTAGCAAACATTTTCATATTAAAAGCGGTGAAATTCTGTCAGCTGTTAGGTAAAAGGTTCAATCACTGAGTAAGACACACATTACTCACATTTGCTGAGATAGTAGCTAGGTTTCCATCCAATTGGCGAAACGTTTCCATCCAAAAAACGACCGGCATTAAATAGAATCCCAGAGAAGTGTTTCTATCAAATTGACTTGTTGCTGATAACAATTTGTGCGTGATGACGCACAATTTTAACTGCAAAATCACTTTTGCGGTTAAATTCCAATGTATGGAATTAAAAATGTAAGTTAAATGGGTTTCCATCGCATTCTCAACTCTGATGGTTTGGTCACAAAAAACGTTGCGTGATATAGCGCAATACCCACTCTGGTATTGGAAATTGTGGTCAAGCCAACAGCTCACAGATACAATGCGGGTATAGCCTACATGATGAGACTATTATTAGTTGTTCAAACGGCAGCCAAGCATCAATCATCATTGACTCTCTGCTAGACACTAGCAAAATACCCATCACACCTGGCCCTGTGCCCTCTCTGAATCGTGGCATTGAACGTTTTAGCAGGATTCTTTCTCTTCACAACTGGCTACATGATTATTGCAGCTCAATGGGTGTAACTTTTGTTGAGAATTTCGATACCTTTTGGAAACAAAGCACGTTTCATAAGAAGGATGGGATCCACCCAAATCATTCGGGTTCCTGGATCCTTTCACAGCATTATAAGGCTACATTGAGACAATGACTTATCAATGAACCAAACCCAGCTCAGTTAATCCCTACCATTGTGACGCTGAGTTGTCATAATGCTTCAGCAAATGGACATTACACCAGGGGCGCTGGAAGACACAATGTAGGTCACCTAATTTATGTCCCTCTAACAGCCCTGAATGCCTCTGCTAATCCTACAGTTATTGTATGAAGTAATCATGTGCCTATGAACCAGATTTATACTGTTAGCATTGAGCCGGGTTAGTCGAGGTCATTTGTACATGTATGTAGGGGTAAAGTGACTATGCATAGATAATAAACGTAGCAGAGAGAACAGTGTATGACTTGGGTGACTGGAGTCTTTGACAATTTTTTGGGCTTTCCTCTGACACCGCCTAGTATATAGGTCCTGGATGGCAGGAAGCTTGGCCCCAGTGATGTACTGGGCCATGTGCACTACCCTCTGTAGCGCCTTGTGGTCGGATGCCGAGCAGTTGCCATACCAGGCAGTGATGCAACCGGTCAGGATGCTCTCGATGGTGCAGCTGTAGAACTTTTTGAGGATCTGGGAACCCATGCCAAACCTTTTGTCTCCTGAGGGGGAGAAGGTGTTGTCGTGCCCTCTTCACAACTATCTTGCTGTGTTTGGACCATGATAGTTTGTTGGTGATGTGGACATCAAGGACCTTGAAACTCTCGACCCAATCCACTACAGCCCCGTCGATGTGAATGGGGGCATGTTCGGCCCTCAATGTCCTGTAGTCCACGATCATCTCCTTTGTCTTGCTCACGTTGAGGGAGAGGTTGTTGTCCTGGCATCACACTGCCAGGTCTCTGACCTCCTCCCTATAGGCTGTCTCATCGTTGTCAGGGATCAGGCCTACCACTGTTGTGTCATCAAATAAGTAGAGTAGAGCGAAGTACAAAAACAAGACATCAGCGATTAGTGTGAGTGAAAAAACGGCCAAGGCCTTCTCACATAGAAGACAAAATGTTGAGCAGAGCACTCTTGTGAGTGCCTTGAAAGAAAAATGGCCGGCCTTGTTCCAGCCTACTCAGGTACAATTACAGTTGAATTATAATGGTAAATAATGAATGTAAAGATTGATGATGATTCTTTGTTGTTGTGACTTTAGATCAGGGGTGGGGAACCCTTTTCCCATCAAGGGCCATTTGGATATTTATATATTAATTCGGGGCCATATTATTAAAATGTACTATTTTCTGCTTTATTCATTTTTTATGTGACTTTAATCACTGACATTGGTTTTATAGTTTAAATACAACTTTTTTATGTTTCTTGTGTCCTTGAGTATGTAGAAAAGTGCTAGTCCTATTTAAATAAATGTTAGTATTAGGGTTGTACATTTTGGGGAATATTCAAGGTGGAAACTTTCTGTGGGAATTAAGGGAATATATGGGAATTAATGGGAATATATGGGAATTAACGGAAATACATGCAAATTAATATTAATACCATTTAAATGTAGATGTTTTTTGCATTGGATATATTTACCATACCATATGGAGACAGAAACATAAACCTTTTACTTTATCATAAGTAGACATAATTGCAAATTATTAAATCTTTCCAATAGTAAAAAGAATAAAAAAATGAAGTTACATATTGAACTTTAATTAAATGACTTGACTCTTCACATGGGATGATTTCACTGAACAACAAAAGATAGAGAATATTGAATGATCCCCAATGATCCATCGCATCTCCCAAAAACTTTTCAACATACATCTATAAAATGATAGTCTAGAAACTAAAGCTTTGGTTGTCTTCCCCTCAGGCTTCCATGTCTTCTCCCTGGGTCTCCTCAATGTCCACCTCTTGAACATCAGACTCTGAGGCCTCATCTTCACTGTCACTTTCCAACCTTGTTGAGGATGGCTCGTTGTCAGGCTCAAAAAGCCTCAAATTTGCCCGGATGGCCACCAATTTTTCACCCCTTGTATTGGTCAGTGTGTGTTCCCGAACAAGGACCAGTTGAGGAGGTTGATGTTGGTGGGATTTGGAGGATGATGGAGGCAACAGGGGAAAGAGCCTCAGATCCACAAAGTCCCTTCCACCAGGTGGCTGATGAGATATGTTGGCACGACTGCCATATTGCATCTCCATCCCAAAGCCCTTGCTTGGAAGTGTACTTCGCCAGACTGCCAATAACCTTGGCCACATCCAGGCCAAGGTAGATTCCTGCTATAACTTGATGACCCTTCACATACCTAACCATTTCCTTGGCTCTCTTGTAGAGTGTATCCATTGTTTTCAGTGCCATGATGTCCTTGAGGAGCAGATTCAATGCATGAGCAGCACAGCCAATGGGTGTGATGTGAGGGCAGGACTCCTCCACTTTAGACCAAGCAGCCTTCATGTTCACAGCATTGTCTGTCACCAGCAAATACCTTCTGTGGTCCAAGGTCATTGATGACTGCCTTCAGCTCATCTGCAGTGTAGAGACCGGTGTGTCTGTTGTCCCTTGTGTTTGTGCACTTGTAGAATACTGGTTGAGGGGTGGAGATTACGTAGTTAATTATTAATTATTCATTATTCCCATCAGAGATGATTACAATGCAGTCTGCTTTCTCTATGATTTGCTTGACCTTCACTTGAACTCTATTGAACTCTGCATCCAGCAAATGAGTAGATAAAGCATGTCTGGTTGGAGGGGTGTATGCTGGGTGAAGAACATTCAGAAATCTCTTCACCTCTTCACCTCAGGATGGTAAGTTGGTGGTTGAAGATATCCCTCTAGTGGTGTGGGGGCTGTGCTTTGGAAAAGTGGGCGGGGTTATATCCTGCCTGTTTGGCCCTGTGCGGGGGTATCATCGGATGGGGCCACAGTGTCTCCTGACCCCTCCTGTCTCAGCCTCCAGTATTTATGCTGCAGTAGTTTGTGTCGGGGGGCTAGGGTCAGTCTGTTACAGTGGGGCAAAAAAAGTATTTAGTCAGCCACCAATTGTGCAAGTTCTCCCACTTAAAAAGATGAGAGAGACCTGTAATTTTCATCATAGGTACACTTCAACTATGACAGACAAAATGAGAAAAAAAATCCAGAAAATCACATTGTAGAATTTTTTATTAATTTATTTGCAAATTATGGTGGAAAATAAGTATTTGGTCAATAACAAAAGTTTCTCAAAACTTTGTTATATACCCTTTGTTGGCAATGACAGAGGTCAAACATTTTCTGTCTTCACAAGGTTTTCACACACTGTTGCTGGTATTTTGGCCCATTCCTCCATGCAGATCTCCTCTCGAGCAATGATGTTTTGGGGCTGTTGCTGGGCAACACGGACTTTCAACTCCCTCCAAAGATTTTCTATGGGGTTGAGATCTGGAGACTGGCTCGGCCACTCCAGGACCTTGAAATGCTTCTTACGAAGCCACTCCTTCGTTGCCTGGGCGGTGTGTTTGGGATCATTGTCCTGTTGAAAGACCCAGCCACGTTTCATCTTCAATGCCCTTGCTGATGGACGGAGGTTTTCACTCAAAATCTCACGATACATGGCCCCATTCATTCTTTCCTTTACACGGATCAGTCTTCCTGGTCCCTTTGCAGAAAAACAGCCCCAAAGCATGATGTTTCCACCCCCATGCTTCACAGTAGGTATGGTATTCTTTGGATGCAACTCAGCATTCTTTGTCCTCCAAACACGACGAGTTGAGTTTTTACCAAAAAGTTCTATTTTGGTTTCATCTGACCATATGACATTGTCCCAATCTTCTTCTGGATCATCCAAATGCTCTCTAGCAAACTTCAGACTGGCCTGGATATGTACTGGCTTAAGCAGGGGGACACGTCTGGCACTGCAGGATTTGAGTCCCTGGTGGCGTAGTGTGTTACTGATGGTAGGCTTTGTTACTTTGGTCTCAGCTCTCTGCAGGTCATTCACTAGGTCCCCCCGTGTGGTTCTGGGATTTTTGCTCACCGTTCTTGTGATCATTTTGACCCCACGGGGTGAGATCTTGCGTGGAGCCCCAGATCGAGGGAGATTATCAGGGGTCTTGTATGTCTTCCATTTCCTAATAATTGCTCCCACAGTTGATTTCTTCAAACCAAGCTGCTTGCCTATTGCAGATTCAGTCTTCCCAGCCTGGTGCAGGTCTACAATTTTGTTTCTGGTGTCCTTTGACAGCTCTTTGGTCTTGGCCATAGTGGAGTTTGGAGTGTGACTGTTTGAGGTTGTGGACAGGTGTCTTTTATACTGATAACAAGTTCAAACAGGTGCCATTAATACAGGTAACGAGTGGAGGACAGAGGAGCCTCTTAAAGAAGAAGTTACAGGTCTGTGAGAGCCAGAAATCTTGCTTGTTTGTAGGTGACCAAATACTTATTTTCCACCATAATTTGCTAATAAATTCATTAAAAATCCTACAATGTGATTTTCTGGATTTTCTTTTCTCATTTTGTCTGTCATAGTTGAAGTGTACCTATGATGAAAATTACAGGCCTTTCTCATCTTTTTAAGTGGGAGAACTTGCACAATTGGTGGCTGACTAAATACTTTTTTGCCCCACTGTATATTTGGAGTATTTCTCCTGTCTTATCCGGTGTCCTGTGTGAATTTAAGTATGCTCTCTCTAATTCTCTCTTTCTCTCTTTCTTTCTCTCTCTCTCTCGGTGGACCTGAGCCCTAGGACCATGCCTCAGGACTACCTGGCATGATGACTCCTTGCTGTCCCCAGTCCACCTGGCCGTGCTGCTGCTCCAGTTTCAACTGTTCTGCCTGCGGCTATGGAACCCTGACCTGTTCACCGGACGTGCTACCTGTCCCAGACCTGCTGTTTTCAACTCTCTAGAGACAGCAACAAGAGCCAACTGACATTTACTCCTGAGGTGCTGACCTGTTGCACCCTCGACAACTACTGTGATTATTATTATTTGACCATGCTGGTCATTTATGAACATTTGAACATCTTGGCCTTTCTAGGGAGTTTTTCCTAGCCACCGTGCTTCTACACCTGCATTGCTTGCTTTTTGGGGTTTTAGGCTGGGTTTCTGTACAGCACTTTGAGATATCAGCTGATGTAAAAAGGGCTATATAAATACATTTGATTTGATTTGAGCATCAGAGGTGAACCAGTTGCATACACAGCTCGAGCAAGAAATTCATCAGCATTTCTCGAACTACGTTCCTCCATTAAGTCAAAAAAACTTCTGATTCCAGGAGGACCATGAGCTGTTTTTATCGATCTGATTCATCCTTTTCACCTCAAATAGAAGTAGAGGGACTTTTGTCAAAGGTTGCTTGTTTTGAGCGCTGAGGGAACTTTATGCACTTGGCCAGATGATTCAGAATCTTTGTTGCATTTTTCACATATGATTTGGCACAGTATTTGCAAATTTATACAGCTTTTCCTTCTACATTAGTTGCAGTGAAATGTCTCCGCACATCAGATAGTGCCCATGGCATTTTCCTGTAAAGATTAGAAAACAATGAGTAAAAAAACAACAAATACAATTCCATGTACAGATAAATAGTTAAGCAGTTAGATTAAACAACTCCTTTGTACGATACATGTTTTAAAATGAAACATGTATGGAAACAGGTGAATTAACACTCCTCAGTTAGCTGGCTCAAGCAAGCTAAAACCCACATGGTAGCAAAAACTAACTAGCAGAAATTAACAAGTTAGAAATGATTTAAACACACTTTGCTGTAGGCTACTATTTACTAGTTAACAAAAAATCATGTATGTCCTATAAAATTGTTATGAATTTTATGAATAAATGACTAAACTATGTATACACATAACTATAACTAATTGAATTACTGTTTTTCTATATGGATGAATAATGTTAGTTCTTAAGGAAGAGGAAGAGGTTATGGAACATGTATGAGGGTAGATAGGAATGTCTGTGTGTCTCTAAAGAAAACAAAATGGATAGTTAACCTATGTTTGAACCGACTCAGCTATAACTCTGTGGAGATAAGTGAGAATAGTTCAAGACCTCTGGGTCTTCCGTATCTGGGGGGGACTGGAACTGTCAGTTAAGTGGTAATAAACTGAGGAGAGATTTCAGGAGATAATGCAGACATATTGTGTAGGGTATGTCCTTGAGTGTGTTGAAATGAACTATTTGATCATCTTTATCCTCGTCGGATGGGGAGGGATTCTATGACGCTGTTTGTGATATATAAACTGAAATACATGGTTTTTGGGGAGAGTACTCTCGAGAATAAACATATTGATTAAAGTTGGACACTGGTCTATATCTATTTTATGCAAATAAGGATCTTACAAATTCTTAGAAACGGACAGAGTGTTTGCTTTGTATAATTCAATTGGTTAATGAACATATAGGAAACAAATTCCTTTAACAAAAATATATTCACCCCACCCAGTATTGTAATCAAACCTTACCAGAAAGCATGTAGTCCTTGGCTCAGTCAGTGTAGTAGTGTGGGCTCAATAGCATCTCATTAGTGAGCAAGATCTTGAGAATCAGCTGTGATGGAAGAGTACACTGCACATGTGATGGCAGAATGCACTGTGCATGCAGAGGGTTGCAATTCCATTGAATTGGGGATAGTTTAACCAGAATATGCCACAAGACCTAGAATTGCCTTATGTGTATCCCACAAAAAAAGGTTCACTGTTATAAGCCAGCTTTGTTGATGAATTTAAGCAAAATTCTCAAAATTCCTGGGCTTACCTACCCATGGAATATTTTCAGGAAAATTCTGGAAATTTACCGGAATGTTTCTGACTCTTTGCAACCCTAATTGGTATTGTAAATAGGGTTGTTGTTATTATGATTACTTGTTTAAACTCGCCTCTAACGCGATGGCTGAAACTGCTTATCTTTGACGAGGCGTTTGATGTCAGCTGGCAGTGAAGATGACGCTACTCGCAGCTGGTTTTCCAGGTTTGTGTCAGTCAGTCTTGAGCGGAATCGAGTCTTTGGAAGAGTCAGTTTGGAAAAAAACTGCTCACAGCAGTAGGTCGTCCCCAACACAAATGCAAATTCAAGTGCATGTCTCCTCAGAACAGGAAAACGCTCAGCGCTAACGTACATTTTGTAGAACTCAAGGAGAGGAAGGTTGTTGTACCTGGCTTTGAGCTCGTCATTGCTTTGCAGCTCAATGACTTCATGTTGTAGGCCATCTGGCACATCCGCTGGTTCGACGTTAAATGGGGTTGCAAATTTGTTCAACACCAGCTGTTTACTCTTCACATCCTTAAACCGCTCACAAAATGCCTCCGCGAGCTTTCCACACTCACATATTCCGACGTCATCTCGGGCTCTTGTCCTTGCAGAGTAGGAAAATGCACTGTGTTACCCCTTTCTAGTTGGACTTGCCACAGCTTTAATTTCGAGTCGAATGATTTCACGTTTGACAGCAGATCGTTGAGAAGCTGGTTCGGCCCTTGGAACTTGACGTTCAAGTCAGACAGATACTTGGTTATGTCCACCATGAAGGCCAAATCACACATCCACTTGTCATCGTTTTCACTCATCTCCATGAATAGTTTTACTTCATCCTTCAGTCCGTAAAATCGCGCGAGCATGTTTCCACAGGTCAACCATCGCACCTCACAGTGGTTAACCAGATCACCATACACCGATTCAAGATCACTCAATAGCTCCCTAAACTGGCGGTTGTTCAGCCCTTTGCTTTTGATAAAATTGATGGTCGACACTACAGTTGCCATTGCGTCGTTCGGCTTCAGGGATTGTGCACACAGACTTTCTTGATGTATGATGCAGTTGCATACAATTAAATCACTTGGATCAAGACTGAGAACTCATTTTTTTCACTAATGCAGTTAAGCACTTTTTCGAGCCAACCATAGCTGGCGCTCCATCTGTAGTAAGGTCACTTAATTTTTCAAACCGTAGCTCAAGTTTGCTCATAGCTGAGACAAGTCTCTCTAACAAGCCCTCACCTCTGGTGGTGCCATGCATGGCTTCCAAAGACAGCAATTCCTCCCTTGTGTCAAACTCAGCGGTAAACCCACGCACAAAAATGGCAAATTGGGCGGTATTTTTTATGTCAGTCATTTCATCACATGCCAAAGAGAAAAACTCAAAATGACTTGCGGAGTCCTTCAATGATTTTTCGATACCTTGTGTCATGTTATCCGCTCCGTGATGATTCTTCGAGACAAACTGACACTTTGGAACAATTTAACTTTGTCTGGTGCTAGCAACTCTGCAGTGGCAAGGAGACACTCTTACAAATTCTCCTTCCGAATGAGGCTTCAGTTTCTTTTGCGATAAGCTCGCTCACCGCAAAACTTGCTTGCATAACATTTTCCCCATCTAAACAAGGTTTCGTAAAGGACGCGTTTTAAACTAATTTTTTTGTGGAAAAACGACGTCTAGAGCTTTTTTTATAAAAAAAATAATGTATTTATGAATTGGCTCGGGGGCCTGATCAAACGGTCTCGTAGGCCGTATATGGCCTGGAGGCCCTAATTTAGATACATATCACATGCATCAGTAACAAGTATGTCTCTCGCAGCCTACTCAATCACTTTTTATAGCTACTGTTTACAGGCCTCCTGGGCTGTATACAGCGTTCCTCACTGAGTTCCCTGAATTCCTATCGAACGTTGTAGTCATAGCAGATAATATTCACATTTTTGGTGACTTCAATATTCACATGGAAAGGTCCACAGACCCACTCCAAGATGCTTTTGGAGCCATCATCGACTCAGTGGGTTTTGTCTAACATTTCTCCGGACCTACGCTTTGCCAGTCATACCTTGAATTGAGTTTTGTCACGTGAAATAAATATTGTGGATCAAAATGTTTTTCCTCATAATCCTGGACTATTGGACCACCATTTTATTACATTTGTAATTGCAACAAAAAATCTGCTCAGACCCAACCAATGATTATAAAAAGCCTCGCAATAAATTCTGAGACAACCCAAAGATTCCTAGATGCCCTTCCAAACTCCCTCAACCTACCAAAGAACGTTGGAGTATAAAAATCAGTTAACCACCCAACCGAGGATCTACATTTAACCTTGCATAATACCCTAGATCCAGTCGCACCTTTAAAAACAAAAAACACAAGAAATTAGCTCCCTGGTACACAGAAAATACCCGACTCCTCAAGCAGGGATGCAAACTAGTCACCTTTTGGGGGAAATTCGCCGTTTTGAATCCAAAATAGGTGACCTACGTGATGCGTGTAGATCAGATGAGAAAAGTTTGGGGGGGGGGGGGGATTTGGGTCACTACTGGCTGTATGCGAACGAGTGATGCGTGTTTTGACAAATGTTGGCTGTATCCAAGGCTCAGGCAATCGTTTACATAACATAAGAAGAGACAACCAATTTAACAGTTACAGCATCGGCGAGCGCTCTGGAAAGTCAGTTTGCCAGTTACAGCAGCGCGTCCCCTGAATGATAACGAAGAGGTAACGTTAGGCGAGAAGCCTGACCACGGACACGGGGTGAGAAGGTGATGAAGTGTACTTCATGAGCTGTAACCGAAAAACTACTGGCATTTGGAAAGTTTGAGTGAAGGGAGAAAGTGTGGTGGAACAAGTAATTGGCTTTGTTAAGTATCTTGCTCGCTGGATCAAATTCTCTGTTAGCTAGCCAGAGAAATGTTGAGCAACATTAGCCAACTTATCTGATCAAATAATTGAGCTTACGGTGTGAAAATTAGCTTGCTAATAAAGTCAGACAGCTAACGTTAGCTAGCTAACCAATTATCTATAGTATTGTAATGACCTGACTAGATCATAAAGGAACAATTGTCCAGACAGAGGATTGAGTTTACGAATTGACGGTTTATTAACCCAACTTTACACAGGCTACTGTTTGGCAGTAGCCCACGCCAAATAAATGAAAGATAACCACAAGCCAACCTTGACCTTCTCTTGTGAAGGCCAGACATAAGAGAGAGAACAAAGGCTAAACCTGGTCTTAACTTCCAATGCTCCAACCCCCTGCCCAACCCCCCTCCACACCACTCCGCCAACCGCCACGATGCCCGGCATCAGAACATTCCAGGCATTCCCGTGATTGGCAGATGGCAGGTTGATTGGCATGTCGGACCCCGCGAACACTGGGTACTGGTAAGTACAACACAATCACCTACTAGCCTAACACATAACACACAGCTGCCTGTGCGGGTCGCTACAGTATTAACTGGTATACGACTTCTTGCCGTTCCTCAAGTTATAACGCGTTAGTTGCTTATTGGACCCTGGCAATCTGTGTGAAATGTTAATTATTTAACGAACTAACTACTATCTGTTAAGTAATGTTTCCCTCTACAGTATGTGATTAACTTTCAGAATGAGAGAATTAGGTGAAAATGAGGCATTGCTTGTTAAACAAGTGGATTCAGGGATCAAGTGTAGGTGGAGCTGGGCCTGGCTTAAGCTGGATGACACTTTATAGGTGAAAGGATTCTCACTTCTGCTGGCACATTGTAGAACAAATGTCCATAGGCAGAATGTGTACAATGTAATAATGTGCAATGTATCCCAAATATATTGTTTTTGTTGTGTTGAACTTGACAGTAACATGTGTGTGTGTGTGAGTGTGTGAGTGAGTGAGGGGGGATTATGTATTTTTTTACTCAGAGAACATTATTTTTGCACACATGTAGCCTTGTGCACTTGATCGATGTCTATAGTGGCCACTATAATAGAGCAAATATAGAATGCCTGTTTGTTTCATTCTATTTCTACATTTTGTGCAATATTTGTGTGTACATTTGTGCAATATTAGTGCAATATTTGTGTGTGTGGTCACAAGCGTTCTATTATAAAGGCTGTCATGGCTAACTGTAATATTAGTGTATCGTTTTTTTCTCAAGACTTGAGTGTCATATACAGTAAAGTCTTAGGCAACAAATAACATTGGATTGCTTTCCTTACATTTTTTTGGTTCGAGTTAGGTTCACATTAACCACTTGTTATTTTACACACAGAGACCGATCATGTAGATCATATTCGTGGTTTAATTAGTTACAACCTGCATTTCCCCCTAAGACGGATTTTTTGCATGTTTCAGTGCAGAAAAAAAAGTGTAACCATTATGGGCCCTCACCAGTTTGCATCCCTGCTGAAGCAAACTTCCAGAACATTGGAATGGGAATGGCGCTAGTCTTCGACTAGCTTGGAAAGCAGTACCGTGCAATATCGACGAGCCCTTGTTGCTGCTCGATCAGCCTACTTTTCCAACCTAATTGAAGAGAATAAAAACAATCCAACATTTCTTTTTTATACTGTCGCAAAGCTAACTAAAATGCATGCACTACGGTCACAAGACGCATGCCTCGTTATTGTCTCTCATTGTTCTAAGCAAACAACTGGAGGCAGGGATTTCTCCTATAGAGCTCAAATTGTATGGAATGGTCTGCCTATTAATGTGAGAGACACAGACTCTGTCTTAACCTTTAAGTCTTTACTGAAGTCTCATCTCTTCAGCAGGTCCTATGACTGAGTGTAGTCTGGCCCAGGGGTGCGAAGATGAACGCCAAGGCACTGGAGTGATGAACCGCCCTTGCCGTCTCTGCCTGGCCGGCTCCCCTCTCTCCACTCGGATTCTCTGCCTCTGACCCTATTACGGGGGCCGTCCCTAGGAGAGGTGTGTCACATGCTTTTTTTTTGCTATACTCCACTTGAGTGGGTTGAGTCACCGACGTGATCTTCCTGTCATGTTTTGCACCCCCTTGGGCTCGTGCTGTTGAGATCTTCGTGGGCTCTACTCAGCCTTGTCTCAAGGTAGTAAGTTGCTAACTGCCTGGTACTCAACACTCTATTGTCCCTCTAATCACTCTGACACAAATGCAAATGTAATCAAAAATCTAATCACTTCATGAGAGCCCATGAGGTCATGTTGCACAACATGTCTACAGGTTATGCAATTGCGTGAGAAAACAGAGTGATGGCCTCTAATAAAAAGAGAAGGATCCCATCAGCTTTCTATAGGCTAGGCCTACAATACATATTTCTCAACTTTCCTCATATTAAGCACATTGATTCTCTTTACAACAGGAGTATAGCCTACCTGGCTGTTATGAAACTGAACCACAGGAAAAGCGAAGTCGATTCACAATTTAAGTGCATACAGTAGATTACATTTATTTTTTCCCCCTGCCCCTGTTTTGAGTCCGGTGCATGATCATGGTCCATTCTAAATCAAAACAAATTTCCCCACACATATTATTAAGTATACAGTACCAGTCAAACACCTACTCATTCAATGGTTTTTCTTTATTTTTATTATTTTCTACATTGTAAAATAATAGTGAAGACATCAAAACTATGAAATAACACATATGGAATCATGTAGTAACCAAAAAAGTGTTAAACAAATCAAAATGTATTTTCTATTTGAGATTGTTCAAAGTAGCCACCTTTTGCCTTGATGACAGCTTTGCACACTCTTGGCATTCTCTCAACCAGCATCATGACATAGTCACCTGGAATGCATTTCAATTAACAGGTGTGCTTTGTTAAAAGTTAATTTGTGGAATTTCTTTCCTTAATGCGTTTGAGCCAATCAGTTGTGTTGTGACAAGGCAGGGGTGGTATACAGAAGATAGCCCTATTTGATAAAAGACCAAGTCCATATTATGGCAAAAGGAAGGCTCAGAGTTACCTCTGCTGCAGAGGATACGTTCATTAGAGTTAACTGCACCTCAGATTGCAGCCCAAATAAATGCTTCACAGAGTTCAAGTAACAGACACATCTCAACATCAACTGTTCAGAGGAGACTGTGTGAATCAGGCCTTCATGGTCGAATTGCTGCAAAGAAACCACTACTAGAGGACACCAATTAGAAGAAGAGACTTGCTTGGGCCAAGAAACACGAGCAATGGACAATAGACCGGTGGAAATCGGTCCAATTTTGAGATTTTTGGATCCAACACACCTTCAGGATGTGTAAGGGCTATTTGACCAAGAAGGAGGGTGATGGAGTGCTGCATCAGATGACCTGGCCTCCACAATCACCCGAACCTTAACCCAATTGAGATGGTTTGGGATGAGTTGGACCGCAGCGTGAAGGAAAAACAGCCCAACAAGTGCTCAACATATGTGGGAACTCCTTCAAGACTGTTGGAAAAGCTTTCCAGGTGAAGTTGGTTGAGAGAATGCCATGAGTGTGAAAAGCAAAGGGTGGCTATTTGAAGAATCTAAAATAAAAAAATGGATTTTGATTTGTTTAACACTTTTTTGGTTACTATATGATTCCATGTGTTGTTTCATGGTTTTGATGTCTTCACTATTATCCTTCAATGTAGAACATTTTAAAAATAAAGAAAAACCCTTGAATGAGGAGGTGTTCTAAAACTTTTGACCGGTAGTGTAACTATTGTATAATATACTGTGTCCCTAAAATTGATATAGTGTTTATAATCTGAAATTGTGGTTTCTACTTCATCTGCAATATTGAAGCTGATCTAGTATTGAAGCTGATCTTTCCTTAGTTGATCATTTTCAGCCTTAAGCTGAACAGGTTATTACTTCAACTTTATATCGAAGGAGCTCCTTTGATTTTTGACGGGCTGCTCATGCGCAGGTCAGTGCGACACAACGTTGCCATAACATCACCTACACAGCGTGATCGGGAATATCTATTGGAGAAGCCGTTTCTGGAGCTCTTCATTTACAGTATGTAGGCTCTTTGATTTGGTATTGTCTGACTCTCGCAAGTGCAGTAAATTGAAAGTCGTTGACCCTGCCACGCTGTGCAACTCACAAGTTCCTGTTTTTCATGTACAACAAAAATCGTATTTGGATATTTTTCTTTGAAAAAATACTAGTTGAATATTGGAATGTATTTGGAAATACACTTGGAAAGTATTGACATGTATTTTCAGATACAAGTGTATTTCCAGATACAAATATTTAAATACTCCATGCATTTGTACCCCGGTCTGTTTGGTCCTCCAGGGTATTTGGAAACAAGTATTTGAAAATAGTTTCAAATAGTATTTAGAGGAAATGATTAGAAAAATAATTTCAAATACTTCAAATAGAAGTAGTTGATTTGGCCAGAGAATACGTATTTAAAGTACAAATACTTAAATACGCATGTATTTGAACCAGATGTTTAAATAATTCCCAATCAACGAGGAGCTGAACATATTAACTATTCTTTATTCACCTTTAGATAAATAATCACAGATATGTATATCACAAAAAAAGGTTATACAGTGAGGGCTAACTGTACGAAAACAGGAGTGACGTCATATTCATTGCTATACTGAACAGTTGGACTATTGTGACCCTACAGTATATAAACCAATTACATAGATTGCATATCTGATTTCTCTCCCAGCACCTTCCCAGTGATCTTAGACTTTAAAAATATAAAGTTAAATAAATACAATTTATCATAACATTTCATTCACAAATAAATAACTTCATATGTCTTTCCACTGGTTGACTTGGTTTCTTGTATATATGTAATTGCAGATATAAGGTATAAGGATATACACATTAACGTTTTATGTTGGGGAGCTACAGTGTTCTTTTTTTACTTTGAGAAAGCTGCATCTGCCAGTTCCTGGATCTCAGCTTCATCACTAACATAATTTTTCATGCTGGAAACTCATCGGACGTCCCATTCCAATGCTCAGAATTTCAACGTCATTTATGTTGTTGTTCGGGCAAGAGCACAGCATGTCTTGTCAATGAACAATGTCAACACTGAGTACTCCCCAAAAAAAGAATCACTACAGCCGCACCACATACAGCCATGACACTACAAGAGAACACTAACAATGATGCAAGGTAACATTTATGGCTGAAATGTCAGAAAGAAAACACTTAAAGTAACACTTAAGAACAGTTAGATAGATCATAGCACTACAGATTCTTAGAAATTCCGCTGCAGAGCAACAAAATCAATACAATACACTTGGTGCAGAGAAGGTAAGGTAACTTTTTTTTTTTTTCAGGAGGAATTTCTCATTTTAGTTTATCCTTGAAACAGATATGGATTTACATGTGGAGATCAAGGGATTTACATGTGGAGGTCACCACACTTCCAACAAAGCACACATCAATTCGCTGCTGCTTAAAAGTTAACAAACAAAAAAAGGGTAGACCATACTATCGCATCATGCTCATGTTATTTTTCGTTATGCTCCGAGCAGGTACTAGTGTTTATCCACACTTGGTTTGTTTTTTGTTGATTGTTTGTGTCATTTCCTCTATTAGTGACAGCCTTGGTCTGTCTTGCAGGCAAGGTCACAGACGGGTTAGCAGACGATCGGCTAGACATTGTCTGGAGAACACAGGCCCCTTCACCTCCCCCACAACTCTTTTCTCCGGGCTCAGATGGTTACTCCAAGCGCTGTGTGAAGTTTTCTGGGAAGAGTCCTTTGTGGGCACTGGCCCCAAGGTGCGACCAATCGCTTTCCTTGATACCTGTAAGCCAACCCGCATCCTGGAAAACATAGAGAAAGTGAGGCAAGGGGTGAATTTGATTGGCCATGGATATGCCTGTGTACTAGGCTGGTAGCTAACATAAAGCTAAACTAATCTATTTGTGTATGTGTTCGGTAGACAAGGACCCAGCTCTATTTCGGTCCTTTTACTTCCTCAAAAGCCTATCCTTTCAGTGTTCACAGATCTATGAGGCATACGCAATATGGTTATGGCTCCACCAAGTGGATCATCTGGCATATTGTTACATGGAATCAGGTCACTGTACTGGGATGCTGTGTTTGTTTCTTTACTTACCAATGATCTGAGATCCACTCTATTTTATACCATATTTATGATATTCTATGGACGTGAAGTGCTGAGTATTTGTACAGGGTTAATATAGAGTTTTTCGAATTTGAAAGCTGATTTAATACAGTGTGAATACAGAGTTTTTCCTCACCTGATCTTCTGCTGTAGCCGTGGGAACAACCAGAACCACGTCACCTTTCTTCAGCTCCAGCTCGTCTGAGTTTGCAGCTTCAAAGTCATGCAGAGTCTCCACCTACAGGATAGGAGTTCATAATACAGCATGAGAGCGTGTGTGTGTGTGTGTGTGTGTGTGTGTGTGTGTGTGTGTGTGTGTGTGTGTGTGTGTGTGTGTGTGTGTGTGGACCAGGGAAAACCTTGTAAAGGAAGCCAGGAGGGAGTCCCGGTGGGCTGTCAGAGGTGGTGATTTCTTTGGCCGCCTGGGTGTCCGGTGTCACTCCGTTGTCGCTGATGGTCGTTGGGGAAATGTCAATAATATCGCGGTCATCGTCACCTTCGTTGCTGGAGGCTGGCTCAATCACCACTGAGGGAATAGGCATCTTCTCCTGGGGAGGAAAGAAATCCGTTAACGAGACACAATAACACACAAATCCACACATTTATACACGCTAAAACATAGGCATAGGCAGTTAACATATTCCTCAAGAAATAAATAGAATGATTATCACACTACAGTTCCACATAGTTTCCAAACATGGTTTCATTGGATTAATATGTTGACATTTCATTGTCTATTTTCATGAATACCATCCATGTTTACATCAATGGCTACAGTACATCCCAATAGTTCTAAAAAAGCTTCCTTTCCTTCTCTCTTTTCCTTCATGACCACTAATCACAAACAACATGGTGGCAACCAGACCTCGAAGATCATCAAGGAAAGGCGCTGAGGGATCAGTGGACATGACCAAGAGAAATACTGGGTCCCAATTATATTTTTTTCATTGTATACTGACATACCGGTAAGATATTTACAGTTTGCACCAACATTTTGTAGCATATTCACTTTTAAAAACATAATATGCCAAGGGAGTGGAGCTGTCCAAGGCAGCTAACAATAAGATAAAATAGGGGTGGATAAGTTCACAGCCGTGATGATGACCACCAAAAAGTCAACAGCCCTAACGACAAGCAGTATTCCAGTCATCAGCGGATGTTCTCATCCTGTACAATGGCGCCGGAGGTGATGGCTGCTGTTTTAAGGCCCCTTAACCAATTGTGCTATTGTGTGTGTTTTTTCGCGTTATTTGTAACTTACTTTTTTGTACATAATGTTTCTGCCACCATCTCTTATGACCGAAAAGAGCTTCTAGACATCAGGACAGCAATTACTCACCTCGTACTGGAAGAAGATTTTTTCTTTAACGAGTCGGACGCAAAGGATTTACTTCAGACACCCGACAAGGCCCTCATCCCCGTCATTCGCAGTAGAAAGAGACAGAGACATTGGGACGTAGGTCGGGGTGCTTTCTAAAGATCCGATGGCGACTGGGTAATCTGCCTTCACCATTGGTCCTATTAGCCAACGTACAATCATTGGATAATAAAATAGACGAACTACGATCCCATATATCCTACCAACGGGACATTAAAAACTGTAATATCTTATGTTTCACCGATTCGTGGCTGAACGACAACATGAAAAACACACAGTTGGTGAGTTTTACGCTGCATCGGCAGGATAGAACAGGGGCCTCTGGTAAGACAAGGGGTGACGGTCTATGTATATTTGTAAACAACAGCTGGTGCACAAAATCTAATAGCAGGGAATTCTCTAGGTTTTACTCGCCTGAGTTAGACTATTTCATGATAAGCTGTAGACCACACTATTTACCAAGAGAGTTTACATCTACAGTTGAAGTTGGAAGTTTACATACACACCTTAGCCAAATATAATTTAAACTCAGTTTTTCACAATTCCTGACATTTAATCGTAGTAAATATTCCCTGTTTTAGGTCAGTTAGGATCACCACTTTATTTTAAGAATGTGAAATGTCGGAATAATAGTAGAGAGAATGAATTATTTCAGCTTTTATTTCTTTCATCACATTCCCAGTGGGCCAGAAGTTTACATACACTCAATTAGTATTTGGTACCATTGCCTTTAAATTGTTTAATTGGGTCAAACGTTTTGGGTAGCCTTCCACAACCTTCTCACAATAAGTTGGGTGAATTTTGGCCCATTCCTCCTGACAGAGCTTGTGTAACTGAGTCAGGCTTGTAGGCCTCCTTGCTCCCACACGCTTTTTCTGCCCACAAATTTTCTCTAGGATTGAGTTCAGGGCTTTGTGATGGCCACTCCAATACCTTAACTTTGTTGTCCTTAAGCCATTTTGCTACAACTTTGGAAGTATGCTTGGGGTCATTGTCCATTTGGAAGACCCATTTGCGACCAAGCTTTAACTTCCTGACTGATGTCTTGAGATGTTGCTACAATATATCCACATAATTTTCCTGCCTCATGATGCCATCTATTTTGTGAAGTGCACCAGTCCCTCCTGCAGCAAAGCACCCCCACAACATGATGCTGCCACCCTCGTGTTTCACTGTTGGGATGGTGTTCTTTGGCTTGCAAGCCTCCCCCTTTTTCCTCCAAACATAACAATGGTCATTATGGCCAAACAGTTCTATTTTTGTTTCATCAGACCAGAGGACATTTTCCAAAAAGTACGATCTTTGTCCCCATGTGCAGTTGAAAACCACCGTCTGGCTTTTATTATGGAGGTTTTGGAGCAGTTTCTTCTTCCTTGCTTAGCGGCCTTTCAGGTTATATCAATATAGGACTCGTTTTACTGTGGATATAGATACTTTTGTACCTGTTTGCTCCAGCATCTTCACAAGGTCCTTTGCTGTTGTTCTGGGATTGATTTGCACTTTTCGCACCAAAGTAAGTTAATCTCAAGTAGACAGAACGTGTCTCCTTCCCGAGCGGTATGACGGCTGCGTGGTCCCATGGTGTTTATACTTGCGTACTATTGTTTGTACAGGTGAACGTGGTACTTTCAGGCATTTGGAAATTGCTCCCAAGGATGAACCAGACTTGAGGTCAAATTTTTTTTTTTCGAGGTCTTGGCTAATTTCTTTTGATTTTCCCATGATGTCAAACAAATAGGCACTGAGTTTAAAGGTCGGCCTTGAAATACATCCACAGGTACACCTCCAATTGACTCAAATGATGTCAATTAGCGTATCAGAAGCTTCTTAAGCCATTACATCATTTTCTGGAATTTTCCAAGCTGTTTAAAGGCACAGTCAACTTAGTGTATATAAACTTCTGACCCACTGGAATTGTGATACAGTGAATTATAAGTGAAATAATTTGTCTGTAAACAATTGTTGGAAAAATTACTTGTCATGCACAAAGTAGATGTCCTATCCGACTTGCCAAAACTATAGCTTGTTAAGAAGAAATGTGGGGAGTGTTTGAAAAACGAGTTTTAATGACTCCATCCTAAGTGTATGTAAACATCCGACTTCAACTGTATATTCTTCGTAGCTGTCTATTTACCACCACAAACCGATGCTGGCACTAAGACCGCACACAATGTGCTGTATACGGAAAACGCTCATCCAGAGGCGGCACTCCTAGTGGCCAGGGACTTTAATGCAGGGAAACTTAAATCCGTTTTACCAAATTTCTATCAGCATGTTAAATGTGCAACCAGAGGGAGAAAACTCCACACACAGAGATAAGTACAAAGCTCTCTCTCGCCCTCCATTTGGCAAATCTGACCATTATTCTATTCTCCTGATTACTGCTTACAAGCAAAGACTAAAGCAGGAAGCACCAGTGACTTGGTCAATAAAAAAGTGGTCAGCTGAAGCAGATGCTAAGCTACAGGACTGTTTTGCTAGCACAGACTGGAATATGTTCCGGGATTGTTCCGATGGCATTGAGGAGTACATCACATCAGTCACTGGATTCATCAATAAGTGCATCAATGACGTCGTCCCCACAGTGACTGTACGTACGTACATATCCGTGCTTCTACACCTGCATTGCTTGCTGTTTGGGGTTTTAGGCTGGGTTTCTGTACAGCACTTTGAGATATTAGCTGATGTACGAAGGGCTATATAAAATAAACTTGATTTGATTTGATATCCCAACCAGAAGCCATGGATTACAGGCAACATCCGTACTGAGCTAAAGGGTAGAGCTGCCGCTTTCAAGGAGCTTATAAGAAATCCCGCTATGCCCTCCGACGAACCATCAAATGGGCAAAGCTCCAATCCAGGACTAAGATTGAATGATACTACACCGGCTCCGATGCTCATCGGATGAGGGCTTGCAAACTATTACAGACTACAAAGGGAAACACAGCCGAGAGCTGCCCACTGACACAAGCCTACCTACTTCTATGCTCACTTCAAGGCAAGCAACACTGAAACATGCATGAGAGCACCAGCTGTTCCTGACGACTGTGTGATCATGCTCCATAGCCGATGTGAGTAAGACCTTTAAACAGGTCAACATTCACAGGGCCAGACGGATTACGCAGGGCCAGACGGATTACCTATACTCCGAGCATACACTGACCAACTGGCAAGTGTCTTCACTGACATTTTCAACCTGTCCCTGACTTAGTCTGTAATACCAACATGTTTCAAGCAGACCACTATAGACCCTGTGCCCAAGAACACTAAGGTAACCTGCCAAAATGACTACCGACCCATAGCACTTACGTCTGTAGCCATGACGTGCTTTGAAAGGCTGGTCATGGCTCACATCAACACCATTATCCCAGAAACCCTAGACCCACTCCAATTTGCATACCGCCCCAACAGATCCACAGATGATGCAATATCCATTGCACTTTCTCACCTGGACAAAAGGAACACCTATGTGAGCATGATATTCAATGACTACAGCTCAGCGTTCAACACCATAGTGCTCTCAAAGCTCATTAATAAGCTAACGACCCTGGGACTAAACACCCCCCTCTGCAACTGGATCCTGGACTTCCTGGTGGGCTGCCCCCAGGTGGTAAGGGTAAGTAACAACACATTCGCCACACTGATCCTCAACATGGGGGCCCCTCGGTGCGTGCTCTGTCCCCTCCTCCTGTACTCCCTGTTCACTCATGACTGCATGGCTAGGCACAACTCCAACACCATCTTTAAGTTTTCCGATGACACAACAATGGTAGGTCTGATCACCGACAACGATGAGACAGCCAATAGGGAGGAGGTCAGAGACCTGGCAGTGTGGTGTCAGGATAACAACCTCTCCCTCAACGTGATCAAGACAAAGGAAATGATTGTGGACTACAGGAAAAGGAGGACCGAGCACAACCCCATTCTCATCGACGGGGCTGTAGTGGAGCAGGTTGAGAGCTTCAAGTTCCTTGCTATCTACATACCAACAAACTATCATGGTCCAAACACACCAAGACAGTCGTGAAGAGGGCATGACAAAGCCTATTGCCCCTCAGGAGACTGAAAAGATTTGGCATGGGTTCTCAGATCCACAAAAAGTTCTACAGCTGCACCAGAGAGCATCCTGACTGTTTGCATCACTGCCTGGTATGGCAACTGCTCGGCCTCCGACCGCAAGGCACTACAGAGGGTAGTGCGAACGGCCCAGTACATCACTGGGGCCAAGCTTCCTGCCATCCAGGATCTCTATACCAGGCGGTGTCAGAAGAAGGCCCTACAAATTGTCAAAGACTCCAGCCCTAGTCATAGACTGTTCTCTCTGCTACCACACGGCAAGCGGTTCCGGAGCGCCAAGTCTAGGACCAAAAGGTTTCTTAACAGTTTCTACCCCCAAGACATAACACTCCTGAACAGCTAATCAAATGATTACCCAGACTATTTGCATTGTGCCCCCCCCCCCTCTTTACTCTGCTGCTTCTCTCTGTTTATTATCTATGCATAGTCACTTTAACTCTACCTACATGTACATATTTCCTCAATTATCTCGACTAACCGGTGTCCCTGCACATTGACTCTGTACCGGCACCCCTGTATATAGCCTCGCTACTGTTATTTTACGACTGCTCTTTAATTAATTGTAATTATTTTAATAATTTTTTCTTATCTATTTTTTACTTGACATTATTTTTCTTAAAACTGCATTGTTGGTTAAGGGCTTGTAAGTAAGCATTTCACTGTAAGGTCTAACTACACCTGTTGTAATCGGCGCATGTGACAAATACAATTATTCGATTTGATTTATTCAATGAGTCAGAGCACCTCAGCGCATGAGGACAAATGAGTTTGCTCTTATTCTTATACCGTTGAAAATATGGGGGATTATTCCTTTCTATGGTATTCAGAAAAGAGGCATTTATAAAGGTGGGAATAGATTCCCACTCAAATGGAATTAGATTGTCATCGATCTGTATGGCATTTGATAGGAAATGTAATTTCCAACAAATACAGTATGGAAGCGATCACCACAAATAAATACACAGTAAAAAAAAAAATACAAAAAATAAACAAATAAACAATAAGGTGACAACATTATTCTACAGTTCATAATGTGAGAAGTTTGGGAGATTTTTGGGGTATTTTCTCTACTGCTCAAAGACTACTTGAAACTAGGCAAGTTATGTACATCTGTCTCCTAATCATTCATACCATTTATAGGTCTGTACATAAGACCGTCCGATCACAATATTGATTTGAATCCAAAAAGTCTGGACGTTACATTTTCCCCGTACCAGAGGAAGTGTAGCAGTAGCTGGGGTCAAATGTAACACCTAAAAAAATAAATCAAATAAATTCACTTAACTTAAAAAAACATTTGAGTTCATGAATTATCATATCATAGACATACAGTATGTAATGATTTTTCAATAAATATAAGTATTTTTATGTATGGAACCAATATTTACCGTAACAACCACATTCGGTTCCGCTCAAAACATCTCGAATAGTCTGATGTTGCACAGATCATATCTGTTTTAAATTCTTTGGTACTCTACAGGACCCCAGGGCTATTTTATGTTAGTATTTGTATAATTAATACCATCTTAAAGTTAAAATCACCTTCAACATTTGACTGCTTGCATTACAATTGCACCCCAACCCTAGCAGCCATGAAAAAACATTATGTGCCTTGCAAGAGACACTAATAGTGACACTTGAAGTCATTTCATTGAAATGACATGGAAACATCGTTGATCCAAGCAGTGGGCTAGGTCTTTGATGGTGCTACTGGTGTAACACCCACACTTGTAAACCTACTTGCTACTGTTTGTTTCAAGTAAAGTGATGTGGAAAGTAGGCTTTTGATAGAAAATATGAAAAGCAAAAAGCTTTGTTTTCGATATGTGAAAACAGTATCCTATGAAGGAGATCCGTTTTGGGGACAAGTCTGATACCAAGCTGGTAGATGATATATGCCTAATGTTGAGCATTGTGCAGCAATCCGGATACCATGCTGCTGCTACAAGGCAACATTTCCATCATTCAGTAACACTTGACCTAAACCCAAATGATATAACAGGTACTTTTGTTTGCGAAACAAATTTAAATAACAGTACATCTCACAGATCAAGTAGCGGAAATCAGATGCCACAACTTTTTGCGACGTTCGCTTTGTCATGTCTGATCATCATTATGATCACATTATGTAGGCAGATTCAAATAAAGTGTTAGCAATAAAGCTAGGTGATAGCGCTGGTATCAGATACATCACCACGATGAGGATAACGGGAATGCAACTTTCAGTAGTCAGTTTGTTACCAGAGTGTCTTCCTGAGGAGAACCTTTAGCATCCACAGGGGGCCTACAGTTCAGACAAAGAGAGGTTATTGATGCAGACCAACCACCGTAAGGCTACGGATCAAACAAGAGTTAAGACAAGTGCCTGTTCTCCATTACAAAGTACAATGTCTGTTCTTCACCGAATAGTTATCCATCTGAACGCTCAGTAAAGTTGCAACCTCCTACATAAGAAAACAACGAATAACTTTCAAAGATTTTGTCATGGCGGTGTGAAGGCAGCATTCACAAGAAATGTGAGTTATAATTGTTGCAGTTGTTTGTGGTTCAGCAACAATTAATGAGAGTTCACAATACTAAATGGGAAGCAATTACGTAACGTCTACCGTGGAATGGGGGGCAATACAAAAGCAAAGTGATTTTGTAAAAAAAAAAAAATCTGAATAGTTAAACACCCACACCAGTAGAAATACACTTTTTCGAGCTGAGAGACGATGGCCAGAGCTTACCCAGGATGTTGCACATCGATTTAAGTCAGTAAGTCGTCAATGTATGATATATTTGGGCTTGAAGTGCCTAATCCGAATGTGTGACTTCACATGTTTTCATGAGATTTACGTCCCTTTTCCTATGTATAAAATTGTTCAGCCTACGTTTCCTTTCAGGGCTGGGTTTTATTGAAATGTTACTGACCACCTACAGTACCAGTATGGCAATTTTTATTAATCAGAAACACCTGCTCTGTATCCAACACTTGGATTTCTACTAGATAAAGAAGCTACAAAGTCAAAATTGGCTATACCGTGCAAATTCATGAAAACAAAATAGCTTTTTGGTCTTAATTTAAGTTTAGCAGTGTGGTTAAGGTTAGCTGTGTGGTTAAGGTTAGGGTTAAAATATGATTTTAAAAAGAGAAAATTTAGAAATAGACTAGGTTTATGACCCTAACTAGTGATGACCTTACACTTGGCCACCTTGCCATGGGGCACCTCCTTTTTTTCTGGCAAATTATCATAATCCATTGCCACTCCTGTTTGCCATATCTTCAATTTAGGCCTACTAGAGAGTGTGTGCCCTCGGGCCTGGGGGGAAGCAAAAGTAATTCCGCTACCTAAGAATAGCAAAGCCCCCTTCACTGATTCAAATAGCTGACCAATCAGCCTGTTACCAACTCTTAGTAAACTTTTAGAAAAAATGGTGTTTGACCATATACAATGCTATTTTACAGTAAATAAATAGACCCCAAAAAATCAGTACGCTTGTAGGGAAGGAGATTTAATGAGCACAGCCCTTACACAAATGACGGATGATTGGCTGGGAGAAATTGATGATAAAAATATTGTGGGGGCTGTTTTGTTAGACTTCAGTGCGGCTTTTGACATTATCGATCATATTCTGCTGCTGGAAAAACGTATGTTTTACACCCCCTGCTATATTGTGGATAAAGAGTTACCTGTCTAACAGAACACAGAGGGTATTCTTTAATGGAAGCCTCTCCAACATAATCCATGTAGAATCAGGAAATCCCCAGGGCAGCTGTCTAGGCCCCTTACTTTTTTCAATCTTTACTAACATGCCACTGGCTGAGTAAAGCCAGTGTGTTTATGTATAAGGATGATTCAACACTATACACCTACTACAGCGACTGAAATGACTGCAACACTTAACAAAGAGCTACAGTTAGTTTCAGAATAGGTGGCAAGTCCTAAATATTTCAAAAACTAAAAGCATTGTATTTTTATAACAAATCATTCACTAAACCCTAAACCTCCTTCACTAAACCCTAAACTAAATAAATATTGTAATGACTAATGTGGAAAATTAGCAAGTTGAGATGACTACACTGCTTGTAGTAACCCTGGATTGTAAACTGTCATGGTCAACACATATTGATACAACAGTAGCTAAGATGGGGAGAAGTCTGTCCATAATAAAGCGCTGCTCTGCCTTCTTAACAAAACTATCAACCTGGCAGGTCCTACAGGCCTAGTTTTGTCACACATGGACCACTGTTCAGTCGTCTGGTCAGGTGCCACAAAGAGGGACTTAGCAAAATTGCAGATGGCTTAGAGAACAGGGCAACACAGCTGGCCCCTAAATGTACATGGAGAGCTTTCATTAATGATATGCATGTCATTCTCTCACGGCTCAAAGTGGAGGAGAGATTGACTTCATCCCTACTTGTTTTTGTAAGAGGTGTTGACAAGCTGAATGCACCGAGCTGTCTGTTACTAGCACACAGCTCAGACACCCATGCATACCCCACAAGACATGCCACCAGAGGTCCCTTCACAACCCCAAAGTCCAAAACAGACCATTGGAGGCGCACAGTACTACAAAGAGACATGACTACACGAAACTCTATTCCACATCAGGCAACTGATGCAAGCAGTAGAATCAGATTTTTTTTTTAAACGGATAAAAGTACATCTTATGGAACAGCGTGGACTGTGAAGAGACTCACAGGTACAGACACACGCATGCTGTCACACGCACTCTACACACACGTACATTGTAATATTGTTGTATGGTGGTATTGTAAATGTTTTATTGTAGATATATAGTGATGTAATAATGTTATATGATGTACTGTTTTATCTTTTGTTTTATGTGTAATGTAAGTGCCTTAATATGTTTGGATCCCAGGAAGAGTAGCTGCTGCCTTTGCACCAGCTAATGGGGATCCTTAATAAATACAAATTTGTCAAGTTTCACTTATATTTGAGCTAGTCTGAATAAAAAATAAATAAAACATTTTACACTGAACAAAAATACTATAACGCAACATGTAAAGTGTTGGTGTCATGTTTCATGAGCTGAAATAAAAGATCCCGGAAATGTTCCAAAAGCACAAAAAGCTTATTTCTTTAAAATGTTAAGCCAAAATGAGAGGTGTGGCATATCAAGAAGCTGATTAAACGGCATGATCATTACACAGGTGCACCTTGTGCTGGGGACAATAAAAGGCCACTAAAATGTGCAGTTTTATTACACAACACAATGCCACAGATGTTTGCAATTGACATGCTGACTGCAAGAATGTCCACCAGAGCTTTTGCCAGAGAATTTACCATAAGCTGCATCCAAAGTCGTTTTAGAGAAGTCCAACCGGCCTCACAACCGCAGACCACGTGTATGGCGTTGTGTGGGCGAGCTGTTTGCTGACGTCAACGTTGTGAACAGAGTGCCCTATGGTGGCGGTGTGGTTATGGTATGAGCAGGCATAAGCTACAGACAACGAACACTATGACATTTTATCGATGGCAATTTGAATGCACAGAGATACGGACCGTTGTCGTGCCATTCATCCGCCACCATCACCTCATGTTTCAACATAATAATGCACGGTCCCATGTCACAACATCTGTACACATTTCCTGGAAGCTGAACATGTCCCAGTTCTTTCATGGCCTGCATACTCACCAGACATGTCACCCATTGAGCATGTTTGGGATGCTCTAGATCAACGTGTACGACAGAGTGCTCCAGTTCCCGCCAATATCCAGGAACTTCACACAGCCATTGAAGAGGAGTGGGACAACATTCCACAGGCCACAATCAACAGCCTGATCAACTATATACGAAGGAGATGTGTTGCGCTGCATGAGGCAAATGGTCACACCAGATACTGACTGGCTTTCTGATCCACGCCTCAAATTTTTCTTTTTTAAAGGTATCTGTGACCAACAGATGCATATCTGTATTCCCAGTCATGTGAAATCAATAGATTAGGACGTAATTTATTTATTTCAATTGACTGATTTCTTTATATGAACTGAAACTTGAAATTGTTGCATGTTGAGTTTATATTTTTGTTCAGTATAAATGGTAAAATTGTGTGATATGATTGCATTTTAGATCCCTGGTCCCCCGTCGCCCCAAGATGAATGCTTTTGACCATTAACGTTTTAGGCTAATTCGTTCTGCTTGGCACGGTGCCGTGGGTGTGCAGGGTTTGTACATTTGCACATAACCTATTATTAATCCTAAAGAGCAATCTCCAAACCGTTCAATAGTTAGGCTATCCATATTACCGGAGCTTATATTCTTTTTATTTCTATGGCTGATTTGCGGCCTCAATTTAGATAATGCATTGATATATAGTTGTACAATTTAGATAATGCATTGGTATATAGTTGTACAATTTAGATAATGCATTGGTATATAGTTGTACAATTTAGATAATGCATTGGTATATAGTTGTACAATTTAGATAATGCATTGGTATATAGTTGTACAATTTAGATAATGCATTGCTATATAGTTGTACAATTAAGATAATGCATTGCTATATAGTTGTACAATTTAGATAATGCATTGATATATAGCTAGCTAGCTTGCTGAAATGATAACAGAGAGAACAAACAATATAGCTATTTGATCATGTCTGTGTGCAGTGGTGGAAAAAGTACCGAATTGTCATACTTGAGTAAAAGTCTAGATACCTTAATAGAAAGTTACTCAACTAAAAGTGAAAGTCACCCAGTAAAATAGTACTTGAGTAAAAGTCTAAAAGTATTTGGTTTTAAATATCCTTAAGTATCAAAAGTAAATGTAATTGTTAAAATATACTTCAAAAGTATAAGTAAAAGTATAAATCATTTCAAATTCCTTATATTAAGCAAAGCAGACGGCACCATTTTCTTGTTTTTAAAATGTACGGATAGCCAGGGGCACACTCCAACACTCAAACATTACTTACAAATAAAGCATTTGTGTTTAGTGAGTCATTACACCACTGTCTGTGTGCAGTCCAAATATTAACGACGTTTAGAATCTGACTTGGTTTCACTGGAATTATCAAATGGCAAGAGTCAGACAAACATCAACCCTCAACATTTCAACAGCTCGTATAGGCACAGTTTAGCTGAGCTCTCTTGACCGGTAGGTTGGTATTCATATTATGAAATCATTATTATCACCTGTGCTAACTGAAAATGGTGCTCACAATAACTTTCATTAGCTGGCTAAGGTTAGCATGCTAGCTAGTTAAACTGCCAACTGTCAGTCAGTGACTTATTTGTTGTTATTTCTCTGCTACATGTGGAAATCACCACAACGTTCCCACCCCCAATTTCTGAATATGTATTAGCAGCCTGCGTCAATTTTCGAGGTGGAACCTAAACAATAATTTAGGATCTAGGACAGGAGTTACTCTAAATAAGTGCAGCAACTTCCTCTGACATGGGCCTTTACATTTGAATGCCTCATGCCCTTGTACTATGCTCTTAGAACATATACCTTGTAATATGAAAGTAAAGTATAACCACAAAAATCACTACTATTTTCTGGAGCTTATTTCAGGCTTAAGTGAATCAATGGACTTTCGGACAGGACCCAATAAGGTCCCAATTACTGAGCTGTGTTGGATAAGGCAAATGTGGGATCATGGATATTAGGGTTTTGGGAATGGGGGTTGGGAATCTTGGGATAATAATTACCGGAGTCTCCTCCACAGGGGACTCCTTCATTTCCTCCGGGGTCGGAACGGATTCCTACGTACAAAAGAGAGTTGATTCACAATCACAAGAACATCTGGGGGGGAAAATATTTTCAAGCCTCGAGGATGGCCTCTCTCGACTCTCCAGATTTAGTTTGGTTATTTCAAGTTATTTGGTATGTTTCATTTAATTTTGTGTACTCCTATGTGACAGGTGGATAGCTCATAATAAATGGTTGGAGTGGAATGGTATCAAACATGGAAAACATGTTTGACGTGTTCGATACCATTCCATTTATTCTGTTCCTGCCATTACTATGACCCCGTCCTCACCAATTAAGCTGCCACCAACCGCCTGTGACCTATTTGTTATACTTCTAAATCAATACAGCATTTTGATATTTCAACTCATATATGTACAGTATATGAGAGTATATAACATTGTGGAATTTCAAGATTCAAAAGGTTGAGACTTCTGATGGCTGAAGATACATTTCAGTTTCACAAGGCATCGGTTCCTTTGCTATAGGGACCTGGGTCCTGCTTTATTTAAAGTGCATCTTATGAAGGCTTCATAAAGCCTTTATAGGCTTCATTAACACTACATAGATGCTTCACAAATCATTTATAACCGTATATCATGCTCTATAATGATTTGTAATGTGGCATAACTGTGTGACGTAACTATCAATTTATGTTAGATTCTGGGATTTTAAAGCATGGCGCTTTATGTGGAATACATGGAACAGGGGTTTGGGGATATAGCCAAGCTCATATGAGACTGGGTGCTATTCACACAAACCCAGAATTTGGTGAATATTGTTGTCTGGAGAAAACATTATTTCCCCTGCCCCACGGGATGAGGCTTTTAGTTAATGATGGAAATTTATGTCACACTATACATTGAGTGAAATTTCTACAGTATAAATGCTTATTTCGAATGGCACATGAAATCCAAGGTTTGTGGGATTATGGGTTTGTTTTAATAGCATCCTCTGTGTACTTTGGAGTCAGTCAGACCTCAATGTCATACCACACATGAGACACTGTGTCAAATACAATTGCATTTTTAAGATTCTACAAAACATTGTAAAATATGACTTGAGGTTCAAACTCACGCAAGACACTTGGCCAAATATGATTTTAGCTTCCTTTTTGCCAAATTTGGCATAAGTTATAGTTACCGGGGGAGCTGCTTCGCTGGGGGATGCTTTTTCAGCCTCTTCAACTGGGAGGATCTAAGCGCAGAAAGAGGTTTTAATGCACCTAGCTAGCTACCTAAGCTTCTTCAGTACAGCCTTTAGCATTGAGTTTGCATTTGATACATTGAGCTTAATCTGCATCAATTACGTACATACATAACAGCGGTTCTCCTTTTCATTGATATTGTTAGTATAGCATTCATGCAAGTGCAGAACGTAAAGTACTGAGATGCAGGCTTTGAGGAATCGTTGCATCCAGTCATTGCTGTGTTGGCAAGGAAATGTTTGGTCCATTTTTTCAAGGTAAAGGCTATCTTGGTGTATCAAGATTCTGCACAGATTCTGTGGTTATTATATAATTATTATATTCAGTGGGATATACTCTTGTTCAAAGAAATGATTTAAAAAAAATGAGCATCTAAATCAAGGAAAATCTAAAATCAATGGAATGAAAATAAGGCTACTCATCTTTTTTAAGTCGTTTTGATACATGGTTGGCACATGGAAGAAAGTAAATGGATATACAGACATTTCCTCCACTCCCATGTCAAGCATGACAACAAGAGCCATATGCACACAGCAATTGTAATTACCCTTCGTAAATCAGCAACTCCCCAAGGCACATACCCAATATATACAAACGTATGTGGACACCCCTTCAAATTAGTGGATTCGGCTATGTCAGCCACACCCGTTGCAATCTCCATAGACAAACATTGGCAGTAGAATGGCCTTACTGACGATCTCAATGACTTTCAACGTGGCACCGTCATAGAATGCCATCTATCCAACAAGTTACTTTGTCAAATTTCTGCCGTACTAGAGCTGCTCCGGTCAACTGTAAGTGCTGTTATTGTGAAGAGGAAACGTCTAGGAGCAACAACGGCTCAGCCAAAAAGTGGTAGGCCACACAAGCTCACAGAATGGGACCGCAGAGTGCTGAACCGCGTAGCTCGTCAAAATCGTCTTTCCTCGGCTGCATCACTCACTACCGAGTTCCAAACTGCATCTGGAAGCAACGTCAGCACTAGAACTGTTCGTCGGGAGCAAGCCTAAGATCACCATGCACAATGCCAAGGGTCGGCAGGACTAATGATTAATCACGCTTCAGTATCTGGCAGTCCGAGGGACAAATCTGGGTTTGGTGGATGCCAGGAGAACTCTACCTGACCCATTGCTTAGTGCCAACTGTAAAGTTTGGTGGAGGAGGAATAATGGCCTGGGGCTGTTTTTCATGGTTCGGGCTAGGCCCCTTAGTTCCAATGAAGGGAAATCTTAACGCTACAGCATTCAATGACATTCTAGATGATTCTGTGCTTCCAACTTTGTGGCAACAGTTTGGGGAAGGCCCTTTCCTGTTTCAGCATGACAATGCCCCTGTGCACAAAGCGAGGTCCATACAGAAAGTCTTCCCAGAAGAGTGGAGGCTGTTATAGCAGCAAAGGGGAGATCAACTGCATATAAATGCCCATGATTTTGGAACGAGATGTTAGACGAGCAGGTGTCCACATACTTTTGGTCATGTAGTGTGTCTCTTTGTGATGTGGCTAGTGCTTGACCCGGGTTCAAACCTTGACTAGGTTTGAACAGTTCACTACAATATACACTCAAATATAACAAGTCTGTCACAATGTATAAAACAACACATACCAGCCTCATAGGAACAGAACATGAGCACTAATCATATTTTGGAATACACAAGAATAGTAGAATACAAAATGTTTTATGTATGTGCATGCATGACATCTCAACAGAAACATATAGTAGATCATTAAAAATGCCACCCTAATTCTTCAATCACATTCCCGACACAGACACACACACATTTCCCACCCAAGATGACTATGATGCACTCAATGCAATCAGTTATTCACAAACTCTCGACACGGACAATCTCTCAACCTCATGACACTTTGACAATGGTGATGGGAGGGTTTGGGCCCGGCGACTGAAATAAGTTGGACTTCGATGTAACACTCACAGAATCGAGTCATAGAACAGTAGTGGGAGGGCGTGAGTGGACAAAGGTGGAGGATCTTACACGTACCTCAGTTGGTGCAGCCCCCTCAGGCTCTGCAGATGTCACTGGAGACCCCACAGTGGACTTTACCAAGAGTGAGTTAGAGAAGAATGTCATATTTAAGACTTGAATGCTGTCATAACGTACGGATTTGTTATAAAACAAGAAATGGGAGTTGTGGAGCGGATTGATGTCAAAACAAAAAGTACCAGGGTTTAAAACGGGAAGTTTTAAAATCAAGCAGGACATTATTGAACGACAAGGAAGGTGTCGGTAATCGCAAAGTAATAATTATAAAACATGTGAAATCAGAAAGCATCTCCACGGAAATGATGAATGGGATGATAACGATGATCATGATAATGACAAAGGTGAAAACACTGATGATAATGACGATGATGAAAACACTGATAATGATATTGACAAATACGAAAATATTGATGATGATGACGACGTTGATAAAAATGACGATGATAATAAATATGATGATGATGACGGTGATGAAAAGGTTCACTTAAACAGTGGCATACAACTGTTATGCCTATAGTGATGACTTGGACCATAGATGGCTGGGGAATGACCCATGCTTGTGATGATGAGCGTGCTATTTCACAGCTACTGTATATAATAGCTAACGGTCACTCACATCAGGCTTCTCTTCTCCAGGGCTGGTGGCACTCTCGGCTGCCTCAGCCTCACTAGTCGAGGGAGCAGGCTCCTGGATCTCCCCTGCCTCGGCCGCTGCCTCTGTGGCATCTGAGGTCTCAGTCCCAAGGACCTCCGGGGCCACAGCAGTCTCAGCTGGTGCCTCCGGGGCCACAGCAGTCTCAGCTGGGGGCGCAGCAGCTTCAGGGGCCATGGTTTCATTGCTTTCATTCTTTCCACAAAGACAGGCGAGGGAAGAGCTGATCAACATCCCCTGTCTTACACATTACAGCAGCCCCACAACCACCCCTGTCCCACCTCACCATACCTCTTTTGTACTTTTTGATTGTGCTGTGTAGCACCTTGGGTGCAACAAATGCACTACCGTTAAAATGAATCATCATCATCATCATCATTATTATTATTATTACCTGGATAGGTATGGCTGTTTAGCCCTTTTACCCTCTGTATAACTATACAACAAACATTCCGCGTGGAACTGCAGCGCAGTTTCCTTTCATCTGCAATTAATTGAATTAGTTATGCGGTTTCAACAGAGAATAAAAGGTGTTTGAAGCGCTTAAAGGCAGACTTAATAATATGACATCATACAAGGCAACCTTACAGATATCACAGAACTCAAATCAGAATAGATTGTCACTGTTGCCTCTTTCCAGTGTGGAAATACCTCAAGTGAGGGCACAAATTGGGAAGAGCTAATAGGGGCAGTCTTGACAGATTAAAATGTTGTTGTTATTGAGGTCTCTATGCAGGAACTTGTTCCTCTATGTAAAGTATGATGATTCAATATTGCTGAGTATAGTTTAAATGTTGCTTCAGAGTACAGTTTGAGCACTTTGGCAGCAATACAAAAAAACAAACAACATAATAAAGTGTTTTGGATAACGAATTCAACATAGGTGTGAACACATCCAAAACTGCACTTAAAGATGCACTATGCAGAAATCGCTCCGCCATTTCCTGCTTGCAAAATTTCAGTCATTGTGTCGAAAATCATTGTACCGTCTAAACCGCTGTGAGATATATTTTCCATAACCCAAAATATTTTATTTTCAGCTGTTTGAAGCTGGTGTACAAAATTGAAAATAAAAGAGGCAAAACATTACCGTAGGAACGTGAAATATAGAAATAGCGCACATAGAACAGATCTAACGCTTCATAGACTTGCTTTCAATGAGAATGACAGATCTATAACTCACTTCTATGTGAATTTGGAGGGGTCAACCAAAAACAAACATATTGCAGCTTTAACAAATACAACTGAATGATTGCGAAGATGGCGCCGAAGAACATTGCTGACGTTTTACATTCTCCCAACCAATTGCGGAATTTTGTTATTTTCTTTGCTTTTTGTGTAACTTATTTTTTTACTTATTGTGTACATAATGTTGCTACTATCGTCTCTTATGACCGAAAAGTACTTCTGGACATCAGAAAAGCGATTACTCACCACGGACTGGGAGAAACTTTTTCCTTTAACGAGTCTGACGAGAAGGATATCCTGCTTTCACTGGAACAGGCCCAGATCCACGCCTTTTGCGTGAAGAAAAGACGCCGGAAAAGGGGACGCAGATCGGGGATCCTTCTGAGAAGTCGGAGGCGAGCGAGTAAACTCCCAATGCCTTCCATCTCCTTGCTAACGTGCAATCGTTAGAAAATAAAATTGATGACCTACTATTAAGATGATCCTACCAACGGGACATTAAAAACTGTAACATCTTATGTTTCACCGAGACGTGGCTGAACGAAGAAACGGACAATATAGAGCTGGCGGGATTTTCCATGCACCGGCAGAACAGAGACGCTACCTCTGGTAAGACGAGGGGTGGGTGTGTGTGTCTTTTTGTCAATAACAGCTGGTGCGCAATGTCTAATATTAAAGAAGTTTCGAGGTATTGCTTGCCTGAGGTAAAGTACCTTATGATAAGTTGTAGAACACACTATCTAAAAAGACAGTTCTCATCTGTATTATTCATAGCCGTCTATTTACCACCACAAAGCGGAACTGGCACTAGGACCGCTCTCAACCAACTCTATAAGGCCATAAGCAAATAAGAAAATGCTCACCCAGAAGCGGCGCTCCTAGTGGCCGGGGACTTTAATGCAGGCAAACTTAAATCAGTTTTACCAAATTTTTACCAGCATGTAACATGTGCAACCAGGGGCAAAAAATCCTAGACAACCTTTAGTCCACACACAGAGGTGCATACAAAGCTCTCCCCCGCCCTCCATTTGGCAAATCTGAATACAATTCTATCCTCCTGATTCCTGCTTACAAGCAAAAACTAAAGCAGGAAGTACCAGTGACTCGCACAATACAGAAGTGGTGAGATGACACGGATGATACACTACAGGACTGTTTTGCAAGCACAGACTGGAATATGTTCCGGGATTCATCCAATGCCATTGAGGAATACACCACCTCAGTCATTGGCTTCATTATAAGTGCATCGATGACGTCGTCCCCACAGTGACAGTACGTACATATCCCAACCAGAAGCCATGGATTACAGGAAACATCCACATCGAGCTAAAGGCTAGAGCTGCCACTTTCAAGGAGCGGGAGACTAATCCGGACGCTTATAAGAAATCCCGCTATGCCCTCAGACGAACCATCAAACAAGCAAAGCGTCAATACAGGATTAAGATTGAATTCAGGGGTGTCAAACATACGGCCCGCGGGCCGGAACCGGCCCCCAAGGAGGTTCGATCAGGCCCGCAGGATAATTTGAAAGTGGAAAAAATGCATAAAAGACATGGAATTAATATTTTTAATTCGCTGCAATTCATGGATTATCCGCTAAGGGGCGCACTCTTTCCATCAGAGTAGAAGACAAGCCGCATCACTGAGACAGACTGAAAACAGCAGACGGTATCAATGCGCCATCTGCTGCTTGTTACGACGTTGTTAATACCTTGGTCTCTACCTCTCCGCTACACCCTCATTAGCCAAAATGTCGTTATCCAAACGGAGAAAAGTAGATAAGGAGTGTAGAATTTTCAAAGAAAAATGGACCACGTCCTATTTATTTACAGAGATGCACGGAAAACCTTCGTGCTTGGTGTGTTTGCAACAAGTTTCGGTATTGAAGGAATATAATATTCGACGCCACTACGAGACTCATCACAGCGAAAAATATGACGGCTTGCAAGGACAACTGAGAAGAGATAAGATTAACGAATTGCTGGCGGGTCTGAGGAAACAGCAGTCAACTTTCATCCAGAGCCGAGAAGTCAGTGAAGCAGCGGTAAAAGCCAGCTACCTAATTGCTAGCGAAATAGCATTAGCATCGAAGCCGTATTCCGACGGTGAACAAGCACTTAAATGACATTCTGAAAGTGACAGCTAGTCAGGACATGACACCTGGTGTTGATGCACTTGTACAGGCCAAAAGATGCCAAGTTTCAGGAACAAATACAAGTCCAGACTAGACTAACACCTTTAAAATGCTGCCTTAGATACTGTTTGCATTGAAAGAATACAGCTCTGTGAAGATGAATCCTTACTGTGGTGATTTAAAAAATGTGCACTTTAATGTTAGTCAGCAGCTTCAAAACAAAAGTTGTGTGATGGAATTCTACTGATCATACAACTCCATAAATTTTCAGTATGTATTGTATGTGTATGTATGTTTCATGTATGAAGTTTACAGATTTACAGGACAGGCGAACACTTTCTTCATTACACATTTAAAATCACTCTCCTTAGTTTGTAAGGTGTACGCAGGGATTACATTTAGATTTTATATGCGTATGTGTAAGTGGTAAAAATTCCTTTCTTTAAAAGTCTCATTTAATCTTAAAGTGCATTACTATATTTTTCAGTACCAATTAAAGTTTTGTGCCTTTGTACAATCAGTGGGATCAGTTGCAATGCATATTTGTGAATGATAAAAGTAAATTGCACATTTGTCTAAGGAAATATGAGGTAGTTCATGAAATGTTTTGTAAAAGGATAGTTCATTAAATTTCAATATTTTCCTAATGTTCTTGTGCTTCTTTACACCAAAACAAAGGAAAGACATGATATTTTGGTTATTTATAGCAGAGTATGGTATAATTTTAATGGTCCGGCCCACTTGACATCTCCCTAGGCCGTATGTGGCCCACGATGCGAAATGAGTTTGACACCCCTGATCCTACTACACCAGCTCTGACGCTCGTCGGATGTGGCAGGGCTTGAAAACTATTATGGACTACAAAAGGGTAACCCAGACGTGAGCTGCCCAGTGACGCAAGCCTACCAGATGAGCAAAATGCCTTTTATGCTTGCTTCGAGGCAAGCAACACTGAAGCATACACGAGAGCATCAGCTGTTCTGGATGACTGTGTGATAACACTAACGGTAGCCGATGTGAACAAAACCTTTAAACAGGTGAACATTCACAAAGCTGCTGGGCCAGACGGATTACCAGGATGTGTACTCTGAGCATGCGCTGCCCACATTTTTAACCTCTCTCTAACCGAGTCTGTAATACCTACACGTTTCAAACAGATCACCATAGCCCAAGGAAGCGAAGGTAACCTGCCTAAATGATTACCGCCCGTGGCACTCACATCGGTAGACATGAAGTGCTTTGAAAGGCTGATCATGGCTCACATTAACAGCATCCTCCCAGACACCCTAGACCCACTCCAATTCGCATACCACCCCAACAGATCCACAGATGACGCAATCTCAATCGCACTCCACACCACCCTTTCTCACCTGGACAAAAGGAACATCTATGAGAGAATGCTCTTCATCGACTACAGCTCAGCGTTCAACACCATAGTGCACACAAAGCTTATCATTAAGCTAAGGACTCTGGGACTAAACACCTTCCTCTGCAACTGGATCCTGGACTTCCTGACGGGATGCCCCCAGGTGGTTAGAGTAGGCAACAACACGTCTGCCACGCTGATCCTTAACACTGGGGCCCCTCAGGGGTGTGTACTTAGTCCCCTCCTGTATTCCCTGTTCACACACGACTGCGTGGCCAAACACGACTCCAACACCATCATTAAGTTTGCTGACGACAACAGTGGTAGGCCTGATCACAGACAATGATAAGACGGTCTATATGGAGGAGGTCAAAGAACTGGCAGTGTAGTGCCAGGACAACCACCTCTCTCTCAATGTGAGCAAGACAAAGGAGCTGATCATGGACTACAGGAAAATGTGGGCCGAACAGGCCCCCATTAACATCGACGGGGCTGTAGTGGAGCGGGTCGAGAGTTTCAAGTTCCTTCGTGTCCACATCACCAACAAACTATCATGGTCCAAACATACCAAGAGAGTCATGAAGAGGGCACGACAAAACCTTTTCCCCTCAGGAGACTGAAAAGATTTGGCATGAGCCCTCAGATCCTCAAAAGGTTCTACAGCTGCACCATCGAGAGCATCCTGACCGGTTGCATCACCACCTGGATGGCAACTGCTCGGCATCTGACCGTAAGGAGCTACAGAGGGTAGCGCGAACGGCCCAGTACATCACTGGGGCCAAGCTTCCTGCCATCCAGGACCTATATATTAGGCTGTGTCAGAGAAAAGCCCATAAAATTCTCAGACTCCAGTCACTCAAGTTATAGACTGTTTTCTCTGCTATCGCACGGCAATCGGTACCGGAGCGCCAAGTCTAGGACCAAAAGGCTCCTCAACAGCTTCTCCCCCCAAGCCATTAGACTGCTGAACAATTCATAAAAATCGCCACTGGGCAATTTACATGAACCCCCCCTCTTGTACACAGCTGATACTCGCTTGTTGCTTGTTACCTATGCATAGTCACTTCGCCCCCACCTACATGTACAGATTACCTCAATTAGCCTGTACCCCTGCACACTGACTCGGTACCGGTGCCCCGAGAAGCCTCGTTATTGTGTTACTTTTTATTATTACTTTTTATTTTAGTCTACTTGGTAAATATTTTCTTCTTCTTGAACTGCACTGTTGTTTAAGGGCTTGTAAGTCAGCATTTCACTCTAAAGTCTACACTTGTTGTATTCGGCGCATGTGGCAAATAAAGTTTGATTTAATGACAGCACACAAACACAACACTTTAACGGAATGGGGTCACCCAAAAATGTAAATAAATATCTGAAGTGAAGCCCTAATTGACTCATCAACAGTATTATATATATACTGTATGTCTTCCAAAAGTGCGACTGCTGTCGGCATCCAAAGATTATCCAACTCGAATAAACGCTTGGAGGTAAGGATGACAGCAGTGGTGTAGTCTACGGCGATACGGATATCACTTATTATTGATATCTACATAGCGCATTGATGTGAATCACACTGCTGCTCTCTCATTTAGCTATTTGCACCTTACAGATTGTGGTTGTTGCAGATGGCTGTTCACAAATCTAACTGGGTGTTTGAACCCAATAATGGTTGAATTCAAGATGTTTAAGCTGCCTATCAATCATTGTTTTTGAAACCAGTGGACAGCCAGTGAAAAATGCTCTCTTTTTAAATTCCAACTTTATTTAACTAGGCAAGTAAGTAAAGAACAAATTCTTATTTACCCCGGCCAAACCCTAACGACACTGGGCCAATTGTGCGACGCCCTATGGGACTCCCAATCACGGCCGGTTGTGATACAGCCTGGAATTGAACCAGAGTCTGCAGTGACGCCGATGCAGTGCCTTAGTATCTTGGTAATTTCTCGCATGGAATAGCTTTCATTTCTCAGAACAAGAATATACTGATGAGTTTCAGAAGACTGTTAGTGTCCTTTGTTTCTGGCCATTTTGAACCTGTAATCGAACACAGAAACGCTGACATTCCAGATACTCAACTAGTCTAAAGAAGGCCAGTTGAATTGCTTCTTTAATCAGAACAACAGTTTTCAGCTATGCTAACATAATTGCAAAAGGTTTCTCTAATTATCAGTTGGCCTTTTAAAATTATAAACTTGGATTAGCTAACACAACGTGCCATTGGAACACAGGAGTGATGGTTGCTGATAATGGGACTCTGTACGCTTATGTAGACATTCCATTAAAAATCAGCCATTTCCAGCTACAATAGTCATTTACAACAGTAACAATGTCTACACTGTATTTCTGATCAATTTGATATTTTAAAGGGACAAAAAATGTGCTCTTCTTTCAAAAACAAGGAAATGTCTAAGTGACCCTAAACTTTTGAACAGTAGTGTATATAAACTCAGCAAAAAAAGAAACGTCCCTTTTCAGGACCGTGTCTTTCCAAGGTAATTCGGAAAAATCCAAATAACTTCACAGATCTTCATTGTAAAGGGCTTAAACACCGTTCCCATGCTTGCTCAATGAGCCATAAACAGTTAATGAACATGCACCTGCCGTTAAGACACTAACAGCTTACAGACAGTAGGCAATTAAGGTCACAGTTATGAAAACTTAGGACACTAAAGAGGCCTTTCCACTGGCTCTGAAAAACACCAAAAGAAAGATGCCCAGGGTTCCTGCCCATTTACGTGAATGTTCCTTAGGCCTGCTGCAAGAAGGAATGAGGACTGCAGATGTGGCCAGGGCAATAAATTGCAATGTCCGTACTGGGAGACGCCTAAGACAGCGCTACAGGGAGACAGGACGGACAGCTGATCGTCCTCGCAGTGGCAGACCACATGTAACAACACCTACACCGGATCGGTACATCTGAACATCACACCTGCGGGACAGGTACAGGATGGCAACAACAACTGCCCGAGTTACACCAGGAACGCACAATCCCTCCATCAGTACTCAGACTGTCCGCAATAGGCTGAGAGAGGCTAGACTGAGGGCTTGTAGGCCTGTTGTCTGGTGAGGACCTGCCTTACATCACCGGAAACATCATCGCCTATGGGCACAAACCTACCGTCACAGGACCAGACAGGACTGGCAAAAAGTGCTCTTCAGTGACGAGTGGTGGAAGAGTGGGGTAACATCTCACAGCAAGAACTGGCAAATCTGGTGCAGCCCATGAGGAGGAGATGCACTGCAGCACTTAAAGCAGCTGGTGGCCACACCAGATACTGACTGTTACTCCCCTTTGTTCAGGGACACATTATTCCATTTCTGTTAGACACATGTCTGTGGAACTTGTTCAGTTTAAGTCTGTTGTTGAATTTTGTTATGCTCATACAAATATTTACACATGTTAAATTTGCTGAAAATAAACGCAGTTAACAGTGAGGGGACATTTCTTTTTTTGCTGAGTTTATATATATATAAAATAAAGTAAATATAAGGACATAAAACATAGTAATGGAAGAGCAAAAACGTCTGTCATATTGACACTTGACTTACCAGTTTATCAAAATCCACAACAAATGTTGGGGCTGTTGCTTCCATCTTTAAGATAAGTTGGTGGAAAGAGAAAGAGAGGGAGAAAGTTACAACTACACTGGCAGCAAACCAGCAGTTAATAAAATATCATAGCATATAAAATGTTAGTTTTCAAAGGAAAGTTATGATGGGATAATTTTGGGGAAAGTATTAGTGAGGGATTGACAAAGTGTTTGTAACCGGGATAAAGTGGAGGGTAAACTCATGTAAGTATAGTTTATGCAGCACTTACACTATATTAGCATTGTTAGCAAATTTGCCCAACTACATTATTGTTGTTAGCATAAGTTTACCCAACTTGGTTAGTTAACAAAACTGTAGTTTAGTTCTAGTTTATTGTAATATCCCTAAATGCTACACCATGTAAACTTCCTACTATTCTACTACTAAGACAGTCTTTGGCTTCTTTATGCACAACAGGAACTGCTTTTTATATAACTGGAAGTTCAATGTTACAGGTCAATTGCAACCAGTGTTGGGGGTAATGCGTTACAAAAGTAACGTGTTACTTTTTCAAATTGGGGAATTTTATTAAAAAGCTTATTGAAGTTACTTTGTATACAACGCATGCGTAACTAATCCCAACAATGAGCAGCATCAGGAGATACGCTTTTGCAGCCTACAATCACCTAACTTCACTTTATTCCTACTTTATACCTATACCTTATACCTAAACTAATCTGCAAGTAAGTAAACTACATCACCAAAAGTATGTGGACACCTTCTCATCAAACATCTCGTTCCTAACTCATGGGCATTAATATGGAGTTGGTCCACCCTTTGCTGCTATAACAGCCTCCACTCTTCTGGGAAGGCTATCCACTAGATGTTGGAAAATTGCTGCGGGGACTTGCTTCCATTCAGCCACAAGAACATTAGTGACGTCGGGCACTGATTTTGGGCGATTAGGCGTGGCTTGCAGTTGGCGTTCCAATTCATCCCAAAGGTGTTCAATGGGGTTGAGGTCAGGGCTCTGTGCAGGCCAGTCAAGTTCTTCCACACGGATCTTGACAAACCATTTCTGTATGGACCTCTATTTTGTGCACAGGGTTATTGTCATGCTGAAACAGGAAAGGGCCTTCCTCAAACTGTTGCCACAAAGTTGGAAGCACAGAATCGTCTAGACTGTCATTGTATGCTGTGGAGTTAAGATTTCCATTCACTGGAACTAGCCCCAGACCATTATTCCTCCTCCAACAAACTTTACAGTTGGCACTATGCATTGGGGCAGGAAGCGTTCTCCTGGCTTCCGCCAAACCCAGATTCGTCCGTCAGACTGCCAGATGGTGAAGCGTGATTAATCACTCCAGAGAACACGTCCAATGTTGGCAAGCTTTACACCACTCCAGCCAACGCTTGGCAACACACATGGTGATTTTAGGCTTGTGTGGGGCTGGTCGGCCATGGTAACCCATTTCATGAAGCTCTTCAGGCAGACATTTTACGAACTGACTTTTGGAAAGGTGGCATGCCACGTTGAAAATCACTGAGCTCTTCAGTAAGGCCATTCTACTGCAAATGTTTGTCTATGGAGATTGCATGGCTGTGTCCTCGATTTTATACAGCTGTCAGCAACGGGTGTGACTGAAATAGCCAAATCCACTAATTGAAGGGGTGTCCACATACTTTTGTGTATGTATAGTGTATAATATTTATGGTCAGTTTTAAGTAATTCCATTCACAGGATGAAATACAAAAAAATACCTGACACAAATGGAGATTATCTTAATCTCCTCCTAATGTTCTGTTGCAACTGATCCAACTTGATCTTTTCCTGTTCTCTACCATATTATATTTTAGTTTTTCTAATGACAAAGCATCTGCTCTAACTAACAAGGCAGTGATGAATCCTTTTCTCAATATCATCTTGTGATCACTAAAATAGAAATTTGGTCGAGACTAATTACCTGGGGAAATCCGTTAAACGCATTGTTGGTCACCTAAATCAAATCACAGACACACAATTAGTATTGGAGGCTTTTGGCATGACTGCTTTGAAATGTGTTTTAATTATGCGGCAAGTGATGGAATGTTTTTTTAATAAAATTGACAAAGTGGAACCGACAAGCAGACAAGCAAGCAGAGGAGAGAGAGGAGAAGAGGGCTGGGATTCTGTGGCGCTGCAGGATCCAGGTAGGGTTGCAGGACAGCACTTTTTATTTTATTATTTGTACATCTGTGGGAGGGAAAATAAGGAAGAGGGGATTCTGTTTGCTCTAGACTACTCTACGCTATTCTCTACGTAGAGGGGGGAGGAAGTCAGGTACCTCTTCCTTCTCTGTATCTATCTCTTGGTACAACTTTCCGTATCTCCTGTTTGCGACCTCGTCTTCGGACAGGTCCGAGTTTTCAGGCTCTTTGTGAGCTCGGGAGACGACTCCTTCCTTAGCTACTGCTTCGCTTCTTGGCCCGGGAAAGGAGGCGAAGAGGTCCTCTGCCTGGCTGCCGTCACCCCCTGAGGAGAAGAAGCCACTGCTGTCGCTGACTTCCTGCCAGGACCCGCTGTCAGTGGTGGTGCCCCCTGTCTCTGCGGAGGGAGCGGGGAAACCTGCCCACTGGACTGAACCATTGTTAGCGAAAGGGTCTGCCGCCCACCCTGCCCCACCTTCCCCGGTCGTCTCTGCGAATGGATCTGTCGCAAATCTAACTTCCCCACCTCCCCCTTGAGTTACGGCAAAGGGAACAGACTCGAATCCCCCTCCCAGATGAGTTTCCGCAAAAGGATCAGACGCAAAATCCCCTCCCCCGCCTTCCATCTGAGTCGCCGCAAAAGGATCTGAGGCAAATCCCCCAGGTGTCTCTGCAAAGAGGTCAGACTCAAAACCACCTTCCCCAGGGATCTCCACAAAAGCATCGGTCCCAAAATGGATCACCTGTTCACCGGTTGAGCCCTGTTCTGGGACAATGGTTGGATCCGCAAATGCTGTTCCTGTTTCGGCAGACTGCATTGGTGCCTGTTCTATTGGTTGGGCCCAGTCCGCTGCGAACCCTGTATCGCTTTCCAGAGCCTTCTCCTCCTGTAAGGGGGTGGCCCGATCACTTGAAGCCCAGTCTGTGAAGCCTCTCTGGGCTGTGCTACAGTCTGTGAGACCCTGGTCTGCGGCGGAGTCTAGTTCATCGTCAGTGCTGGCCCATCCTCCGTTCTGCCCCACTGAGTCCCCCCACTCCTCCGTCGTCTCATATCCCGAGCCGAAACCTGCTCTGCCGCCCGGCTGAAACAGGTACAGGCCATGCTCGCTGCCTTCAGGGGTGTCCTCAATCACCTGGCCATGCTCGTTGGTGATGCGCAGGCCCGGTGTGGATTTGCGACGAGCTCTCCAACCTGCCTCGTCTCCCTCTGAATCTGCCTGACCTGCTCCCCACGCTGCCTCCCATCCCTCTCCTGACCCTGCCTCCCCTTTCCCTGCCTCCCCTGCCTCTCCCGCTTCCCATCCCCATGACCTTGCCTCTGTTGGCCCCTGCCCCGGCTCCTGCTGGGCCTGCTGGTCGCCCCCCACTGCACAAGGATCACAGTTGGGGGTAAGTTGGGGGTTGGGATCCCAGCCGCTAACCTCGTCTCCAGCTGCGGCCGTTTCGGCCCCCTGCGGCTGCTCTGCTGCTGCTGCCTCCCCTGCCTCCCCGCCCCAGCCGTCCGCTGCAGGCCAGCCTTGGGCCTCGTCCTGCCCTGTGGTCGCTGGAACCTCGCCGGCTGCCGCCTCGGTGGCAGACGGGACAGAGTCTCCTTTTGCCGGGGCCGAGCCGAAGTCAGCGGCCCAGTCGGTGGCGAAGCTGGGGTCTCCCGCCTGCTCGGGGAATGCGGGGAACCCAGGGTTAAAGTCGGCAGTGTTCGGGGCCTCGCCACCGCCTCCCCCATCCTCCTCCACACCCACAGTACTCATAGACCCAGAATCCGTCTGGAAGGACCAAGCCGGTGCGTGAAGGTAAGGTAAAGAGAGCACAGAGAGTGTTTATCACAAGAGGACAGAGGGAGAAAGTGAAATCATTGACAGAGGTAAAGAAAGAAGACAAGGCATAGACACAAAAGAAGACAATTGTGACTGTGGATTGTGGCTAATGGAGTGGTCTGTGGTGGAGTCTAGTGAACAGTTCTGGATTGTGACGAAAAGAGTGAAAAACATACAGGTATCAAACAACTGGCTTGATGACAGGTACGACCAGAGGTCACAGATATTAACATTTTTAAATCAAGGCATGTAAATATTTTCCGAAAGTGATTTGGAAGTCAGGTGTGGATGTATTACGTACAGGCTGCGCAGGTTCAGCATTTCCCTGGGGAAAAAAATATTTGTATTTAATGTCAGATTCATCAGTATACTACTGTAAAAGTAGTATACTACTTTTTTATCAATAAGAACAAAGTTAAATATAACTGTCATTCATCGTTACACATACAAACTGTAATAAAAATATACATGGAGCAGCATAAGAATAAGACAGGGGCAAGTTAATTGCTTGGAACTTAACTTGCTATTTGGTAGTCTTAAATACTGTTGCATGGGAGAAAAAACATTTGGCATAACAAAAGCCACAAAATGGCTACTTTGTTTTTATTTAGTCTACAGAGCATGCAGATCACCATGCCAATCAAAGCTAGTAGAGGTCAGGATTCCTACGTGTTGAGACTGAGGGTTTTTCTTAATTTTCCACTTGATTGAAACACTTTAATAAGGATCAGTGCTAAACGGGGACATGTAAAATGGATTGTAGTCTTGTATTTTTCTCTAACATATCTAGCTATAATATATTATTATAGCGTACTGTAACTAACTAATGACTATTTCATACATCAAGGTTATAAATCCCATCAAGCAACCAATCAATCAATCAATCAAGGAGGACATTACTGTACTTACTGTCCACAAATCCCAGGGTAGTTGCTGTGGAACAAAACACGTGATTATTCACTAGGAATGAAGAGAACTCTATGTGCTCTTTTGGTGGGCACGTATATTACTAGAGAGATCAGAGATATACACTATCTAGTGTACAGAAACATTTGAAGCTGAATACAAGATAAATTTAAGACGGATAACATAGCATTATGGTATAATAGATGAAAATGGAGATAAATGGACCTGTGTTATGGGTGGTGCAGCCTGTCCGATAGTGGTGTTGCCGTCAGGCTTGAATGGATCAAAGTCCAGATCCAGGAGAGATTCTCCGGGTCTTTCATTTGGCTGCAAATAAAAGAATTCAAGCGTTGGTTGAGTTAACAGCTCTGTAACACAACCGTACTGAAAGGCTGAACATTTGAGATCGGGAGCAGTATCTATCATACATCTCAGAATAGGAGTGCTGATCTAGGATCAGGTTCATCCTCCCTGTCTTTGTAATCTTATTCATTTTGATCTGAAAGGCAAAACTGATCCTAGAACAGCACTCATACTTTGAGACGCTTTCATATGGCCCCAGGTTTGTAGTTTATAAGGGATTTGTAATCTTCATAAACCCTTGGCCCCTCCACTCTATCACAATACATGTTTAATATATCCCACTCCCACTGGTGGAAAACCTGCAAACACTGTGTCCCACCAGGACCAGAAGCAAACAGTACTGTAATAGATGGAATAATACAGGGCGTGCTAGTGGAGACCTCTGCGTCTCAGGTAGTTGTGGAGAGTAGTTTAGTGCCCAGTTTGAATACTTTGAAAAAGCCAGATAGTTGCATGCACAAAGCCAAGTAGACACACAAAAGAAGACAACTGTGACTTGTGGCTATTGAAGTGGTCTGTTGTGGAGTCTACTGAACAGTTCAGGGCCCGTTTCCCAAAAACATCTTAAGGCTAAGTCCATCAGTAGAACATTCGTAGGAGCATCGTTAAATCTTTGAGCTGTTTCCCAAAACCACAGTTACTAAAGTTGCACTTGAACATGTTCGTTATTTACCGGCTGCCTCAGAACACTCTTAGAATAGCTAAGCATGTCGTTAGATGCGTTTTTTTCCCCCTACCGCGTCACTTTATACACAGAAGAGCACCGCTAAACATACAACACATGACTAAAAGTATGTGTACACCTGCTCGTCGAACATCTAATTCCAAAATGATGGCCGTCAATATGGAGTTGGTCCCCTTTTTGCTCCTATAACAGCCTCCACTCTTCCGGGAAGGCTTTCCACTAGATGTTGAAACGTTGCTGCGGAGACTCGCTTCCCTTCAGCCACAAGCGCATTAGTGAGGTCGGGCACTGAAGTTGGGCGATTAGGACTGAATTGTAGTCGGTGTTCCAATTAGGGCTGTGACGGTCACGAAATGTCATCAGCCAGTGACTGTCAAGCAAATAACTGTCAGTCTCTTAATGAACATCAATACATTTAGCATCTCCTGGCGTCCACACATTGCATCAGTGCCTTGTAGGCTGACCAATTCCGAGGTGCATATTGAAGATATTGGAAGAACTGTCCACATTTACTTTTCGTCAGCCAACAATATGAGTATGCCTAACGAACAGCAAAAGCGCTAGCCTATGTCAATCTACAATCCCCCATAGTACAAAAGTTGACCTACTCTATTCTGTGCGAGAAATAAATATTCCAAACATAGTCTGGGACAGTTGTGGGATGTGATAGATTTCAAGTTAATACAACCACTAGCATCAAAAAAACGTTTTAAAGCAATGTTGATTAACTATTAGGCTATTTCTTCACATTATAAGTGCAGAAATGTGCACACTGCAGTACGCTATAAACGCAAATGTTCCATTCGCAGGAAAACACCATTATCAAAAGTGACCACAAATGTGATATCATAACGGTGCATTTTTAATGGTGAAATTATTTCACCCAAACTTGAAACTCACGCACTGCTTATGTATCCCAGTTAGGCTTTACACCCCAAGCGGATTAACGTGCTTAATTTTAAGAAGTTATTTGGCCACTTTAGTTGTGATACAAACCTTTAAAATTAAAACATATAGGCCTATGGGCTAGGCTAAAAGACTATGATCCATGTCATCTATGCATTTAAATAGCGAATGGAGGACGCTTTTCCCGTGGTTTATTTTCATGCCAGCCAGGTAGGCTATACTCCTGTTGTAAATTTAAGCAATGTGCTTAATATTAGGAAAGTTTAGAAATAAATATAGTAGGCCTAGCCTATAGAAAGCTGATCCTCCTATTTTCAGTAGAGGCAATCACTCTGTTTTCTCGTGCATTTGCATAGCGTATTGAAATGTTGCGCAACATGAGCTCATGGGCTCTCGTTAAGTGTTTGATTCGATTTTTGAAAACATTTGCATTGATGTCAGAGTGAATAGAGGGACAATAGAGTGCTGAGTACCAGGCAGTTAGCAAGTTTCGTAGGCTACTATTGACCATCAGCAGCATCAGAGCTTGGAGAAGCCTAATTTCCGTGACTAAACGGTCACATGGCATTTGACTGCCTTCATGACTCGTGACCGCAGGTGTGGCAGTAATACGGTCACCGCAACAGCCCTAGTAATAATGCCCATTTGACGCTAGTGGGAATTTATCGCTCTCCCTCGGCCTCCTTATGTGCTCTTAACAAATTGTCTGTCCTGCTGTCTAACTATGCTAAATTCAAATGGTTAATAGTGGGTTATCTTAATCTGTATTGGTGGATGCCAAGTCTGATGGGCTGAAAGATATTTGTACTGAGCTAACTCAGTCTAACTCAGCTGATAACTAAACCAACTCGCCCCAATTTTAATGAGCAACATTTTTTTTGTCTGAAATGCAATTGATTGACTGGTGGGTTGTTTTAACTATCATTGACATGGATCATGCCCCTAACGGTTTGATTTCCCTGTTTAACACTAGAACCGCTTGGCCTTTCAGAATAAAATGACCCGCTAAGAGAACGTTGTCAGGGATCCCCTTTAGCGTATGCATCAGATGCATGTCAACCTGCAAGGTGTGCAAACACGCTCGCTAAATAAATGCTTGCTAAATAGAGAATAAACTATTGTCAATGATTCATTGCATGAAGAAATATTTATGGAAATATAATAATGACAGACACTGTATTGTATCAAGATACTGTATTGTTCCTTTATTCCCGTTTCTCTACACATGAACCAATCGCGTCTTCTCTTTATGCTTCGGGTCCACAGTCAGCACACAGCTTTGGGGCTGTGTGTGAGCAAGCCCCGCAGACAAATCGGTTTCACGGCACACAGTTTTAATGGACCTTGGTTTGTGTGCACCTGCCGACTTGACATTGTGTCTTATTTTTCCCCGAGTGGGAACGGTGGTGCATGGAGAAGAGGGAGCTGCCTTTGAAGCCTGCTTGGCGGCTGTAGCTTCGTTCGTGTGATTCTCATGACGCTCACATGCCAGGTCCAGTGGGATGCACGGTGCTGAGGATGCAAACACGTATTTATTATAAATCTGTACACCGTGAGTGTTGCTTTACCACTCTCCATCAGTGATGTGGAGTACAGATCCACTGGTATGTTTTGCACAGAGGGGGGCAGCTCCCGCCTTTGTTTGTTTACTGTTCCGAGCGAGCTAGTCTTCTTTGCAATCAATTCTGTGCAACATCCAGTGCTTTTTGAGTTACAGTTTTAACAGCAAAGTAGGCTACTGTGGCTATTTGATCATAATGTAGACCTACCAGAGGGGACTACCATTAAAAACAATGGAGAAAATGCATCCCATAACATTTTAACATGGAAATAGCTTTTCTATAATTCAGCCTACAGTAGCAGCAGTAGTGCTTCTAGTTCTGACAGATTACTTGCACTAACAAATTCACAACAACTACCTTATACACACAAATGTAAAGGGGTGAATAAGAATGTGTACATATAAATATATGAATGAGCCATGGCCGTGCGGCATAGAAGCACAAGCATTTCACTACACTCGCTGGTAACCATGTATATGTGACCAATACAGTTTGATTTGATTTGCATTGAACTCCATACATTGGCTGCTACTGTAGGCTGATATATGCAGTATAAACTTTTGAGATGAGTGGCAGTATTAGGTAGGATATGTAGACATTATTAAAGTTGCGTTATTTAAAGTGACTAGAGATACCTTTATTAAATCCGTTTATTAAATGTATTAAAGCGGCCAGAGATTTTAGTCTGTATGTTGGCAGCAGCCACTTGATTTTAAATTTTACCAAGCAAGTCAGTTAAGAACAAATTCTTATTTTCAATGACGGCCTAGGAACAGTGGGTTAACTGCCTTGTTCAGGGGCAGAACGACAGATTTGTACCTCGGGGATTTGATCTTGCAACCTATCGGTTACTAATCCAACGCTCTAACCACTGGGCTACGCTGCCGCCCCTATGTTAGTGATGGCTGTTTAACAGTCTGATGGCCTTGAGATAGAAGCTATTTTTCATTCTCTCTGCCCCATCTTTGATGCACCTGTACTGATCTCGCCTTCTGGATGATAGCTGGGTGAACAGGCAGTGGCTCGGGTGGTTGTTGTCCTTAATGATCTTTTTGGTCTTGCTGTGACATTGGGTGCTGTAGGTGTCCTGGAGGGCAGGTAGTTTGCCCCCGGTGATGCAGACCGCACTAACCTCTGGAGAGCCTTGTGGTTGTGGGCGGAGCAGTTGCCGATCCAGGCGGTGATACAGCCCGATAGGATGCTCTCGCTTGTGCATCTGTAAAAGTTTGAGCGTTTTAGGTGACAAGCCAAATTTCTTCAGCCTCCTGAGGTTGAAGACGCGCTGTTGTGCCTTCTTCACCACGCTGTCTGTAGTCAATGAACAGCATTCTTACATAGGTATTCCTCTTGTCCAGATGGGATAGGGTAGTGTGATGGAGATTGTGTTGTCTGTGGACCTATTGGTGCGGAGTGGGTCTAGGGTATCAGGTAGGGTGGAGGTGATATGATCCTTGACTAGTCTCTTGAAGCACTTCATGATGAAAGAAGTGAGTGCTACGGGTCGATAGTCATTTAGTTCAGTTCAGGTAGCGGGCCGTGTCAGTGGCACTTTATTGCCCTCAAAGTGAGCAACGAAGTTGTTTAATTTGTCTGGGAGCAAGACGTCGATGTCTGCGACGGGGCTGGTTTCCTTTTGTAATCCGTGATTGACTATAGACCCTGCCACATATGTCTCGTGTTTGAGCTGTTGAATTGCGACTCTACTTTGTCTCTATACTCACGCTTTGCTTGTTTGATTGCCTTGCGGAGGAAATAGCTACACTGTTTGTATTCGGTCATGTTTCCAATCGCCTTGCCATGATTAAAAGCGGTGGCTCGTGCTTTCAGTTTTACGCAAATGCTGCCATCAATCCACGGTTTCTGGTTAGGGAAGGTTTTAATAGTCACAGTGGGTACAACATCACCAATGCACTTGCTAATAAACTCGCCTACCGAGTCAGCGTATACGTCAAGGTTATTGTCTGAGGCTACCCAGAACATATCCAAGTCCACGTGATCGAAGCAATCTTGAAGCGTGGAATCTGATTGGTCAGACCAGCGTTGGATAGACCTGAGCACAGGGGTTTCCTGTTTTAGTTTCTGTCTATTGGCTAGGAGCAACAAAATGGAGTCATGGTAATATTTGCCGAAGGGAGGGCGGGGGAGGGCTTTGTATGCATCGCGGAAGTTAAGTAGCAATGGTCCAGAATTGCTACCAGCTCGTGTCGCACATTCGATATGCTGATAGAATATAGGAAGCCTTGTTCTCAGATTAGCTTTGTTAAAATCCCCAGCTACAATAAATGCAGCCTCAGGATATATGGTTTCCAGTTTACATAGAGTCCAGTGAAGTTCTTTCAGGGCCGTGTCGAGGTATCCGCTTGAAACATGTTTTTCATGGTTCGTGCTATACCCCTTAGTTCCAGTGAAGGGAAATCTTAACACTACAGCATACAATGACATTCTAGACGATTCTGTGCTTCAAACTTTGCGGCAACAGTTTGGGGAAGGCCCTTTCCTGTTTCAGCATGACAATGCCCCCATGCACAAAGCGAGGTCCATACATAAATGGTTTGTCGAGATTGGTGTGGAAGAACTCGACTGACCTGCACAGAGCCCTGACCTCAACCCCATCAAATACCTTTGGGATGAATTGGAACGCCGACAGCGAGCCAGGCCTAATCGCCCAACATTAGTGCCCGGCCTCACTAATGCTCTTGCGGCTGAATGGAAACAAGTCTGCGCAGAAATGTTCCAACATCTAGTGGAAAGCCTTCCCAGAAGAGTGGCACCATAGGAGGGAAAAACTCCAAATTAATGCCCATGATTTTGGAAATCCGTCAGTTTAAGCTAGAGCTATCTGCGATGGAAGGTGGCCGAGCTACAGCAGTGTTTGTCAGACCATGACATCCCGAAAATCTGTTTTCTCACGATAAAGTCTGTAGCGTCCAAACAGTTTGGCCTACCAACCAATATTACCACTCTATCGAAAGATGAGACTCTCACGGACACGTTTTGCTCTATGACCCTCACAAGCCCCACGGGACTCGTCTGAAGTCGATACCGTTGATGTGGCAACTTCTGTTTGTGGCGTCCGAACCGTTTGGGCTACAAACTCACGTGACACCACTGTGGAAAGGGGAGATTCTCACAAACACGATGGTGTTCTCCGTTTTGCTTCACGACCCACATCATGGGAGTCATCTGACGGTAACCGGTACTGTTTTTTTTTTAAATTATGGAAGTATGGAGGTAGTTTTGTATCCCCCCCCCCAAAAAAGGGGTTGAATATGGGTAAAAAAAAGTATTAAAAAGTATCTGAGCTTTCTTATATATAGATAGGACAGACACTTCAAAACCTTATTCCTTAAGATGTATTGTCATTGATGAATGTGTTATTCAATTCATTTCTATGGTCTATAGTAGTAAAGGCAAAATACAATATTTTATCAAAAATATATATATGTTTTATATATACCTAATTGGGTCCTAAAATGTAAATTCCTATAGCAAAATGATCCATGGTATGACCATCTTAAAAAAATTCCATATGTCAGCTTAGACCCTTCCCCCTAGTTAAAAAGCTAATATTTTTTAGAAATAGATATGGCCTCTCCCTAAACAGCAGGAAGCAGATTGTACAGTCAACTTCCTGCCAGTTCTTGACACTGGTGACACAATTTACCAGAATGCAGCAGCCACTACTCTTAAACCTGTGGATACTGTCTACCATAGTGCACTTCGCTTTATCACAGGTGACAGTTTTAATACTCAGCGCTGCATCCTGTATCAAAAGGTTGGCTGGTCCTCATTAAAGTCCCGTAGATCACTTCACTTTTCCCTTTTTGTTTACAAAGCTCTAATACACAAGCTTCCCGACTACCTAACTTCGTTGTTGAAGTATAAAAACACGAGTTACCAAATCGGTTCACAGGTTTGGTTAACTCTTGAGGTTCCTCAGGTCTCCACTGAATTAGATAAATTCCACGTTCAGTTTTAATGCACCTCACTGCTGGAGCAATATGCAGAACTAATTAAAATTAGATGTTCGGGTGCCGCTTGCGTAGTTTAAGGTGTTAAATTGAGGACGTAGTAGCCGAGGACTAACTGTCACGTTCCTGACCTGTTTTCTGTTAGTTTGTGTATGTGTTAGCTGGTCAGGACGTGAGTTTGGGTGGGCAGTCTATGTTTTCTGTTTCTATGTTGGTTTAAGGGTGACCTGATATGGCTCTCAATTAGAGGCAGGTGGTTTTCATTTCCTCTGATTGAGAGCCATATTAAGGTAGGTGTTTTCACACTGTTTGTTTGTGGGTGGTTGTCTCCTGTGTCTGTGTGATGTTACGCCACATGGGACTGTTTCGGTTTTGTTTGTTCGGTTTATGTAGTCTGTTCCTGTTTTCATGCGTTCTTCGTTATACGTAAGTTCTTATGTTCAGGTGCGTCTACGTCGTTTGTTGTTTTGTAGTTATTCAAGTATAGTTCGTTTTCTGTCTATGTCGTGTCTTGTTTAAATCAATAAATCATGTCATCATACCTCGCTGCATATTGGTCTTCAGATCCCTCTCTCCTCTCCTCGTCTGAGGAGGAGGAGGATTTAGAGTATCGTTACAGAACCACCCACCAAATTACCAGAACCAAGCAGCGGGGAAAAGGGCAGCGAAAGCAACCACAGAAATCCCAGGACTTGTGGACTTGGGAGGAAGAGTTGAATGGAGAAGGACCCTGGGCACAGGCTGGGGAGTATCGCCGCCCCAAAGCTGAGCTGGAGGAAGCGAAAGCTGAGCGGCGGCGATATGAGGAGGCAGCACGGCAGCGGGACAGGTACGAGAGGCAACCCCAGAATTTTTTTGGGGGGGGGCTAGAGAGGAGTGTGGCTAAGCCAGGTAGCAGACCTGAGCGCACTCCTCGTGCTTATTATAAGCAACGCGTCACTGGTCAGGCACCGTGTTATGCGGTTAAGCGCACGGTGTCGCCAGTGCGTGCCCATAGCCTGGTGCGCTATAGGGCAGCCCCCCGAAAGTGTCAAGTGAGTGTGGGCATCCAGCCGGGGCGTATTGTGCCTGCTCAGCGCGTCTGGTCTCCGGTACGCAGTTTCGGTCCAGGGTATCCTGCGCCGGCTCTGCGTGCTGTGTCTCCGGGGCGCTGGGAGGGTGCAGTGCGTCCTATGCCTACGCTCCGCTCGTACCGGGCAAATGTGGGAGTGGAGCCTAAGGGAGAGGTGCGCGTAGTAGGCACTAGATCTCCAGTGCTCATCCACAGCCCGGTTCAACCTGTGCCTGCACTCTGGAGGGTAAGGGCTGGAGTAGTATGCCAGCCTGGGGGAGTGGTGCCAAGGCTGCGCACCAGAGCTCCAGTGCTCCTCCACAGCCCGGTCCTTCAGGTGCCTTTTAACATCAAGCCTCCTGTAGGTCTCTCCAGCCTGGTGGGTCCTGTGGCAGCCCCACGCACCAGGCTGTCTCTCCGTCTCCTCCTTACAGGTGTGCCCGTCTGCCCAGCGGTGCCTGAACTGCCCGTCTGCCCAGCGGCGCCTGAACTGCCCGTCTGCCCAGCGGCGCCTGAACTGCCCGTCTGCCCAGCGGCGCCTGAACTGCCCGTCTGCCCAGCGGCGCCTGAACTGCCCGTCTGCCATGAGCCTGCAAAGCTGCCCGTCTGCCATGAGCCTGCAAAGCCGCCCGTCTGCCAAGAGCCTACAGAGCCGCCCGTCTGCCAAGAGCCTACAGAGCCGTCAGCCAGACAGGAGCCGCCAGAGCCTTCCGCCAGACCGGAGCCGCCAGAGCCTTCCGCCAGACCGGAGCCGCCAGAGCCTTCCGCCAGACCGGATCAGCCAGAGCCTTCCGCCAGACCGGATCAGCCAGAGCCTTCCGCCAGACCGGATCAGCCAGAGCCTTCCGCCAGACCGGATCAGCCAGAGCCTTCCGCCAGACCGGATCAGCCAGAGCCTTCCGCCAGACCGGATCAGCCAGAGCCTTCCGCCAGACCGGATCAGCCAGAGCCTTCCGTCAGACCGGATCAGCCTTCAGAGCCGTCCAGCCAGGACCAGCCTTCAGAGCCGTCCAGCCAGGATCCTCCAGAGCCAGCCAGCCAGGATCTGCCAGAGTTTATCAGCCGGGACCTGCCCCTTGTCCCGGTGTTGCCCCTTGTCCCGGTGTTGTCCCTCAGTCCGGAGCTGCCGTCCCTCAGTCCGGGGCGGCCCCTAAATCCAGCGGGACCCATGTCTAGGGTTCCCAGTCCAAGGTCGGTGGCGAGGGTCGCCACCTTGAGGAAGACACAGAAGCGGGGATTTATTATGGTGGGATTGGGACAGCGTCCGGAGCCGGAGCCACCACCGTGGTCAGATGCCCACCCAGACCCTCCCCTAGACTTTTGGTGGTGCGTTCGGAGTACGCACCTTGAGGGGGGGGTTATGTCACGTTCCTGACCTGTTTTCTGTTAGTTTGTGTATGTGTTAGCTGGTCAGGACGTGAGTTTGGGTGGGCAGTCTATGTTTTCTGTTTCTATGTTGGTTTAAGGGTGACCTGATATGGCTCTCAATTAGAGGCAGGTGGTTTTCATTTCCTCTGATTGAGAGCCATATTAAGGTAGGTGTTTTCACACTGTTTGTTTGTGGGTGGTTGTCTCCTGTGTCTGTGTGATGTTACGCCACATGGGACTGTTTCGGTTTTGTTTGTTCGGTTTATGTAGTCTGTTCCTGTTTTCATGCGTTCTTCGTTATACGTAAGTTCTTATGTTCAGGTGCGTCTACGTCGTTTGTTGTTTTGTAGTTATTCAAGTATAGTTCGTTTTCTGTCTATGTCGTGTCTTGTTTAAATCAATAAATCATGTCATCATACCTCGCTGCATATTGGTCTTCAGATCCCTCTCTCCTCTCCTCGTCTGAGGAGGAGGAGGATTTAGAGTATCGTTACACTAACTGTTTCCATAAATGTTGTATTTTGTATTGATTGCTATTTGGTTTTAAATTGTATTTAGTTGTTGTATTGTTGTAATCAGTAAACCCTTGGGAATGAGACCCTGTTCTCAATGGGTTTTCCCTGAATAAATATATAATAATAATAATACAAATGTATTAAAAAACGAGATGACTGCCTTAAAAGATACATAGCCTACCTCCAGTAGAGGCTACATAGGCGATGTATGGAAATTATCAATACAATTTTCATTCAATTGAGTTTTATTTTGCTATTTGGCTACTGTCTGTCATTTTTGTCTGAATATATTTCATGTTGTGTAGCCTAACAGGTGCGCAATGACGTGCCAAATCTTGATTGAGTGCATTATTATAGGGTAAGCATTAGAATAAGCCGTCTAAATATTTGCAGCCAATAGGTGATAATTCCTCTCTAGGAGCTGATCCGTCATCAGTATTGTGGAATAATTCAAATATTAAGGTAAGATTTGAATGGAGAAAGCTGATCCGAGAGCAGCGTCAAAACGTCAATAACGCACTTAGCGAACCTTCTCTCTGTGTGGTGTTGTGGGAAACGCATGTTACGTCTTTGGCCGTTGCAGGAAAGATGCATCGTTAAAAACACTCGTATGACTAAGTTCTATCGCTATCAGGAAACCGGGCCCTGGGTTGTGATGAAAACGCTCTCTCTAGGGCCATCTAGACAGATAGTTCCACTACATAGCTTTCACGAATACAATCATGTCAATGCATGTCCAAGGAAAGGAGGGCATAAGAATCCCTTGATAAAATGGTCAAATAAGGACCCAGGATGTGACTGACCTGCGAGGGCGTAGCCGCGGGTAAGAACTGGCCCCCAAACAGGTCGATTATCTGCTCCTGGTGCAGCTCCTTGGTCGGGGTCTTGGGTGGCGGGGGCACTGGCGGTCCCTTTTTGAACTGGGGAGGTGGAGAAGGGTGCCAGAAGCATTAGAGTTTTGGTGTTGGGTACCATAGATATCCTATGAAGTGTTCTAAAAGTGTTCTATTTAGTTCCGTGGTGGATACATTCTTGGGGTTGCTAATGCCACTCCATGTCAGACATACTGCAATTCACTGATTCACCTGTATCTCACATCATAATTGACTGTGCTGTATTCAACATGTGACTATACCATGTCGATGTAGACAATCATAGGAGAGTGACAAGATTTGTTTATAACTACTGAACCTTATACAACTTGCTCTTTGGACGATGTTTTACAGATATATATGTATGACTTGCATGAGTACTTAAAGAGGTTAATGGAGAATTTGGTTGCCAAAGCAATAGCAGTAAAGGAAAGCTTCCCACATTATCTGTTGCTCAGGGAATTTCCATGGCATTACAAATAAAATGGGCTCACAGAACATATCCATTTTATCTTATGTGAATATATGAACTATAATTGACTGTAGTAAGTAAACTGTATACATTCTGGTTTGTTTTAATCAGAATATGAACAATGGTTAGATAACCATGAAGTAGATACTGTAGTGTAGTAGTACCTCTGAATGCCTTAGGAATCACGGATAGGTGAACATGCTAATGCTAAATATGTCTACTACTCATACTAGTCAGGGATCTACAAACTGAATGTGACATGCTAACTTACCATGGCACATCACATGCAATGTGCAGGGAAAGAGACAAAGCCAAGGACAGGTGAACATGAGAAGACAACTAAAAATTGTTACCAAAAAAACTGTGCTGTGTTCAAATTTGATTCGGGAAATACAGGCAATGTTTGATTGGATTGGTCCGTGTAGAGTTCAAATTTGTTTAAATTAATATTCAAAAGTAGTCAGGTGTGGAAAACAGAAACTATACATCAAAAGCACAAAACAATTTTGGTACGACTGTGCAAAATAATTGTTGTACAAAATAAATGTTAGTCTGGTGGTGTATGTATCGCAGAACCGTCGATGCACAGAGAGGTCTGCAGTCTATACAGTGCCTTCGGAAAGTGCTCAGACCCCTTGACTTTTCCCACATTTTGTTACGTTACAGCCGTATTCTAAAACAGATTTTTTTTTTTTTAATCCTCATCAATCTACACACAATACCCCATAATGACAAAGCGAAAACAGGTTTTTAGAAATGTTAGCTAATTTATAAAATACAAAAACCCAGGAAATATCACATTTACATAAGTATTCAGACCCTTTACTCAGTACTTTGTTGAAGCACCTTTGGCAGCGATTTGTGACAGAAAAATTACGTATTAACCTGGTTTGTTTGATATTAATAGTTAGTAATTAAACCCTAAAAAATAGGAAGACATTTCTGTCTGATTACTCAGGATTCTTAAAAAAAAATCAATTTTAGAATAGTGCTGTAATGTAAAAAAATGTGGGAAAAGACAAGGGGTCTGAACACTTTCCGAAGTCACTGTTCTCCATGTTGGCATCCAAGAACAACAATATTGTTGGCATCCAAGACAACAAGTGCATTTAAGTCTGGCATTTGGGAAACAAAAATCTGGGAAATAGAGTCGCAACAAGTCAATGTGATCTCAAACTGCCTCTACAACTATAGTGGGTTAAAAAAAATCTGATTCTCAAATAAACAGGCTATCATTGATTAGTTTGACTTAACATTTTACTATCTCTTCTTGAACCAGAATTAGCTGGAGATTAATATGAACTACTGAACGGGTGTTTGGTTAGCATACGTCAAAGGAACACTCGCGGTGGTGTAACTGTACATGGATAGTGTACAACTGAGTAGACTAGAGGGTCACACAGTATACTGAAATACTTTGGTCTGGCGCTACATGCGTTTGGCTAGAGCATGTTACCAACAGGGGTGGACTTTGTTGATCTAGCCGATGGAAAACACACGATTCAACTAATCAGCCAATCATAAAGGCTTTGATTAGCTGAACCAGGTGTGCTAGTGCTAGGGTGGAACAAATACCTGCATCCAGGACTGAAGTAGGAGATTCCTGTGGCTGTTAATAGGAGTGTATTGGGGTAAGGCATACCTGGCCTGAAGGAGATTTGGGCCGGGGCGGGCCGGGAGAGGCAGGCGCGAGCATGTGGTTAGGAGTGTCCACTGGGCTCTCGTCACTGTCGCTGTCCGGTGGCGAGGGGGCCCGAGAGAGTCGCAAAGGTCCTGAATCACTGAGGTAAAGAGGATTAAACAATGAAGATTTTTTTTTTTACTCATTAACACACACACACAACAGGAGAAAGGCTAACTCAGGGAATATGGCTTGTCTACATTTGTGGTGTGAGGGGGGGGGGAAGCTATTATTGTCATTTAAATGAAACGTGAAAAGTGCACAATGGTGAGGGTGAGGGTGCAAATGCTGGGATTAAACTGGGATATGATATGCTATTTATGTAATTATACTCGAACTCGCTGTCCCCAGACAGACACATAGAAAGCGGCTATTTGGTTCATTTGAAAAGTTTCAATTAAAATACATTTAAATGTTGCACATGTGGGATGTTGGGTTGCAATTTGTATCTTAAATCAATCAACATAATGAAATGAGGTTAAATAGAAGACATTATCCAAGGACTACTGGAATTGGGTGTGGACCTTCTAATTGCGACCCCTGGGAATCAACACAAGATCAATGTTAACAAATGAGCTAATAAAGAAATATTTTACTTTGATTTTACCAGGTTAGTCTCATTGAGATTAAACATCTATTTGTTAAGAGAGACCTGGACAGAATAGCAAATAAAGATGTTTATATTGTCACATACACCGGATAGGTGCATTGAAATGTGTTGTTTTACAAGGTCAGCCATAGTAGTACGTCACTCCGGGAGCAAATTAGGGTTAAGTGCCTTGCTCAAGGGCACATCTGATCCAGAGAATGTTTGGGATGCTCTGGGTTGACGTGTACGACAGCGTGTTCCAGTTCCCGCCAATATTCATCAACTTCGCACAGCCGTTGAAGAGGAGTGGGACAACATTCCACAGGCCATAATCAACAGCCTGATCAAATCTATGCAAAGGAGATGTGTCGCGCTGCATGAGGCAAATGGTGGTCACACCAGATATTCTGATCCACACCCGTAAGTGTTTTTTAAAGTATCTGTGACCAACAGATGGATTTCTGTACTCCCAGTCATGTGAAATCCATAGATTAGGGCCTAATTAATTTATATCAATTGACTGATTTCCTTATATATTTTTTTATTTTTACCTATATTTTGACAGGGAAGACATTATTATTGAGACATCGGCCTCTTTTCCAAATGTGCCCTGTATAATACAATATAAAAATACACATTATACACAAAATAAATATATCTACACATTAAAATGCAAAACCACAAATAAATCTTAGTAAGCGCAAATAAAACATCACAAATCACCCAGAAAACATTCATCCACAAATAAGTTCCAAATCAATACTTTAAAATAGCCAGAATGGCACCAGGACATCAAGATGAAATGTATTTAGAATTTTGTTCCAGCAATACGGTGCAATAAAACTAAAAGCGGATTTACCTAGCTCGGTACAGACCCTAGGAACCTCAAGGAACCGATCCTGTAAATGGATTAGGCAACTCAGGTGTCTATACTTCAACAGCAAAGTTAGATGGAAGTTTATGAAGTAGGGCGTAGGGAGTAATGTAGAGATCTATGGGTCTTTAGTCCAGACAACCTTTTCTGCTTCCTACTGCTTAGAGAAAGGCACCATCTGTTTCTGTAGAAAAATACAACTTTAAATCTTAGCTTCTTAACCAGCTCATCTACAGTGCATTTGGAAAGTATTCAGACCCTTTGACTTCTTACACACTTTGTTATGTTACAGCCTTATACTAAAATGTATTAAATTGGTGCAGCAGTCTAAGGCATTGTCTTTCAGTGCTAGAGGTGTCACTACAGACACCCTGGTTCGAATCCAGGCTCTATCACAACCAGCGCATTAGTGGAAGTCCCATAGGGCGGCACACAATTGGCCCAGAGTCGTCCGGGTTTGGCCGGTGTAGGCCATCATTGTAAATACTGACTTGCCTAGTTAAAAGAAAAGATTAAGATGGGCAAAAGAACACAGAGAATGGACAGAGGAACTCCACCTAGAAGGCTAGCATCCTGGAGTCGCCTCTTCACTGTTTACGTTGAGACTGGTGTTTTGCGGGTACTATTTAATGAAGCTGCTAGTTTAGGACTTGTGAGGCGTCTGTTTCTCAAACTAGACACTCTAATGTACTTGTCCTCTTGCTCAGTTGTGCACCGGGGCCTCCCGCTCCTCTTTCTATTCTGGTTAGAGCCAGTTTGCGCTGTTCTGTGAAGGGAGTAGTGCCCAGCGTTGTATGAGATCTTCAGTTTCTTGGCAATTTCTCGCATGGAATAGCCTTCATTTCTCAGAACAAGAATAGACTCACAAGTTTCATAAGAAAGGTCTTTGTTTCATTAGAAAGGTCTTTGTTTCTGGACATTTTGAGCCTGTAATCGAACCCACAAACGCTGATGCTCCAGATACTCAACTAGTCTAAAGAAGGCCAGTTTTATTGCTTCTTTAATCAGGACAACAGTTTTCAGCTGTGCTAACATAATTGAAAAAGGGTTTAATAATGATCAATTAGCCTTTTAAAATGATAAACTTGGATTAGCTAAAACAACATGCCATTGGAACGCAGGAGTGATGGTTGCTGATAATGGGCCTCTGTACGCCTATGTAGATATTCCATTAACAATCAGCCGTTTCCAGCTACAATAGACATTTACAACATTAACAATGTCTACATTGTAGTTCTGATCAATTCAAAAATGTCAAAAACAAGGACATTTTTCAGTGACCCCAAACCTTTGAACGGTAGCGTAGATATTTTTTTTTATTGTGAATCACATTTTTATTTGGCGTATCCCCGACGGCATTGCGCGTACCCGGTTCTCCAGTTTGGGAATACCTGCTGTAGAGCATCTTTTGTTTCCAAAAAGAGTTCAAATTGTCAATATAAGTTATGCCAACAGAGTGGCACTAGTCTTTAAGCCAGATATGAAGAGCTAAGAGCCTGTTGAACCTTTCACAGCCGTGACCCTGCGACGTCATGGGACCAGAGATAATCGGCTGCTTTTCAGAGCCTTTTAGGGTGTTAAACAGCTCAATAAAATCCTGTTTCTTTAGCTCCGATTGACCCTTTTTGATATCATTTGATCCCACATGCACTACAACAGCCCTTGGCTCTAGTATGTATAAGCTGGAAGTAGAAACCTAAGTTTTGTTGTCCATTAGTTTACTCCAATTAGGGCAGGGGTGGTAGGGTTAGGGGAAAATAATAAAGAAGGAAAATATATATATTTTTTCAATATTTTTTGTTGTAGGTGGGATTGGAAATGATGCAGACAATTACATTGATAGAACGCATACTCTATCTGCAACATTAAAGCTGACGTATAGAAACTGCTCACCTGGGCGCTCCCTGTATGGTGAACATTTTGTCAGAGTGTTGCTCTCCCAGCTTGGTCATCACTTCATACAGCTGCTTACAGAGCTACAACAGCCAGAAGAGAGAGAGAGAGGAAAGAGAGAGACAAATGTTGATGTGATAAAGGTGTTAACGTTAGAACATCCACCTCCTTTCATTCCATGTTAGCATGGGCCTCCCACGTATCGCAATACCATATCAATATAATTGATATAAGGGGGGCCAGTTACCAATAAGTGAAATACTACTTTTATCATAGTGCCCCAATTCCGTTGCCTAGTTCCTTTCCTGTCCCATTCAGTCCAATCATAAACAACAGCCAGCAAAAAAAAGTCTGTAACTACTAAATATCAGCATGAAGTAGTCACTGTTATTTATTATTTGTATGAACTTGTATTTATTCAGCTTCGCCCAATTGAGACCAAGGTCTCATTCCCAATGGTGCCCCGGATACAAACATTTTCTCAGAAACAGGAAATATATATTTTTTTACATTACAGATTAAAAAAAGAATAAAAATAACCACAAGGTACAACCTCAATATCACCATTTTAACAAAAAAAACACCACAATCAGTCAAAACAACTGTAATCCTCAATGAATTCCTTCAACACCAGAGTCCTAAACCGCCCTAGTGGCACTAGGCAATCAAGATGCAAGGAATTTTGTAGGTTATTCCAACAATGGGGGGGCACTAAAACTAAAGGAGGATTTACCCAAATTTGTCGAGACCAGAGGGACCTCAAGAGTTAACCAATCCTGCGAGTGGGTTCGGTAGCTCATTCTTTTATACGTTAACAATGCAGTTAGGAAAGTTGGAAGCTTGTGTATTAGAGCTTTGTAAACAAAAAGGGAATAATGAAGTGATCTACGTGACTTCAATGAGGACCAGCCAACCTTTTGATACAGGATGAAGTGATAAAGCGAAGGGCACTATGGTAGACGGCATCCAAATGTTTAATAGTAGTGGCTGCTGCAATCTTGTAAATGGTGTCACCATAGTCAAGAACTGTCAGGAAAGCTGACTCTACAATCTGCTTCCTGCTACTTAGGGAGAGGCAAGATCCTTTTCTAAAAAAGAAGCCAACTTTAAATCTTTTTAACTAGCTCATCCATGTTCTTTAAAACCTCTAATGAGTCACAAACCCGGATCCGGGATCCCCCCCCATCAAAAAAGCTGACTAGCATAGCCTAGCCTAAAGCGACAGGGATATCATATAATAAATTGTTCATGAAATCACAAGTCCAAGACATGTCGACTCATAGATTACATGCAAATTAATAAACTGACCCTGGAACAGAGTGCCCGATTTCAGATTTCTCACTTCCTGACAGGAAGTTTGCTGCAACTTGAGTTCTGTTTTACTGACAGATATTATTCAAACGGTTTTAGAAACTAGAGAGTGTTTTCTATCCAATAGTAATAATAATATGCATATTGTACGAGCAAGAATTGAGTACGAGGCAGTTTAATTTGGGAACAAATTTTTACAAAGTGAAAACAGCGCCCCCATATTGACAAGAAGTTTTAAACCTTAAATCTTTGTCAATGCAGATGTCCAGAAATGTATAGGTGGGAACCCAATCAAGAGAGGAGAACCATCCAATGAATAAATACGTCATTCATCTTAAATATATTTGAGAGAATTAGAGAACATATATTTAGTCTTGCCCGCATTAAGTACAACTTTTAAACCAACCAAGGCAACAAAGTCACATAGCCTGGTCAACATTTGGGGCAATTGCAGACATAAGTGTCATCTGCGTCAAGATGAATATTACACGTTTCAACAGATAGACCAATATTATGTATATAATTAGTAAAGAGAACAGGTCCCAGCACTGACCCCTGTGGTACACCTTTTGTAATATCCAGGAAACTAGACTTGACACCATCAGAAATCACACACTCAGAGTCCCATCTGAGAGATAATTTTCAAACCACTTGCAAGAAGTCTGATCCAGGCCTATTTCAGTCATCCTTTGAATGAGAGTTTTGTATCTTAATGTGTATATTGTGTATTTTTATGTTTTTGTGATGTGCGGGGCTTTGCAAAAGAGACTTTTGTCTCAATATGACATCCGTGTTGAAATAAAGTTTTAAAAAAATCCCATCTCCTTACTGGTTTTCACAAAGATACAGCCACACGTGGTTGCTTGAAAGACAAACGAGATAATTTTTAGTTTAGTTTCAAAATAGTAACTAGGTTTCCTTTTTATCTGTGGATTAATCATCTGATTAAAGAAATACACCATTTTTTTATGAGCCAAGTCAAAATTCTACTAGAAAACAGCTAAGGGGACAATACATGATCAGGTAAAATAACAACCCAATGTTCATCTCCCAGGACAAACTGCTAGCAACAGCTATCTAGCTTTTAATGTCCATGAATGTTTTATGTGTGTTTTGACCTGTCCCCAAATTAATAAAGTTGGTTCACAGTTGGTTTTGGTATTTTAACCTGCATGTCAGGATCTCGTCTGGTCAGGATTGACAAAATCAACATGCACACAATGGCCAGTGTAGCCAAGGTGTCAGCCTCATACTACCATCCTGATCTTGGGAGCTTTCATCAATATTTATTGAACAGAGAGAGAGGATGACAGTGGGGAAAGATAGAGAGAGGTTGTGTCAAAGGGTAGTGTGCCGGATTCAAACATATGTCGACACCGTAGGCTGCGGCACAGACCGCTAGACCACCTTAGGCCACCTGCCCACTCCCTTCTGACACAAACTCTCTTCCAACTTTCCTGTCTCTCTCTCTCACTGTCTCTATTCAATAAAATAAAAAAAAATGTTGGACGACACCACATTTTCTTCTTCTACATTTCTAGAGATATCATACAGTGACTAAGTCTCGTACTACCATCCTGATCTCGTGTAGCTAAACATATGTATTAACAATGAAGGCTGTGGGCCGTATACCAACCCACGCCGACACAGTAGGTGTTCTGGCGGCAGCGGCTAAACCACCCCAGGCTACATCTCTTTAGAAATCTTGACCCCAGAGACCTCTCCTATAATAGAGTGTAAGCAACCGGTGACTCTGACTCATACTCAGAATCGGCAGATGCAGATCCTTCCAACAGTACACCTGTGCATCTTTTACATCCCGGTGCACTACAACATGGACAATATGAAATATCTAAAGTCAGTATCAAAAACATGGACTTCATCTTGAGACACAAGTGTCTTTTAAATTAATCTCGTGGACAGACGCACGCCAAATCAAATCACATTTTATTTGTCACATGCAACGAACACAAAAAGGTACCGGGAAATGCTTACTTAAAAGCCCTTAACCAACAATGCAGTTAAGAAAAATAAGAGTTAAGAAAATATTTACAACATAAAATAAAACCTATAATGAGGCTATATACAGGGGTACCGGTACCGAGTCAATGTGAAGGGGTACAGGTAAGTCGAGGTAATTACGGTAATATGTACATGTAGGTAGGGGTAAAGTGACTATGCACAGACAATAAACAGGGAGTAGGGGGGGGGGGGGGTCAATACAAATAGTCCCAGGTAGCCATTTGATTAACTGTTCAGCAGTCTTATGGCTTGGGGGTAAAATCTGTAAAGGAGCCTTTTGGACCTATGTTTTTGCGCACCGGTACCGCTTGCCATGAGAGAACAATCTATGACTATGGTGGCAGGAGTCTTTGAATTTTTTGGGGGCCTTCCTCTGCCACCGCCTGGTATAGAGGTCCTGGATGGCAGGAAGCTTGGCCCCAGTGATGTACTGGGATGTATGTACTACCCTCTGTAGTACCTTGTGTTCGGATGCCGAGCAGTTGCCATACCAGGTGGTGATTGAACCGGTCAGGATGCTCTTGATGGTGCAGCTGTAGAACCTTTTGAGGATCTGAGGCCCCATGTCAAATCTTTTCAGTCTCCTGAGGGGGAATAGGAGTTGTCGTGCCCTCTTCACGACCATCTTGGTGTGTTTGGACCATGCTAGTTTGTTGGTGGTGTGGACACCAAGGAACTTGAAGCTCTCGACCTGCTCCACAACAGCCCCGTCAATGAGAATGGTCCACGATCATTCCCTGTGTCTTGATCACATTGAGGGAGAGGTTGTTGTCCTGGCACCACACTGCCAAGTCTCTGACCTCCTCCCTATAGGCTGTCTCATCGTTGTCGGTGATCAGGCCAACCACCGCTGTGTTGTCGGCAAACTAAATGATGGTGTTGGAGTCGTGCTTGGCCATGCAGTTGTGGGTGAACCGGGTGTACAGGAGGGGACTAAGTACGCACCCCTGAGGGGCTCCGGTGTTGAAGATCAGCGTGGCAGATGTGTTGTTGCCTACCCTTACCACCCAGGGTCAGCCTATCAGGAAGACCAGGATCCAGTTGCAGAGGGAAGCGTTTATTCCCAGGTTCCTTAGCTTAGTGATGAGCTTTGATGGCACGATGGTGTTGAATGCTGAGCTGTAGTCAATGAACAGCATTCTCACATAAGTGTTATTTTTGTCCATGTGGGAAAGGGCAGTGTGGCGTGCCATAGAGATTGCATCATCTGTGGATCTGTTGGGGTGTTATGCGAATTGGAGTGGGTCTAAGGTTTCTGGGATGATGGTGTTGATGTGAGCCATGACCAGCCTTTCAAAGCACTTCATGGCGACAGACGTTAGTGCTACGGGTCGGTAGGTTTTTAGACATGTTACCTTGGCATTCTTGGGCACAGGGACTATGGTGGTCTGCTTGAAACATGTAGGTATTACAGACTTAGTCTGGGACAGGTTGAAAATATCAGTGAGTACACTTGCCAGTTGGTCAGCGCATGCTCTGAGTACACGTCCTGGTAATCCGTCTGGCCCTGTGACCTTGTAAATGTTGATCTGTCTAACCCTCCTGTTATGTTCGTTTCATGTTAATTAATTCTGTGTTCCCGGTCCAAACTGACCGCCCCATTATAGCTGATTATAAATAAATAATAATACATATATTTTCACCTAATGTTGTGTTGTGTAAATACAAATAAATCAGGGTTGTGGTCAATTCCAATTGAAGGTAGTCAATTCAGGAAGTGATTTAAATGTAAAATTCAGAAATTGAAAAACCTTTGAAATAAATAGCTCCTACTTTTCAGTTTATTCAGATGACATAAAAAAATACTATTGAATTGTAATTTCAGTTCTCTTCCTGAATGAACTGCCTTTCAATTGAATTGACCCTACCTTTAGCGGGTCGGTGCGTACCAAATGCATTCTTACAAGGCGACACTCTATCTTAACTCCACATTTACTGGATTGGTTGACCGGTACAGAAGGATTAGAAAGAAAGAAAGGCAATCAAAAGCGTTTATTTTACATCTGCGACTTTAGGTTAAATTGACTCAAACCTTGAAGTAAACGAAAAATGAATTAATGAGGCACAATTGATACTTTTCCCTGCAGAGGGCAGTCTCGAACCAGAAGCAGCTAAAATGGATGTCTGTCACCGCAAATGTTGAACTTCGAGAGAAAGATGTCAGGACACACACACACACACACCATGGGTGTAGTGAGGTTAGTGAGTAGTGAGGATAGGAATTGCGAGAGGCTATAGGGCAGGGGTGTCAAACTCATTCCACGGAGGGCCTAGTGTCTGCAGGTTTTTGGTTTTTCCTTTCAATAAAGCCCTAGACAACCAAGTGTGGGGAGTTCCTAACTAATTAGTGATGTTAATTCATCAATCAAGTACAAGGGAGGAGCGAAAACCCGCAGACACTCGGCCCCCCGTGGAATGAGTTTGACACCTGTGCTATAGAGAATAGGGTACAATTTGGGACACAACAGAACTCATATTACATTTCCATTGCCTACAAAGAATAATGCTAAAAACAACAGCTCAAATGAGTAGTGTAAGATTAATATTGGCCAAATGCAGCCAAGTCCCTTGATACACCTTAATAACACAAAGACCTTGATATTCACCAGTAATACTGCTGAATAGGTCTAATATATGGCAGTTACTGTAGTCCTTTCCCTAGACCTCAGTAAGAAAATTACAATGTGACATAACAGTGCTGTCCCTGCTAGTTGGAAATGCAGTACCTTTGAACACAGGATAATAAGTGGGTAAGTGTGAGCGAATCATGTGCTGGCCTAAAGTTATTTCAGGAAGTGAAATAAAAATGTAACTCATGAATTTAAAACATCATAATTGATGAGCATTTTCCTCAGTGCACTACATTAACGGAGTTGAAATAGCATTGAGCCAAACACAGATTGGGTTTGTAATACCAACATGTTTCAAGCAGACCACCATAGTCCCTGTGCCCAAGAACACAAAGGCAACCTGCCTAAATGACTACAGACCTGTAGCACTCACGTCCGTAGCCATGAAGTGCTTTGAAAGGTTGGTAATGGCTCATATCAACACCATTATCCCAGAAACCCTAGACCCACTCCAAGTTGCATTCAGATCCACAGATGATGCAATCTCTATTGCACTCCACACTGCCTTTTCCCACCTGGACAAAAGGAACACGTATGTGAGAATGCTGTTCATTGACTACAGCTCAGCGTTCAACACCAACACTGAGCTAAGGATCCTGGGACTAAACGCCTCCCTCTGCAACTGGATCCTGGACTTCCTGACGGGCCACCCCCAGGTGGTGAGGGTAGGTAGCAACACATTTGCCACGCTGATCCTCAACACTGGAGCTCCCCAGGGGTGCGTGCTCAATCCCCTCCTGTACTCCCTGTTCAACCACGACTGCATGGCCAGGCACGACTCCAACACCATCATTAAGTTTGCAGCCGACACAACAGTGGTAGGCCTGATCACCGACAACGACGAGACAGCCCATAGGGAGAAGGTCAGAGACCTGGCCGGGTGGTGCCAGAATAACAACCTATACCTCAACGTAACCAAGACTAAGGAGATGATTGTGAACTACAGGAAAAGGAGGACCGAGCACACCCCCATTCTCATCCACGGGGCTGTAGTGGAGCAGGTTGAGAGCTTCAAGTTCCTTGGTGTCCACATCAACAACAAACTAGAATGGTCCAAACACACCAAGACAGTCGTGAAGAGGGCACGACAAAGCTTAATCCCCCTCAGGAAATTACATTTTTTTGGCATGGGTCCTGAGATCCTCAAAAGGTTCTACAGCTGCAACATCGAGAGCATCCTGACCGGTTGCATCACTGCCTGGTACGGCAATTGCTCGGCCTTCGACCACAAGGTACTACAGAGGGTAGTGCGTACGGCCCAGTACATCCCTGGGGCAAAGCTGCCTGCCATCCAGGACCTCTACACCAGGCGGTGTCAGAGGAAGGCCCTGGAAATTGTCAAAGACCCCAGCCACCCCAGTCATAGACTGTTCTCTCTACTACCGCATGGCAAGCGGTACTGGAGTGCCAAGTCTAGGACAAAAAGGCTTCTCAACAGTTTTTACCCCCAAGCCATAAGACTCCTGAACAGGTAATCAAATGGCTACCTGGACTATTTGCATTGTGTAATCCCCCAACCCCTCTTTTACGCTGCTGCTACTCTCTGTTTATCATATATGCAGTCATTTTAACTATACATTCATGTACATACTACCTCAATAGGGCCAACAGTCTTTTTACTGTTGTTTGTATTTCTTTACTTACCTATTGTTCACCTAATACCTTTTTTGCACTATTGGTTAGAGCCTGTAAGTAAGCATTTGACTGTAAGGTCTACACCTGTTGTATTCGGCGCACGTGACAAATACACTTTGAGTTGATTTGATATGGCTGTGGAACCCTGAACCAGTATTCATCAGAGGACACAGAGTTGTACATTCAGTCCAACACAGTACTGGCATGTTTATTTCAGGTGATTTATCAAAAGGTTAACGAAAATAGCGTTAGCAGTTTCTGTCACTCTCGTGGCATTCCCCTGACTTGCCTTAGTAACATGTTCACATTGGTCTTCTGAAGCTCTATGACTATGTTCAGAATTCAATATTTCAATGGTGAAAAAAGAGAAGAAAAAAAGAGAAAAAGAGAGCTGAGAAGTTCTGGTTCACAGGCTTGCCTTTACCTCTGATATTTCCCACACACAAACAAACAAATTATGACTGACTAGCATTTCTGAAGGAAAGAGGAAGGCCTAAATTATAATGTTTCACTCTTGATCACTGACAGGAAGAGAGGTGAAATAGAGAGGTGTTATTACCGAAACTGGAGGAGCAAATAATGGAAGCTATAATGCTAGGTTTTCAGCCCATATTTGAAGTGAAAGGATTTTCATGTTCTAATTACAAGTGTTAAGTGCAGCAAAACCTTAAGGTAAACCCTTTATTTCTAGGTAAATATTTCTACATTTGATAAAAAAATGTATGCTGCTCAAGGAGACACATCTAAACGTCTTGTGTATTGACATTTTCAATTCCACATCGTGAGCTGTAATTTTCATGCTCCTTGAATCAGCTATTTGTCCATTTCCATTTTAATAAATTGTTGAATTAGTAATTTGGTGTATGTCTTAGTGAATGGTGGAAAGATATCAGAACAAAAAAATAGGCTATATGATCAAGGCTAATGTGATATGATGTAAGCCCACAATTAGGCTATAGAAGTAAAGAGCGGTGATGATTGTTTTGGAAAACAAGAATTACAGTTACTTGCTCATCTTCACTGTCTGGTGCTTGAGGTTGGTCAAGCGGTTAGGGCTGCCTCACTGAGAATGTATGCAATCTCCTGTCTGCGTGGGATCTAATCCTGCCTGAGGCGGCAGGTAACCTAGTGGTTAGAGCGTTGGGCCAGTAAACGAAAGGTTGCTGGGTCGAATCCCTGAGCTGACGAGGTAAAAATGTGTCGTTCTGATCAAGGCAGTTAACCCACTGTTCCCCGGTAGGCCGTCATTGTAAATAAGAATTTGTTCCTAACTGACTTGCCTAGTTAAATAAAGGTTACACACACTATGTTCCCTCTGTCTCCCAGCTCTCTTCTGTATAAAATGAACTTCAAAAGAATAGTGGGAAGAAAAAGTATGTGAACCCTTTAGAATTACCTGGATGTCTGCATAAATTGGTCATACAATTTTATCTGATATTCATCTAAGTCACAAAAATAGACAAACACAGTCTGCTTAAACTAATAACAGACAAACAATAATAATTTTTCATCTATTTATTGATCACACTGTGTAAACATTCACAGTGCAGGTTGGAAAAAGTATGTGAACCCATGGATTTAATAACAGGTTGACCCTCTGGCAGCAATAACCTCAAACAAACGTTTTCCGTAGTTGCGGATCAGACCTGCACAACGGTCAGGAGGAATTTTGGACCATTCCTCTTTACAAAACTGTTTCAGTTCCACAATATTCTTGGGATGTCGAGGTTATGCAAAAGCATCTCAATCGGGTTGAGGTCAGGACTGACTGGGCCACTCCAGAAGGCTCATTTTCTTCTATTCAAGCCATTCTGTTGTTGATTTACATCTGTCAAATAGGTTGTTGTCCTGTTGCATCACCTAACTTCTGTTGAGCTTCAATTGGCGGACAGATAGCCATACATTCTCCTGCAAAATGTCTTGATAAACTTGGGAATTATTTTTCTGTCGATGATAGCAAGCTGTCCAGGCCCTGAGTCAGCAAAGCAGCCCCAAACCATGACGCTCCCTCCTCCATAGTTTACAGTTGGGATGAGGTTTTGATGTTGGTGTGCTGTGCCTTTTTTTCTCCACACATAGTGTTGTGTGTTCCTTCCAAACACCACAACTTTAGTTTAATCTGTCCATAGAATATTTTGCCAGTGGCGCTGTGGAACATCCAGGTGCTCTTTTGCGAACTTCAGACATGCAGCAATGTTTTTTTGGACAGCAGTGGCTTCTTCCGTGGTGTCCTCCCATGAACACCATTCTTGTTTTGTGTTTTATGTATCGTAGACTCGTCAACAGAGATGTTAGCATGTTCCAGACATTTCTGTAAGTCTTTAGCTGACACTCTAGGATTCTTCTTAACCTCATTGAGCATTCTGCGCTGTGTGCTCTTGCAGTCATCTTTGAAGGATGGCCACTCCTAGGGAGAGTAGCAACAGTGCTGAACTTTCTCCATTTATAGACAATTTGTCTTACCGTGGACTGATGAACATCAAGGCCTTTAGAGATACTTTTGTAACCTTTTCCCGCTTTATGCAAATCAACAAATCTTAATCTTAGGTCTTCTAAGATCTCTTTTGTTCGAGGCATGGTTCACATCAGGCAATGCTTCTTGCGAATAGCAACATCTAATTTTGTGAGTGTTTTTTATACGGCAAGGCAGCTCTAACCAACATCTCCAATCTCATCTCATTGATTGGACTCCAGGTTAGCTGACTCCTGACTCCAATTAGCTTTTGGAGAAGTCATTAGCCTAGGGGTTCACATACTTTCCCCAACCTACACTGTGAATGTTTAAATGATGTATTCAATATAGACAAGAAAAATAAACTAATTTGTGTGTTATTAGTTTAAGTACACTGTGTTAGTCTATTGTTGTGACTTAGATGAAGATCAGATCAAATATTATGACCAATTTATGCAGAAATCCAGGTAATTCCAAAGGGTTCATTTTCTTTTTCTTGCCACTGTATATATGTTTGGCTACACTAAGCAGACTGTAGATGAACATTCAGAGACACCCATGGTAAACCTCATGGTATATCATCATACTGAACTGTACTTTATCCCTTGTGTTGATGCAATGTCAGAAGAAAGAGACCCAACCTTCAAAAGCACCACCCACCACATAAAGCAAATAGCCTTGAGAGTTTCTATTTTTGTTACTTACCACAGAGATTTCCCGATGGAATTTGGCCTCCAGGTTCGTCACGTTCTTGAATGTGTTCACGTAAAAACCAACTCGGCTAGAAAAGGGGGAAAACACATCTGTTACCATGGTGAAGTTTTTTCAACAACAAACATCTTAATTTAAGGCCCTAACAGAGCTCTTAAATTATGGAAGTCATTTATGAATTGACAGCCTCAGCTGTAAGGCTAATAACGCTGTTAGACTAAAGAATTCCATACATTCGAATGAACAGTTCCCATAACAATATACTTTTCAAAAAAATAAAACCATATCAAACTGGTGGTCAGAGATACAAAACGCTGTTTAACTACAGTCCCTACACATGGTTATTGCCTTCTAGGGAGTTTCCTGGCCACTGTGCTCTTTGGGATTTGAGGCTGGGTATCTGTGAAGCACTTTGTGACAACTGCTGATGTAAAAAGGGCTTTACAAAATACATGATTGATTGATACAGTGTTTACCAACCAGTATGCAAAATGTCAGATATGTATTTTAAATTGCGATCTGTTGCTGCGATTTAGGTGAACTCCGAGCACATCTTTCATCTGAACACATAAGCAATAAGTGCCAATTTCAGAAAAAGGTCAACCAAAGTGTACAGCAAACATTGTGTTGTCCTTGTGAGGATCCTCTCTCTGCAATGCCCTCTAGCACTGCTCAACTCGTGTCAGTTTGCAATGAAGCAGGCAGGAGACCTGTGGTCATTCATTCATTCACACGCACAAACACATACAGGGGTTGAACTGATTCTGACACATATCCTGAACACATACTGTAGCTCAGCTGTTGAAGCAGATGTTTTAACACAAGGATGACTGTCATTATAATGATAGCGCTACAAATAAAAGCACGGCAATTCCCACCCATGAGTAGAGCAGTGCTAGAGGGCATTGTAGAGAGAGGATGCCTCTCATTGGACAGATTAGGTAACCACGGCTTCAAGCATTCCTCTCCAGTGAGCAGCCAGTGTGCTGCTTGCTGCTGCTCAAGATGGCAACACACATACACAGGGGCGGACTTTGTGATTTGTAGGCCCCCATGACTGTTTAACAAAATCATGGCTACTGAAAGAAGAGCTGTTCGGAACTGGCTCTTTGAAAATAATTAAAATGCCCTTCACTAGTAAAGGTCTTTACATCACCACATCATTTCAACGGAGGGACAAACCATTTTTTGTTGTTGTTGAAAGCAATTTGTGGGCCAGCAGAAAGGCAGTTATTTTTGAATACGATAGGTCCATTATCATTTCTACATACATTCTATCTGTCACGTTCCTGACCTGTTTTCTGTTAGTTTGTGTATGTGTTAGCTGGTCAGGACGTGAGTTTGGGTGGGCAGTCTATGTGTTCTGTTTCTATGTTGGTTTAAGGGTGACCTGATATGGCTCTCAATTAGAGGCAGGTGGTTTTCATTTCCTCTGATTGAGAGCCATATTAAGGTAGGTGTTTTCACACTGTTTGTTTGTGGGTGAATGTCTCCTGTGTCTGTGTGATGTTACGCCACATGGGACTGTTTCGGTTTTGTTTGTTCGGTTTATGTAGTCTGTTCCTGTTTTCATGCGTTCTTCGTTATACGTAAGTTCTTATGTTCAGGTGCGTCTACGTCGTTTGTTGTTTTGTAGTTATTCAAGTATAGTTCGTTTTCTGTCTATGTCGTGTCTTGTTTAAATCAATAAATCATGTCATCATACCTCGCTGCATATTGGTCTTCAGATCCCTCTCTCCTCTCCTCGTCTGAGGAGGAGGAGGATTTAGAGTATCGTTACACTATCTGGTTTATTTCTTATTCATATTTTTTAAACTGCATTGTTGGTTAGGGGCTTATAAGTAAGCATTTCACTGTTTTCGGCGCGTGTGACTCTTAAAATGTGATCCGATTTTAGATTTTTAACCATTCTAGCACAGATACAAACTGCAACCAAGTTTCTATGTTCATAAGGCTAATAAGAAAATATTTTAAATTACTTGAATATGGGAAAGGTGTAACCATTTTTATTTGCTTCCAAAAGTGTGTGAAATGCATCAGAAAAGGTATTGGATAGACCGTCAGGTAATAATTGTGTGTGTAGAATAAAAGATATGCATTATTTTCAATTGCGGTTTTGTCACACTCCCTTCTAACGTGTCCTGCGCAGCTTGTAAGCATTGTAGAGGGAAATAGAAAGTCTTAGCTCTTTCTATTACTGTATCTATTATTAAATTAAATTATGCCAAGTTCACGAGGCCCCCTGATGACGTGAGGCCCTAGGAAAATGGCTGAGTTGCCTAATGGTAAGTCTGCCACTGCGACGCACACCCGCAGCACATTTAGTTGCTACAGTGCATTCGGAAAGTATTCAGAAGCCTTTCACATTTTCTACATTTTGTTACATTTCAACCTTATTCTAAAATGTATTAAATATATTTTTTCCTCATCTCTACACACAATACCCCATAATGACAAGGTAAAAACAGGATTGTAGATTTTTTTGCCAATTTCTAAAATTTAAAAAAATTAAATATCACAGTATTCAGACCCTTTACTTAGTACTTTGTTGAAGCACCTTTGGCAGCGATTATAGCTCTAAGCTTGGCAAACCTGTATTAGGGGAGTTTCTCTCATTCTTCTCTGCAGATCCACTCAAGCTCTGTCAGGTTGGATTGCTCAGTTTGGCAGAGGCGTCCAGCTCTAGGAAGAGTCTTGGTGGTTCCAAAGTTCCTCTATTTAAGAATGATGGAGGCCACTGTGTTCTTGGAGCTTCAATGCTGCAGAAATGTGTTGGAACCCTTTCCCAGATCTGTGCCTCGACACAATCCTGTCTCAGAGCTCTACAGACAATTCCTTCGACCTCATGCCTTGGTTTTTGCTCTGACATGCACTTTCAAACCTGGGACCTTTTATAGACAGGTGTGTGACTTTACAAATCATGTCCAATCAATTGAATTTACCACAGTTGGACTCAAATCATTTTTTTTCCCGCTTTGTCAATATGGGGCATTCTGTGTAGATTGATGAGGGAAAATAATTATTTGAAACTTTAATGAAGTTCATTCATGAATAATGAGTAATCTTCAGTAGAGTAATTGCACTTCAATTAAGGTCTTCAACTTATTGTTAACCATTGAGATCCTTGATCTAGAGTCCAGATACGCAAACATCTTTAACTTAAGAACAATCAGAATCAACTAAAAGCACTTGATTAAGGTACAGTATACTGTATGTGCTTTGATAATGCTAGACAGTCACACCTAACAATGTGAACCTGTCAATTACATAAGAGGCAGCATGTGACCATCCTAATGGCAAAAACAGATTATAGTAACCAGTTGTACAGTCATTGCCTGAATTAAATCAGAATGCTCGATGTTAATCACTACTCCAATCTCCAGGCATTCAATGTTCAAAAACATCTAGAATGTTTCCCCAAAGATTTTCACTTAAGGAAATCCAATCCCACAGCTTTCGTATATTTAGAATATGGTCCTCCTTATGTATATTTTTTAAAGGATTTTTGTCAGTACAGCGGGAAATGTAGATGTAACAGTTTAACTTTAGTCCGTCCCCTCGCCCCGACCCGGGCGCGAACCAGGGACCCTCTGCACACATCAACAACAGTCACCCACGAAGCATCGTTACCCATCGCTCCACAAAAGAGCAAGGGGAACCACTACTTCAAGGTCTCAGAGCAAGTGACGTCACCGATTGAAAGGCTATTAGCGTGCACCACCGCTAACTAGATAGCCATTTCACATCGGTTACATAGAGAGGGTGGCCGAAATGGGTCTGGAACCTCTGTCTATAGGGAACATATGTGGTCCGCAATCGGGAGCTTAGACCGCTACACCAGATCCACTACACATGTAGTTATTTTTATTGGCCTGTCTTAAATCTGGATATGGCAAATACCTCTTAACTTCTAGAGAGATTTTGGAAGACAGGTCTCTTTCGTTAAATAGACAGTTATATTAACAGTCCAATTCATTGCACAATAGCAGTTGGCTCCATTTGGCAACCTAGCTAGTCACCATCTGGTTAGGCGTTTCCCTACTCACAAGGCTATCCTGCTTAGCCTTCTGTGTGAGACTGGCTACCTCATTGATAAGGAGGGAAAACAACATGTTATATGAACATTTTGAGGACACCTGCACACACAAAACAAAATGGACATTATCTCTCCCCCAGAACAGATCAAATTCCCTAACACCTTATCTCACCACTAGTTTAACTGCATGTCCCTCTATCTGACAGAAACAGAGATCGACTGAAAGGAAATCTGATTTTATTATTGGGATTCTGTCAGGCCATTCTGCCAGGCCCCTAAGTCTGAACGCACCATGATAATATTATTATGCTGTGTTGAATTCTATTTTTTCATCCTAATGGTGGTGCTTAGACTGAATCTCGCAATCTAGGAAATACTCATATTTAGGGCTTTCTATAGCTGTAAGGCCACAATTCATTGTTTCCATTCACATTTCATCATGAGATGTCCATCATGACTGTCATTCACACACAGGAAAAGTACATCAGTATAATATACTATTCTAAAAGAACGTACGATAGACAGACAAACACAGACACAAGCTAATACCTTGGCTACAATACTGATCATATCAACAGTTTTAAACTAGTGCATTTTCTGGGAATAATCTCCTGGTCTAGGCATATCTATGGAGACTTGATGACTCATGGATATACATTGACCTCATCAAAAGATCCCTAGAGACTGACAGAGAGAAATAAAGGCATCTAGAGTCACATCTCGACTGTGAGTCACCTAAGAACCATAGAAGAAATCTTGGGCTGCGTCCCAAAAGGCACCATATGCACTACTTTGACCAGGGCCCACATGTAGTGCACTACGCACTGAATAGGGTTCCATTTGGGATGGATCTAAAATGATTAACACATTTTCATTCATGAATTTAAAGGATTTGTATATTAAAGCACCTAGAGTAGAACAATAACAATACAAAAATAACACTGCATAATAGTACTGTAGTATATATATATATATATATTTTTTTTACAGTTCCCGAAACCATTAGTTTTGATTTGTAATTGACCATGGGAAGAGGAGCTACAGCGTAAAGACCACAACGTTGGTTTATCTATGAGCGTTTTAATTAGGGTCGTATTAATTAGTGCACAACGTACCAAAACATTTTGCAACGGAATATAAAAACAGCGTTTCTTATTGGACAAATCAGGTAGGCCCCTCTCCATATTGGCCCATTTCCTTCCATTTGGCGCCTAGTGAATGTGACTCAGGTGTTGATTTCAGTTTACCTGTCCCAGAGAGTTGGTAGCTCGTCCTGCAGATCAACATTGAGCTCATCAAACACCTTCTGGGCTTTTTTCAACTCATCCTCTGCCTGAAGAGAGAAATACATAACGAGGGGGGAAATGTTAACATCTCTTTCCTGCCATAACCAGCACCTTGAAGATGAACTGCTTTGCACAAGGATCCTCTTTTACACTTGATACACAGTACTTTACCTGTTGTGTACTGTCATGATGCTCTTAGAAGACTGCCATAAGAATTACATAACATGACGTACAGTAGGTCAACGAACACCCACTTTCAATTATGGTTGGAGACTAGGTTGTTGTTAAACGGCTCTAGTCTGATTGTTGGGTTTACATCACAAAACTAATGGAAAGGTGAACTATTATAGCATATGAGGTATTTTCGTTTTCGTAAAAGGGTTGCGTTTCTCAATCATTCTTCACCACAACGGTAAAGGCGGACAGAATCGCACATTGTTGTATTACTGCATAGGACTTACCTTGGAGACCTTCCGATCACTTCTATTGACCACCGCCTGAATGGTCTCGAGGTGGTGCCGTGCACTATCGTAGTCAATTAGCTTTCTGCTTCTTTTCGCCACACGGATCTGATGGTGAATAATTACCACACGGACCGGCCTTTAATACAATACAGTAGTACACAAAGTCCTTCCCCTAAGCAAAAGTTCCAAGCATAAAGGTGTCGACCTGTCTGAGTCTGCGTCCCAAATGGCACCATATTCCCTTTGTAGTGCACTACTTCTGACCACAGACCATTGGGCCCTGGTCAAAAGGAGTGCACTACATAGGGAATAGGGTGCCATTTGGGATGCACCCTGAGCCACAGGGACAAAAGCCTGAAATCTCTCCAGGTCTTTGAGACCGTGAGCATATTACGAATATGCAGGAAGAGATTAACCTAGTCAAACTTCTCACCAAATAGCTAATTTATTACAAATAGTGCTGTACTATAAACAATATTGGATAAATAAATGACAAAAACATAGCTAGTGTTTCAACATTTATCAATTTGATTGAGTTGGTTAAAGGCAAGAGTCAACTCGTGTAGCCAAGGACTGCTATTCGTTTCCATGACGACAGAGCCAAAGCTAAGCTGTTTTTATGCAGTACACTGTACCTTGAGGTCGGGGAACTGTTGCAGGTACGTGTCCAGTGTGATAAGCGAGGAATCAACCAGCTTCTGATGGAAGTCCTCCCATAAGACATCACAGTTCTAAAAGAGAGACACATTTCAGTTAGCCAGATGCTGAACAAGATGAGAACACGGTAGCTAAATCAGAGTCATATGGTGTAATATACAGTCTACCTACATTTAAAGGGACAACGTTTTAGACATTATTAGAACTCGAAAGTAGTCTAATGTCAAGATGAAACCACATCCCATGACACCGGTTATGTAGATCCAGTCATATTCCTCCACCACAAATGAATAGAAAATAGAAATAAACCAAGAAGTTAGACGGCGCTAATCTTTTCTAATCATTTGGGATTGAGGCATAAACAGTTGCTGCGTCTACACGACCTACGGCAACATGTCTACTTTTGAGATCTGAAAACATCTGACAAAACTTTAATAAAAGAGTGAAATGGCCCTCGAAAGCAGTATCTGCATTATGCAAAGGCGCATTTAGTGCATTTAGCTTGCAATTGTAACAGTATAACTTTAGTACGTCCCCTCTCCCCGACCCGGGCGCGAACCAGGGACCCTCTGCACACATCAACAACAGTCACCCACGAAGCATCGTTACCCGTCGCTCCACAAAAGCCGCGGCCCGTGCGGAGCAAGGGGAACCACTACTATAAGTCTTAGAGCAAGTGACGTCACCGACTGAAAGGCTGCTAGCGCGCACCACCGCTACCTAGCCAGCCATTTCACATCGGTTACACAATAGTGTACATACATATTCAATTCATTTTTCTATTTTTGTCTCATGTTCCAGAATCACACACTCAGTGTCCCTGTTTCCACAGACTCCCAAAGGGTTTGTCTTCATGTATGTTGTGGAGCCACTTTATGGGGTGATGTTAGTGCCAATAGATTCAACTCCATCACAGCGATTGTATCCCTGTGATAAAGAAAACCATCGGCACAGAGGACTCGGGAGAGAATTACATTTTAATTCGCTTTTTGTTCACACAATGATGAAGGGGGTAAATTAAAAGGTGGATGCTAAATACAAGATGTTCTTCCTGCAAACAGATGTGTGATGAATTAACATACAGTGCCTTCAGAAAGTATTCACACCTAGGGCTGTTGCGGTGACCGTATTACCGCCACCCTGGCAATCACGAGTCATGAAGGCGGTCAAATTCCACGTGACCGTTTAGTCACTGTAATTAGGCTTCTCCAAGCTCTGATGCTACTCTGATGGTCATTAGTAGCCTGCCAAACGTGCTAACTGCCTGGTACTCAGCACTTTAATGTCCCTTTAATCAGTCTGACATCAATGTAAATGTCATCGAAAATCTAATCAAACACTTCATGAGAGCCCATGAGCTCATGTTGCGCACCATTTCTATAGGCTCTGCAATTGAGCAAGAAAACATAGTGATGGCCTCTATTAAAAATAGAAGGATCCCATCAGCTTTCTATAGGCTAGGCCTACTATATTTATTCCCCAACTTTCCATATATTAAGCACATTGCTTATCTTTACAACGGGAGTTTAGCCTTCCTGGCTGGCATGAAAATAAACCACGGGAAAAGCGTCCTCCATTCGCTATTTAAGAGCATAGATGACATGTATTTTTCCCCCCTGGCCCTGTTTCGAAACAGGTGCATGATAATGGTCCATTCTAAATCAAAACAAATTTCACACATATACTATTTAGTATATTTAAAGACAAGATTAAATCAAGAATAGTCTGATGGGTGACAATATTAGCCTACGACTTGTGAATTTTATATTATCACTTGTGAATGATGCCCAGTGTAAGGCAAGAAACAATGCTCTTTTCCCCCCTAAACTTTTTTGAATCATAGTCGTACACCTCATGTAGCCTAGCCCAGCCCATAGGCCTATATGTTTTGATAAGGTTTGTCTCACAACTAAAGTGGCCAAATAACTTCTTAAAATTAAGCACGTTAATCCGCTTGGGGTGTAAAGCCTAACTGGGATACATAAGCAGTGCGTGAGTTTCAAGTTTGGGTGAAATAATTTCACCATAAAAATGCACCGTTATAATAAAAGCATTACATGCATAATCACATTTGCGGTCACTTTTGATAATGGTATTTTCCGCTAATGGAACATTGGCACTTATAGCCTACTCCCATGTGCACATTTCTGCACTTATAATGTGAAGAAATAGCCTAATAGTTTCTCAACACTTTAAGATAAACGTTCTGATCTGTTGCGTCAGCCACATTGCTTAAAAACGTTTTTTTTTATGCTAGTGGTTGTATTCATTTGAAATCTATCGCATCCCACAACTGTCCCAGACTATGGCTGTGTTCGAATACCCACACGAACATACTGTATACTACATACTTAATGAGTATATACTACATACTATTAGTTCATTTTAGTATACTGTAAACAAACGGTGTCCTTTCAGTTGAGTGTACTAGCTTTTCATAAATTGATGCTGTTGCTATGCAACCTCTTGCTAGGTTGTTAGTAAAATAAATGACTAGCTAGACATTTTACGACTTCGGGTGTGTTCTTAAATTCAATCTGGAGTACCAGAGCGTGCTCTGGGCGTTCGTAAATTCAGAGCGTTAACAGATTGTTTCGCACTCGGAGCGCACACTGGACGCTCGGGCCGAGGAGAAGGTGTGATTCCAGCGTTCTGACTTTACAGCTGCAGTCAAGCAGCTAGCTTGTTAGCTACTTCAAGACACAAATGAGAGAACACCTTATCTGACCATTTTACTTGCCCTAGCAGAGCTGGTTAGGCAGTTTTCATGTATTCCAGAGGGTTGGTGACTAACTGTGCTACTGGCAACAATTTAATTACGCCTTTTTGCCAAAGTTTACTGACACCGGCCATATTCAACGGGTGTTGAGCACTCATAAAGTCATCAGTTACGCTGCGCTCTGGTACAATCAGACTTGGGAACGCAAGACGACTATACCACTTAGCTAAGATAAGAATGACGGGAATTATCAAGTCAATAAACGTTGGGTAGTTAGTTAGATAGCACATAGTTAATATACTGGCAAGATTGATGTACTAGTAACGTTAGCTAACTAACATAGCATTCATTACAGCAGTATGTACCGGTATGTGGTTCGTAAGGATAGCGTAACTTATTTGAAAAGTGATTACATTGCTCAACATTTTCTTAATAGTTGTCATATTTAGTTAATGCAATCAATTTGTTCTGGCTCTCGTTGGATTTCTGCTGCATATTTTCCGCCATTTTCCTCAAATATGAAAATGATGTGAAGCCACGCCCATTTTCTGAAGAATTGCATTATGGGCCCTAAAAGCACGGAAATAGTGTCTCCTGCTTGTATACTTTGTATTTTGGCGAATGTAGTACGACATCCGGGAACTTTTGGCATACTAAACTCAGCAAAAAAAGAAACATCCTCTCACTGTCAACTGCGTTTATTTTCATCAAACTTAACATGTGTAAATATGTGTATGCTAGCTAGTTAGCGGTGGGGTGCGCAAATAGCAATTCAATCACTCGCTCTGAGACCTTAAAGTAGTTGTTCCCCTTGCTCTGCAAAGGCAGCGGCTTTTGTGGTGCGATGGGTAACAATGCTTCGTGGGTGTCAGTTGTTGATGTGTGCAGAGGGTCCCTGGTTTGAGCCCAGGTAGGGGCGAGGAGAGGGAGGGAAGCTATACTGTTACATGAACATAACAAAATTCAACAACTGAGACATAAACTGAACAAGTTCCACAGATATGTGACTAACAGAAATTGAATAATGTGTCCCTGAACAAGGTGGGGGGGTCAAAATCAAAAGTAACAGTCAGTATCTGGTGTGGCCACCAGCTGAATTAAGAACTGCAGTGCATCTCCTCCTCATGGACTGCACGAGACTGCACCGTTCTTGCTGTGAGATGTTACCCCACTCTTCCACCAAGGCACCAGCAAGTTCCCTCAACGAGATTGAGATCCGGGTTCTTTGCTGGCCATGGCAGAACACTGACATTCCTGTCTTCCAGGATATCACGGACAGAACGAGCAGTATGGCATTGTCATGCTGGAGGTTGAGGCACATCGATGACAACAAGCTCAGTCCAATGATGCTGTGACACACTGCCACAGACCATGACGGACCCTCCACCTCCAAATCGATCCCGCTCCAGAGTACAGGCCTCAGTGTAACGCTCATTCCTTCAACAATAAATGTGAATCCGACCATAACCTCTGGTGAGACAAAACCGCGACTCGTCAGTGAAGAGCACTTTTTGTCAGTCCTGTCTGGTCCTGTGATGGTGGGTTTGTGCCCATAGGCAATGATGTTTCCGGTGAAGACCTGCCTTACAACAGGCCTACAAGCCCTCAGTCCAGCCTCTCTCAGCCTATTGTGGACAGTCTGAGCACTGATGGAGGGATTGTGCGTTCCTGGTGTTACTCGGGCAGTTGTTGTTGCCATCCTGTACCTGTCCTGCAGGTGTGATGTTCGGATGTACTGATCCTGTGCAGGTGTTGTTACATGTGGTCTGCCACTCCGAGGACGATCAGTTGTTCATCCTGTCTCCCTGTAGCGCTGTATTTCGGCGTCTCACAGTACAGACATTGTCATTTATTGCCCTGGCCACATCTTCAGTCCTCATGCCTCCTTGCAGCATGCCTAAGGCACGTTCACGCAGATGAACAGGGAACCTGGGCATCTTTCGTTTGCTGTTTTTCAGAGTCAGTAGAAAGGCCTCTTTAGTGTCCTAAGTTTTCATAACTGTGACCTTATTTGCCTACCGTCTGTAAGCTGTTAGTGTCTTGACGACCGTTCCACAGGTGCATGTTCATTCATTGTTTATGGTTCATTGAACAAGCATGGGAAACAGTGTTTTTATAACCCTTTCAAATGAAGATCTGCGAAGTTATTTGGATTTTTACGATTTATCTTTGAAAGACAGGGTCCTGAAAAAGGGACGTTTCTATAGTTTATATACTCCATTTACGTCACAAATAGTACGGTTAGAGCACTTAGTATGAGTATTTGAACACAGCTTATGTTTGGAATGTATATTTCTCGCATAGAATAGGCCAACTTTTGGACTACGAGGCATACTAGATTGACATAGGCTAGAGCTTTTGCTGTTCCGTTATTCCTACTCATCGGCTGATGAAAAGTCAACTTGAAGAGTTCTTCCAATATCATCGATATGCACCTCGCAATTGGGGATGCTGCCGGGAAAGGGGATGCCGCCGGAAAATTCGTGGCATTAGCATGTGCAAGTCAAATTGTGAATGAGAGACTGATGAAGTGGACAGCCTGCGCAAAAAACAAAGCGGAGCTCATGCCTTTCAAGCAAAATTTTTCAAATCATCTTTAGTCACATCATGCAGCCTTAGAATGTATTAAAAATCAAAACATATGGCCCAATGTTTGTAGAACAACTAAAGTTACATTACTCTAAACTCTAAACTAAGGATATAGGGGTACCTGTTTCTTTGTTAATCGCCCAACACAGAATAACCGTATGTGCGCACTCCCTCAAATCGTTTGGCGAAAATGTCCTTTCTATTTAATTCAACTTTGTTCAATTGTATTCTTCATAATATAAAATCATATAAAATAATTCCATGGTTATTCTAAGCAAATCTTGTTTGCTAAATGAACTAGTGTAGCCCACAGCCATTTGGCATAGCCAGATGAGGACATAACGTAACATAAGGACAACTCAGAGTATGATATTCTGTTCTTCTGAAATAGACTACATTTTTTTCATATCATGCTCCTTTAGACCTGTCTAAAATAAAGAAAGGCTTTATTGGGAAGGCGTAGGCTCTATTACATGGATTAATTAGACTTTTTCAAGTGTACATGTGTGAAAGACAGGAGACGCTAAAGGTGTTTATGTTAATTGATGGTCAATTACCGTGAGACTGACAGTTATTTGCCTGACAATCACCGGCTGACGAAATTTCGTGACCGCCACAACTCTATTCACACCCCTTGTCTTTTTCCATATTGTCGTGTTACAGCATTTAACATTTATTAAATTGAGATTGTGCGTCACTGGCCTGCACACAGTACCCCATAACGTCAAAGTGGAATTATGTTTTTAGAAATGTTTACAAATAAATGACAAATGAAAAGCTGAAACGTCTTGAGTCAATAAGTAATCTACCCATTTGTTATTACACGCCTAATTAAGTTCAGGAGAGAACATTAGCTTTAACAAGTCACATAATCAGTAGCATGGACTCACCCTGTGTGCAATAATAGTGATCATTAATACCATTCTTTCATGACTACCTCATCTCTGTAACCCACCCATACAATTATATGAAATGTCCCTCAGTCGAGCAGTGAATTTCAAACACGGATTCAACCACAAAGACCAGGGAGATTTTCCAATGCCTTGCAAAGACGGGCACCTATTGATAGATGGGTAAAAAAAAAGTAGACAATGAATATCCCTTTGAGCATGGTGAAGTTATTAATTACACATTGGATGGTTTATCAATACACCCAGTCACTATGAAGATACAGGCGTCCTTTCTAACTCAGTTGCCGGAAAGGAAGAAAACCGCTCAGGGATTTCACCATGAGGTGACAGTGATTTTAAAACAGTTACAGAGTTGAATGACAAAAACTGAGGCTGGATCAACATTGTAGTTCCTCCACAATACTAAACTAAATTACAGAGTAGAAAGAAGGAAGCCTGCATCCCGTTTGCAGTAAGGTACTAAAGTAAAACTGCAAAAAATGTGGCAAAGAAATGTACTTTATGTCCTGAATAAAAAGTGTTATGTTTCAGGAAAATCCAACAAAATACATCACAGCGTACCACTCTCCATATTTTCAAGCATGGTGGAGGCTGCATAATGTTATGGGTATGCTTGTCATCGACAAGGACTAGGGAGTTTTTGGGGATAAAAAGAAATGGAATAGAGCTAAGCATTTGCAAAATCCTAGAGGAAAACCTGGTTCAGCCTGCTTTCCAACAAACACTGGGAGACAAATTCACCTGTTAGCAGGACAATAACCTAAAGTATACACTTTTTGCAGCCGAAACGCGTCTTTTTTAAACAACTTTGTTTCTATTGAACATGCCATACTAATAAAGGCATTGTAATGAATTATATGAAGAGTGCCTTGGTCCTCCTTTCTTTTTGATGACCAATTTACACCTTTTACCAAAGAGCACCTTCTATCTACCAAAATATAATATAGTGTACCTTAGTAGCGCTTCCCTTCCTCCTCTTTCTGATAGAGACAGATGCTTTGTCCTTGAGCCTTGGTTGACACCTTCATCTATCTTGTTTTTTTTGTTCGAGTCACCCTTCAATTTCCGAGCTTTTATCAGCAACACAATGCATTATGCTCTGCACTTCATTTGACTGTGGCCTATGTTCTCTGTTGAAGGGATTGTTTAGCCAAACTTTGTTTGGGTCAAATTCCTCTTACCTTGAGTTGCCTCGATGCCAGTAGTGGCAGCATCCACAGTAATCCATTGTTTACTTTTCCACAGCCAGGAGTTAGCATGATTAGCATTGTACAAAAAAAATGAATGTAATCCATGGTACCGATGTTTACAAAGCTTCATTGCAAGATAAAAAATAATTTTAAAAACACAAATCTATGTTCGACAATTGGTGGAGTTTGCAGGGATTTTTTTAACCTGCATATTTGTGAAATAGTCACTGGAAGTGTGTTACTCAAAACTGGAACCGTTTCCTCATGTAGTTTCACAGCCACATCTGTTGTTTGCTGTAATATGAACAATAAAGTTGTAATGAATTATATTGTATTCCATTGGGCCCTCAGACGTGGATTGATTATCAGCTGTGAACAAATTCACTGGCGGCTTGATGGAACTATCAGAGAATTTCAATTTGGCTAAGAAGAATTTGACCGAAACAAAAATTCTGGTTGAACTATGCCTTTAAGGGTGGCAGGTAGCCTAGTGGTTAGAGCGTTGGGCCAGTAACCGAAAGGTTGCTAGATTGAACAAGGCAGTTAACCCACAACTGAAACCCACTGTTCCTAGGCTGTCATTGTAAATAAGAATTTGTTCTAAACTGACTTGCCTAGTTAAATAAAAATATGAAAAGAAATTAAGGGCCACTCTGGTCTTTAAGTTAAACAATCACTACTTTCAATGACTAGATCATAACTCGCCACATCGAATCTCAGAGAACATTAGTATATTAAATTGGAACTGACAGCATTTAAACTACTTTGCAGATATGAAAAAAAAACAGACAATCTTAACATCAGTAAAAAATATCAAATTCCCAGTTTATGTTACAAAACCAACTGCATAAGAGGTTTTAAAAATACGTTCTATTTGACTCAACATTCCATGATGTACACTAAGGCATTGTTGGTAGAATAGATGGATGCAGTTCAATGCATGATTCATATTATTCACCAATACATTTCTTGGTTGTAAATAACGGCTGGACTGGTCTTTGTATTTCGTATTTGTATTTATTAAGGATTCCCATTAGCTCTTGCCAAGGCATATCTACAATACAAAATCCATGTGAATGTCTGTGTGTTATGTGTATTCGTGTGTCTGTGCCTATGTTTGTGTTGCTTCACAGTCCCTGCTGTTCTATAAGCTGTATTTGTATCTGTTTTTTTAAAATCTGATTCTACTACTTGCATCAGCTACCTGATGTGGAATAGAGTTCCATGTAGTCATGGCTCTTTGTCGTACTGTGCACCTTCAATGGTCTGTTCTGGACTTGGGGATTGTGAAGAGACCTCTGCTGACTGGTCTTGTGGGGTATGAATGGGTGTCTGAGCTGTGTGCTAGTAGTTTAAAACAGACAGTGCTGTACATTCAGCTTGTCAATACTTCGTACAAAAAATAAGTAGTGATGAAGTCAATCTCTCTTCTGCTTTGAGCCATGAGAGATTGACATGCATATTATTAATGTTAGCTCTCCGTGTACATTTAAGGGCCACCCGTGCTGCCCTGTTCTGAGCCAATTGTAATTTTCTTCAGTCCCTCTTTGTGACCACATGACTCGACAGTAGTCCAGTTGCGACCAAACCAGGGCTGTAGGACCTGCCTAGTTGATAGTGTTGTTAAGAAGGCAGAGCAGTGCTTTATTATGGACAGACTTCTCCCCATCTTAGCTACTGTTGCATCAACATGTTTTGACCATGACAGTTTACAATCCAGGTACATTGTTTGCTGCCTCCATCCATTCAGGATGCACTGTTTCAGTTTCAATGACTCAATATAAAAATTAAAAAAATGGACAACTGTAAATAAGGCTGGGAATGTCAACACAACCAAACTAGCAAGGGCAATGACCCAAGTCAGTCATAACGTGGCTAATAGGCTAGTGGACGTGTCAAACACAAGGCCCGCGGGTCAAAAAGGACACACGAGTCAGTTTACTGTAAATGAGTCAACAGTTGAGTCATCGGCTTCGTGAAATCACAGCCTGACGCGCTCGCGTCGGTGAATTAAGTTCAATCGCGCTGCTTTCGTTTGTCCTTACAGCTCTCAGCGGAGGGACAGTGTACAGACACACGCCACAATCCTAGCTAGGCTACTAAAACGTTGCAGTCTGGCTTCAGTTTTTAAAGCTTGACAACGAACAACTAAAAAACAAAACCTGTAACAACACACCATGCAAAGGAAATGTAGGCATATTGCAGCAACATTTGAGCAGTAGCCTAGGCCGGCTACTCAACTACAATACATTTTGAGTCCACCATACAGCAATGCTGCATTCAACAGCACTGGTGCAGTGCAAAAACAATGAAAAACGTGTTTTAAGTTTAAATGTTACAACAAATCTATAGCTACATTTTTGTTATTTGGAGTTATCAAATACTTTTTGATAAGGGTCGCAGCATACACGACATGACTAAAAGTATGTGGACACCTGCTTGTCGTCAAACATCTCATTCCAAAATCATGGGCATGAATAAGGAGTTGGTCCCCACTTTGTTGCTATAACAGCCTCTACTCTTCTGGGAAGACTTTCCACTAGATGTTGGAACATTGCTACGGCGATTTGCTTCCATTCAGCCACAAGAGCACGAATGAGGTTGGGAATGGATGTCTGGCGATTAGACCTGGCTCGCAGTCGGCGTTCCAATTCATCCCAAAGGTGTTCGATGGGGTTGAAGTCAGGGCTCTGTGCAGGCCAGTCAAGTTCCTCCACACCCATCTAGACAAACCTTTTCTGTATCGAGCTCGCTTTGTACACGGGGGCATTGTCATGCTGAAACAGGAAAGGGCCTTCCCCAAACTGTTGCCACAAAGTTGGAAGCACAGAATCGTCTAGAATGTCATTGTATGCTGTAGTGTTAAGATTTCCCGTTCACTGGAACTAAGGGGCCTAGCGCGAACCATGAAAAACCGCCACCAAACTTTACAGTTGGCACTATGCATTCGGGCAGGTTCGTCCGTCAGACTGCCAGATGGTGAAGCGTGATTCATCACTTCTGACAACGCGTTTCCACTGCTACAGAGTGGCTGCGAGCTTTACACCACTCCAGCTGACGCTTGGCATCGCACATGGTGATTTTAGGCTTGTGTGTGGCTGTTCGGCTATGGAAACCCATTTCATGAAGCTCCCAACGAACAGTTCTTGTGCCAACGATGCTTCCAGAGGCAGTTTGGAACTCGAGGACAGTTTGGAACAACCGAGGACAGACGATTTTTACGAGCTATTCGCTTCAGCACTCGGCGGTCCCGTTCTGTGAGCTTGTGTGGCCTACCACTTTGCGGCTGAACCGTTGTTGCTCCTAGACGTTTCCACTTCACAATAACAGCACTTAGTTAATTGTGGTAGCTCTTGAAGGGCAGAAATTTGACAAACTAACTTGTTGGAAAGGTGGCATCCTATGACGGTGCCATGTTGAAAGTCACTGAGCTCTTCAGTAAGGCCATTCTACTGCCAATGTTTCTCTATGGAGACTGCATGGCTGTGTGCTGAATTTTATACACCTGTCAGCAACGGCTGTGGCTGAAATAACCAAATCCATTCATTTGAAGGGGTATCCATACTTTTCTATATACTGTGTAGTGTATTATGTACATCTGCATGCATAGCACTAAAGTTCGAACAAATATTAAGTATCTCTGCTTTGTTTTAATATGTTAAAATGCTACATACAGCATCCTATGTACAAAAGTGGACATTAAAAAGGTCCATATTTTTTCTAATAAAACAATTGCCAGTTTGGGTCGTTATCTAGCCAGCTAACTAGCTGCTGCGAGGATGTGATGCCATTGGAGGAGTGGGTGAGTGACTGACTTTTTCCCCTCGTATCTTTTTTCAGTGGCTACAGTACACTTAAAGATGCAGGTGTCATTAGGTTAGCTAGCAAGAAATGTGAATCGCTTTGCAAGCTAGCTATGCTGAACTTGAACGACTGTTATCCACAATTAGCATATCTCTTAGTTGTCAATCAAATGTATTTGGCATTGATCAAATGGGCGGGTAGGCAGGCAAGTTCCCATTCGCTTGTCAAAACATAGGTTGGGAGAAACATGCATTGGCAGGCAAGATGCAGAAGGACGAGCAGGCTATTCCCTATCGTTTCAGTGCAATTCTGATGGCCAACAAGTTTAAAGTTTGAAAGGGTTCATCTAATGTTCCCTCGTTAGAGTTTAGCTTATCTCGCTCTGGCTAGCTTTAGTTGATGTCGTCGTTGTTGATGTGCATCGGCAACGGAGGGAGAGACAGCCTACCTCGTCATGGTTGCTTGATCAATCGGACTGAAGTTCCCAAATGTAAGAGGACTCCCGTGGTCTTCGCATATTAGCGGAAATACATTCAAGTGGCTTTTGGAAAATGCGTTCTAGTGATCTAATGTCGCGCTTTTGCTATTGCCTTGCCTGTAAACACACAGTCCAGTTCAAAGTGAATGATGGCAGGCCCGTGTGGCAAATGGCTTATTTGCATATAGGCCTACTGTAGCTCTGGTTGGCTATGGTGCACCGGTCTGTGTAGACTCCGGTCCTGGACGAGACAGATGTTTTTGTTATTTTCTTGCAGTGTCTATTTATTATCCAAACGCATGGCAGTTTTTTCCACTGTATACTGCTATAGAATGTTTACATTCCCAAACATTATATGAATTTATGAAAATGACCATATGTAAGTGCTCGTTCTTCCTGGGGGTTTATATGAACAGATTCTAATACGATTTCATGTTGATAAAACACTGTCAGTTCCACTTTAAATATTGCAGTAATTCATTCAGTTGGTGTCATATCTTTTTACTGCTTTCAATAAAGCCAAAGATCTTTAAAACGGATTGTTTTATTTGATTCCAAAACTATAATTTATTCCTGCCATGATCAATATTGATGGATATTGTCACAGTGCTATTGTCCTCTTGACTTGACTCAGTTCAGGAAATGGGTCAGTGTCTAGTATGCTCTTTGTATGCTGTTTATCTACACTACCGTTCAAAAGTTTGGGGTCACTTAGAAATGTCCTTGTTTTCCATGAAAACATACATGAAAAGAGTTGCAAAATGAATACGAAATATATTCAAGACGTTGACAAGGTTATAAATAATGATTTTTAATTGAAATCATAATTGTGTCCATCAAACTTTGCTTTCATCAAAGAATCCTCCATTGGCAGCAATTACAGCCTTGCAGAGCTTTGGCATTCTAGTTGTCAATTTCACCCCACCTCCCACAAGTTGGATTGGCTTGATGGGCACTTCTTACGGACAAGCTGCTATGGACAAGCTGCTCCCACAACAGCTCAATAGGGTTGAGATCCGGTGACTGTGCCGGCCACTCCATTTTAGACAGAATACCAGCTGACTGCTTCTTCCCTAAATAGTTGTTGCATAGTTTGGAGCCGTGCTTTGGGTCATTGTCCTGTTGTAGGAGGAAATTGGATCCAATTAAGCGCCGTCGACAGGGTATGGCATGGCGTAGCCTTCCTTCTTCAAGATCCTTTTTACCCTGTACAAATCTCCCACTTTACCACCCCTAGACCATCACATTGCCTCCACCATGCTTGACAGATGGCGTCAAACACTCCTACAGCATCTTTTCATTTTTTCTGCATCTCATGAAAGATCTTCTTTGTGATCCGAACACCTCAAACTTAGATTTGTTTGTCCATAACACCTTTTTCCAATCTTCCTCTGTCCAGTGTCTGTGTTCTTTTGCCCATCTTAATCTTTTATTTTTATTGGCTAGTCTGAGATATGGCTTTTCCTTTGCAACTCTGCCTAGAAGGCCAGAATCCGGGAGTCGCCTCTTCACTGTTGACGTCGAGGCTGGTGTTTTGCAGGCACTATTTAATGAAGCTGCCAGTTGACGACTTGTGAGGCGTCTGCTTCTCAAACTAGACATTCTAATGTACTTGTCCTCTCGCTCAGTTGTGCACCGAGGCCTCCCACTCCTCTTTCTATTCTGGTTAGAGACAGTTGAATGGAGTAGTATACAGCGTTGTACGAGATCTTCAGTTTCTTGGCAATTTCTCACATGGAATAGCCTTAACTTCTCAGAACAAGAATAGCCTGACGAGTTTCAGAAGAAAGTCCTTTGTTTCTGGCCATTTTGAGCCTGTAATCGAACCCACAAATGCTGATGCTCCAGATACTCAACTAGTCTAAAGAAGGCCAGTTTTATTGCTTCTTTAATCAGGACAACAGATTTCTGCTGTGCTAACATAATTGCAAAAAATATTTTCTAATGATCAATTAGCCTTTTAAAATGATAAACTTGGATTAGCTAACACAACGTGCTGTTGGAACACAGGAGTGATGGTTGCTGATAATGTGCCTCTGTACGCCTATGTAGATATTCCATTAAAATCAGCCATTTCCAGCTACAATAGTAATTTACAACATTAACAATGTCTACACTAAATTTCTGATCAATTTGATGTTATTTTAATGGACAAAAAATGTGCTTTTATTTAAAAAACAAGGACATTTCTAAATGACCCCAAACTTTTGAACGGTAGTGTATGTTCTGTGTATTCATTTATTTATAGGGGACAAATGTTTTACAGGGAAGACACAATATGTAAATCTATTAGCTAACCACGTTAGCAAAAGACACAACTTTTTTTACTCCACCATTTTTTTCCTGCATAGGTAGCTATCACAAATTCGACCAAATAAAGATATAAATAGCCACTAACCAAGAAACAACTTCATCAGATGACAGTCTGATAACATATTTATTGTATAGCATATGTTTTGTTAGAAAAATTTGCATATTTCAGGTATAAATCATAGTTTACCATTGCAGCCACCATCACAACTCTCACCAAAGCGACTAGAATAACTACAGAGAGCAACGTTAATTACCTAAATACTCATTTCTGAAAAATACACAGCGTACAGCAAATGAAAGACAAAGATCTTGTGAATCCAGCCAATATTTCAGATTTTTTAAGTGTTTTACAGCGAAAACACAATATAGCATTATATTAGCTTACTACAATAGCCAACCGCACAACAGCATTGATTCAAGCCAAAAATAGCGATAACGTATAAACCAGCAAAAGATATAAATTTTTTCACTAACCTTCTCAAACTTCTTCAGATGACAGTCCTATAACATCATATTACACAATACATATAGAGTTTGTTCGAAAATGTGCATATTTAGCGGCACAAATCGTGGTTATACAATATGAATAGCAGCCAAAATGCAAACAAAATGTCGGGAGAAATCTTGGGAGAGGCACCTATTCTAATCGATAACTAATCATAAACTTGACTAAAAAATACAGGTTGGACAGCAAATGAAAGATACATTAGTTCTTAATGCAATCGCTGTGTTAGATTTTTAAAATTAACGTTACTACAACATACAGTGTGCGTTAAAGCGAGACCGCACCTAGATTAATAGCAGAAGAATAACGAATTAACATCATATATAGTTCTTACTTTTTGATGAACTCCCATCAGAATCTTGGGCAAGGTGTCCGTAGTCCAAAATAATCTTTGCTCGGTTGTAGATTGTCGCCTTCAACGTTGGAATTAGCAGTAAACATTAGCCATGTGGCAAAGACGTGTCCGACTCACTAAAACGCAGGACAAATAAATATCCGAAAATCGCAATATACCGATATAAACTGATATAACTCGGTTTAATATAACAACATTATGATGTCTTTAACACCTATAACGAATAAAAACACAGCCGGATATATCTAAGGCCTATAACCGGAGCGTTCTAGAGCCACAGCCAGAGGTCCTTCCTGCGTCAGAGCGAAGTGAACAAAGACCGGACCCTACGTTCCCAGGCCATTTATAACCGCTCAGTTCTGCCTAGCAACTCCATTTCAATTCTTACTATTCGCTGACACCCAGGGGAAGACGGATGCAGTGCATCTCAACCAATAGAAGACAGGCAGATTTATAAACAGATCTCAGAACAGCAAGCAGATTTCAGCATTCTCACATCCTCATGGGAAAATTGCTCTAAGTCCAGTTCTGTTTTACTCACAGATATAATTCAAACGGTTTTAGAAACTATAGAGTGTTTTCTATCCAATAGTAATAATAATATGCGTATTGTACGAGCAAGAATTGAGTACAAGGCAGTTTAATTTGGGAACGAAATGATTACAAAGTGCAAACAGCACCCCCTATTGAGAAGAAGTTTTAATCAACATCAATATTACAATAATGCAGCACCCATGTAAATGTGCCGGCGTTAGCCAAAAGATAATTTGCACCCATAGTCCCAGGGCAGCTAAGGACAACTACACAGCCACAAAACAAATACTCACTAAAACACTACAAAATACAAATATATTACATCCAATAATATATAATATATAATTCAAACAAAAACAACAACACTATCATCAACTGTCGTTTTACATATGAGGAACCACAGATAACTCATGTGTACAGGTTTGGATAGATTTTAGCCATGTTTTCAATTCAAATTTTAAAGTATAATAATCAGTGCAGCTTCTCAAGTCCATGGGCATTGCATTCCAGTATAATATATCTCTAACAGAGAAGGCCGATTGGCCGATTTTACTGTGTTGAAAAGGGACAACCCAATCCCCTCTAGTTACTGCCCTTGTTATCCTGGAGGTGCTTTCCTTGAGCATGATATGCCGGCATAGATGTGGAGGGGCAAGACCATGCAGTGTCTTAAAGAAAAGGCTTGCATCTACATACTGCTTAAAGCTATCCAGGCAAAATAAATTATGTTTGTAAATTATATGACAATGGCGGTAACTGTTTGGTGTGTTATCAAAAATCTTAAGTGTTTGTTTCGTAGAGTGATTCAATTGGTTTCAGAATAGTAGCTCCTGCTTGTGACCAGCATGTGAGGCAATATCTCAGATGTGAGAAGATCATAGCATGCATATGTAGTTTGGCGCCCTCCAGAGGAAGGAAAGATTTTATAAACCCAAAGTTGGATAATCCAAATTTAACCACCTTCTTCAGAAGTTTCTTAAATGTCAAGTTCGAGTCCAAAATGACACCAAGATACCTGAAGTTAGACACAACTTTCAGATTCTCCCCATTAACATGAACAGCTCGTTGGGAAGAATCAACGGATTTCTTAGAGAAGTACATACAAACAGTCTTGTCGATATTTAAATGCAGGCAATAATTAGTCATCCATTTAGAAACATGTACCATAGCATCACTTAACTTGTTAACAGCCAATTGTCAATTTATGTACATACAGAACCGTATCGTCTGCATACATCTGCATGTTAACTTGTGGGCAAGCATGTGGGAGATCATTTATATAGATGGTAAACAGAAGGGGGCCTAATATTGACCCTTGCGGGACCCCAATGTTATAGTAAAGAGAGTCCGACCGAGTGTCCCCCAAACAAACCCTTTGACTTCTGTTTGTCATGTAGGAATACTTCCAACTAATGACTTCCGTGGACACATTAAAGGAGGATAGTTTGGATAGGAGAACCTCATGATTCACAGTATCAAAGACCTTTTTAAGATCCAAAAAGACTGCACCAACTTCACCACCTATGTCCAGATTAGATTTAATACACTCCAGAAAATAGCAATTGGATGTTTCGGTAGAATGGTTAGTTCTGAATCCAAATTGCATTTAATGTATGGTGTTGCCCTGAATGAGGTGGTCAGTCAGATGATCAGCCACTTTCAGCTACTTTGATAGCACTGGAAGAATGCTTATAGGTCTGTAATTTTCCCCTAGTGTTGGGTCACCAGATTTTAAACAGGTATCACTGCAGCAGACTTACAAGCATTGGGGAACAACCCATATTTGACAGACAGATTAACTAGATGTACAGTTGAAGTCGGAAGTTTACATACACTTTGGTTGGAGTCATTAAAACTCGTTTTACAACCACTCCACAAATGTCTTGTTAACAAACTATAGTTTTGGCAAGTCGGTTAGGACATCTACTTTGTGCATGACACAAGTAATTTTTCCAACAATTGTTTATAGACAGATTATTTCACTTATAATGAATTGTATCACAATTCCAGTGGGTCAGAAGTTTACATACACTAAGTTGACTGTGCCTTTAAACAGCTTGGAAAATTCCAGAAAATTATGTCATGGCTATAGAGGCTTTGATTAGGCTAATTGACATCATTTAAGTCAATTGGAGGTATACCTGTGGATGTATTTCAAGGCTTACCTTCAAACTCAGTGCCTCTTTGCTTGACATCATGGGAAAATCAAAAGAAATCAGCCAAGACCTCAGAAAAAAAATTGTAGACCTCCACAAGTCTGGATCATCCTTGGGAGCAATTTCCAAACGCCTGAAGGTACCACGTTCATCTGTACAAACAATAGTACGCAAGTATAAACACCATGGGACCATGCAGCCCTCATACCGCTCAGGAAGGCGACGCGTTCGTTCTCCTAGAGATGAACGTACTTTGGTGCGAAAAGTGCAAATCAATCCCAGAACAACAGCAAAAGAACTTGTGAAGATGCTGGAGGAAACAGGTACAAAAGTATCTATATCCACAGTAAAACGAGTCCTATATCGACATAACCTGAAAGGACGCTCATAATGGAAGAAGCCACTGCTCCAAAACCGCCATAAAAAAGCCAGACTATGGCTTGCAACTGCACATGGGGACAAAGATCATCATGTTGTGGGGGTGCTTTGCTGCAGGAGGGACTGGTGCACTTCACAAAATAGATGGCATCATGAGGGAGGGAAAATTATGTGGCAACATCTCAAGACATCAGTCAGGAAGTTAAAGCTTGGTCGCAAATGGTTCTTCCAAATGGACAATGACCCCAAGCATACTTCCAAAATTGTGGCAACAAAGTCAAGGTATTGGAGTGGCCATCACAAAGCCCTGACCTCAATCCTATAGAAAATTTGTGGGCAGAACTGAAAAAGTGTGTGTGAGCAAGGAGTGTATGTAAACGTCTGACCCACTGGGAATGTGATTAAAGAAATAAACCTGAAATAAATCATTCTCTCTACTATTATTCTGACATTTCACATTCTTAAAATAAAGTGGTGATCCTAACTGACCTAAAACAGGGCATTTTCACTCAGATTAAATGTCAGGAGTTGTGAAAAACTGAGTTTAAATGTATTTGGCTAAGCTGTATGTGAACCTCCGACTTCAACAGTCTCATGCCGGACCTCACAAGCCGTCGGTCGATAAATCCCCAAAATAATCAAATAAACAAGCAAGCCGTCTGGTGAGTATCAATTGACCTTTGATCCATAAGATTTCATTCATATGGAGTTGGTCTCCCCTTTTTTTATGCTGTCTATGTATTCTCTATGTATGCTGCCTATATATGCTAGGCCGAGATAGAAACATGGCCACATACAGTATGTATTATCTACCATTTTAGATCATTTTGGACTACAGTGTGTGGAGCCGTGGTCCAGTGGTAACACTCCTGGTTCCATGCACATATGCAACTTTCTGCCCGAGACTTGGGTTCAACCCATTTGTACTTACTTCTCACTGCGTCTCCACTGTTTCTAATAATTGTGTCAATAAAGCATAACAAAATATGAAAGGAGAGTGACTCTCCTGTCTCCTTTAAAAAATGTAATAAAAATATAATTATGGACCACAAGACTATAGCGATTGCTATGGCTTCGGCTAATGGAGATGTGCGAAAAATTAAGAAAGAATTTAGGCTAACATGATTCATTTCAGACTAAAGCAAAATCATAAATACTGATAAGTGATCATGCCTCTCCCACTAGAAATTACTGACATACAGGTATGAAAACCCAGAGAGAATCATGACTTCTGAGTGAACCACACCAGAAACTCAATCAATCACGTGTGCCTTACAGTATCTGGAGTGAGCGCTCCTTGCCAGTCACATATGGTTGCATTGAAAATCTGCCATTACCAATGAACGAAAGACTGAAAGAACAGAGGGATATGAGAATGAAAGACGAAGAAAAGTAGGGCATGTGGCGCTCACCTTCCCGATGCTCAAGACATCGTCCTTCCCGTGCCAGTCCGGCTCGTAGACTTCATGTAGGGACTCTGTCAGGTTCATGGAAGCCTGTTGCATTGCTAGAAGACACCATCAACATGATAAGGGCTTAATTCAACCCAGTGGACCAAGTTCCCAGACACAGATCAAGCCTAGTTCTGGATTTAAGAGAACTTCCAATGAAGATTATCCATTTCGAACGCTCTTGAGTCCAGGACTAGGTTTAAAACAAACCAATAGCGCTGTACTGCCCTACCAAACAAAAACAAAATGATGATCAAATCGCTTTGAGCAGACGATGGAGGTCAAAGTGCATGGTCAGCAGAAATAAAAGGAAGACTGAACACTGCCATGTTGACCTGGGGCTGTATCCACAAATCATCTCAGAGTATGAGTGCCGATCTACGATCGGTCCAAATAATCGTATTCATTATGATCGAAAAGGGAAAAAATGATATTAGATCAGCATCATAGTTGTAACGGTCCTGACCTGTTTTATGTTGTTTTTGTATGTGTTTATGGTCAGGGCGTGTGTTTTGGGTGGGCAGTCTATGTTTTCTGTTTCTATGTTGGTTTTGGGTTGCCTGGTATGGCTCTTAATTAGAGGCAGGTGGTTTGCGTTTTCCTCTAATTAAGAGTCATATTTAGGTAGGGTGTTCTCACTGTTTGTTTGTGGGTGATTGTCTTCCGTATCTGGGTTATGTCTTGCACCATACGGGACTGTTCGGTTGTTCGTTCGTTTATTTTGATGTAGTCTGTTTCCTGTCCGTAAGTGTTACGTTTAGTTATGTAAGTTTATGTTCAGGTTTCGTCTACGTCGTTTTCTTGTTTTGTATTTTTGAAAGTGTTTTGTTTTTTCGTGTTGCCATCGTCATGTTAAATAAAAGATGGCTTATTTCCCTAATGCTGCATTTTGGTCTGATGATCCTTCTCTCCTCTCCTCGTCCGAGGATGAGGAGAGCGACAGCCCTTACAGAATCACCCACCAAACTAGGACCAAGCGGCAAGGGAGTGCTCAACAGAGCAATAAGGACTCCTGGACTTGGGAGGAGATCCTGGACGGTAGAGGACCTTGGGCTCAGCCAGGGGAATATCGCCGTCCCAAGGAGGAATTGGAAGCAGCGAAGGCTGAGAGGCGCTGGTATGAGGAAGCAGCGCGGCGACGCGGTTGGGAGCCCGTGAGTCAGACCCAAAAATTTCTTGGGGGGAGGCACACGAGGAGTGTGGCAAAGCCGGGTAGGATACCCGAGCCAACTCCCTGTGCTTACCGTGGAGGTAGAAGGCGTCGTACTGGTAAGACACCGTGTTATGCGGTAAAGCGCACGGTGTCCCCAGTACGCGTGCTTAGCCCAGTGCGGGCTATTCCACCTTGCCGCACTGGGAGGGCAAGGTTGGGCATCGAGCTGGATGTCATGAAGCCGGCCCAACGTATCTGGCCTCCAGTACGTCTACTCGGGCCGGCGTACATGGCACCAGCCTTACAGGTGGTGTCCCCGGTTCGCCTGCATAGCCCAGTGCGGGCTATTCCACCTCGCCGCACTGGCAGGGCTACGGGGACCATTCAACCTGGTAGGGTTGGGGAGGCTCGGTGCTCAAGAGCACGTGTCCTCCTTCACGGTCCGGTAGACCCGGTGCCACCTCCATGTACCAGTCCTCCGGTGGCAGCCCCCCGTACCAGGCTGTCTCTCCGGGTTCTCTCTCCAGCTGTTTCCTCCTCTCCAGCGCAGCCAGTGCCTAGACCACGCACCAGGCTGTCTCTCCTTCTCCTTCCTACAGAGCCGTCCTGCCATGACCAGCCAGAGCCGTCCTGCCATGACCAGCCAGAGCCGTCCTGCCATGACCAGCCAGAGCCGTCCTGCCATGACCAGCCAGAGCCGTCCTGCCATGACCTGCCAGAGCCGTCCTGCCATGACCTGCCAGAGCCGTCCTGCCATGACCTGCCAGAGCCGTCCTGCCGGGACCTGCCAGAGCCGTCCTGCCGGGACCTGCCAGAGCCGTCCAGCCGGGACCTGCCAGAGCCGTCCAGCCGGGACCTGCCAGAGCCGTCCAGCCGGGACCTGCCAGAGCCGTCCAGCCGGGACCTGCCAGAGCCGTCCAGCCGGGACCTGCCAGAGCCGTCCAGCCGGGACCTGCCAGAGTCCCTCAGCCGGGGCCTGCCAGAGTCCCTCAGCCGGGGCCTGCCAGAGTCCCTCAGCCGGGGCCTGCCAGAGTCCCTCAGCCGGGGCCTGCCAGAGTCCCTCAGCCGGGGCCTGCCAGAGTCCCTCAGCCGGGGCCTGCCAGAGTCCCTCAGCCGGGGCCTGCCAGAGTCCCTCAGCCGGGGCCTGCCAGAGTCCCTCAGCCGGGGCCTGCCAGAGTCCCTCAGCCGGGGCCTGCCAGAGTCCCTCAGCCGGGGTCTGCCAGAGTCCCTCAGCCGGGGTCTGCCAGAGTCCCTCAGCCGGGGTCTGCCAGAGTCCCTCAGCCGGGGTCTGCCAGAGTCCCTCAGCCGGGATCTGCCAGAGTATCTCAGCCGGGACCTGCCCCTTGTCCCGGTGCTGCCCCTTGTCCCGGTGCTGCCCCTTATCCCGGTGCTGCCCCTTGTCCCGGTGCTGCCCCTTGTCCCGGTGCTGCCCCTTGTCCCGGTGCTGCCCCTTGTCCCGGTGCTACCCCTTGTCCCGGTGCTGGCCCTTGTCCCGGTGCTGGCCCTTGTCCCGGTGCTGGCCGTTCATTTAGGGGATGTTAGTTTTAGGGTGGTCAATGGGAGGGGAAGACAGAAGCGGGGAGTGACTATGGTGATGTGGGGACAGCGTCCAGAGCCGGAGCCACCACCGTGGTCAACTGCCCACCCAGACCCTCCCCTGGACTTTGTGCTGGTGCGCCCGGCGTTCGCACCTTGAGGGGGGGGGGGGTTCTGTAACGGTCCTGACCTGTTTTATGTTGTTTTTGTATGTGTTTATGGTCAGGGCGTGTGTTTTGGGTGGGCAGTCTATGTTTTCTGTTTCTATGTTGGTTTTGGGTTGCCTGGTATGGCTCTTAATTAGAGGCAGGTGGTTTGCGTTTTCCTCTAATTAAGAGTCATATTTAGGTAGGGTGTTCTCACTGTTTGTTTGTGGGTGATTGTCTTCCGTATCTGGGTTATGTCTTGCACCATACGGGACTGTTCGGTTGTTCGTTCGTTTATTTTGATGTAGTCTGTTTCCTGTCCGTAAGTGTTACGTTTAGTTATGTAAGTTTATGTTCAGGTTTCGTCTACGTCGTTTTCTTGTTTTGTATTTTTGAAAGTGTTTTGTTTTTTCGTGTTGCCATCGTCATGTTAAATAAAAGATGGCTTATTTCCCTAATGCTGCATTTTGGTCTGATGATCCTTCTCTCCTCTCCTCGTCCGAGGATGAGGAGAGCGACAGCCCTTACAGAATCACCCACCAAACTAGGACCAAGCGGCAAGGGAGTGCTCAACAGAGCAATAAGGACTCCTGGACTTGGGAGGAGATCCTGGACGGTAGAGGACCTTGGGCTCAGCCAGGGGAATATCGCCGTCCCAAGGAGGAATTGGAAGCAGCGAAGGCTGAGAGGCGCTGGTATGAGGAAGCAGCGCGGCGACGCGGTTGGGAGCCCGTGAGTCAGACCCAAAAATTTCTTGGGGGGAGGCACACGAGGAGTGTGGCAAAGCCGGGTAGGATACCCGAGCCAACTCCCTGTGCTTACCGTGGAGGTAGAAGGCGTCGTACTGGTAAGACACCGTGTTATGCGGTAAAGCGCACGGTGTCCCCAGTACGCGTGCTTAGCCCAGTGCGGGCTATTCCACCTTGCCGCACTGGGAGGGCAAGGTTGGGCATCGAGCTGGATGTCATGAAGCCGGCCCAACGTATCTGGCCTCCAGTACGTCTACTCGGGCCGGCGTACATGGCACCAGCCTTACAGGTGGTGTCCCCGGTTCGCCTGCATAGCCCAGTGCGGGCTATTCCACCTCGCCGCACTGGCAGGGCTACGGGGACCATTCAACCTGGTAGGGTTGGGGAGGCTCGGTGCTCAAGAGCACGTGTCCTCCTTCACGGTCCGGTAGACCCGGTGCCACCTCCATGTACCAGTCCTCCGGTGGCAGCCCCCCGTACCAGGCTGTCTCTCCGGGTTCTCTCTCCAGCTGTTTCCTCCTCTCCAGCGCAGCCAGTGCCTAGACCACGCACCAGGCTGTCTCTCCTTCTCCTTCCTACAGAGCCGTCCTGCCATGACCAGCCAGAGCCGTCCTGCCATGACCAGCCAGAGCCGTCCTGCCATGACCAGCCAGAGCCGTCCTGCCATGACCAGCCAGAGCCGTCCTGCCATGACCTGCCAGAGCCGTCCTGCCATGACCTGCCAGAGCCGTCCTGCCATGACCTGCCAGAGCCGTCCTGCCGGGACCTGCCAGAGCCGTCCTGCCGGGACCTGCCAGAGCCGTCCAGCCGGGACCTGCCAGAGCCGTCCAGCCGGGACCTGCCAGAGCCGTCCAGCCGGGACCTGCCAGAGCCGTCCAGCCGGGACCTGCCAGAGCCGTCCAGCCGGGACCTGCCAGAGCCGTCCAGCCGGGACCTGCCAGAGTCCCTCAGCCGGGACCTGCCAGAGTCCCTCAGCCGGGGCCTGCCAGAGTCCCTCAGCCGGGGCCTGCCAGAGTCCCTCAGCCGGGGCCTGCCAGAGTCCCTCAGCCGGGGCCTGCCAGAGTCCCTCAGCCGGGGCCTGCCAGAGTCCCTCAGCCGGGGCCTGCCAGAGTCCCTCAGCCGGGGCCTGCCAGAGTCCCTCAGCCGGGGCCTGCCAGAGTCCCTCAGCCGGGGCCTGCCAGAGTCCCTCAGCCGGGGCCTGCCAGAGTCCCTCAGCCGGGGCCTGCCAGAGTCCCTCAGCCGGGGCCTGCCAGAGTCCCTCAGCCGGGGTCTGCCAGAGTCCCTCAGCCGGGGTCTGCCAGAGTCCCTCAGCCGGGATCTGCCAGAGTATCTCAGCCGGGACCTGCCCCTTGTCCCGGTGCTGCCCCTTGTCCCGGTGCTGCCCCTTATCCCGGTGCTGCCCCTTGTCCCGGTGCTGCCCCTTGTCCCGGTGCTGCCCCTTGTCCCGGTGCTGCCCCTTGTCCCGGTGCTACCCCTTGTCCCGGTGCTGGCCCTTGTCCCGGTGCTGGCCCTTGTCCCGGTGCTGGCCGTTCATTTAGGGGATGTTAGTTTTAGGGTGGTCAATGGGAGGGGAAGACAGAAGCGGGGAGTGACTATGGTGATGTGGGGACAGCGTCCAGAGCCGGAGCCACCACCGTGGTCAACTGCCCACCCAGACCCTCCCCTGGACTTTGTGCTGGTGCGCCCGGCGTTCGCACCTTGAGGGGGGGGGGGGTTCTGTAACGGTCCTGACCTGTTTTATGTTGTTTTTGTATGTGTTTATGGTCAGGGCGTGTGTTTTGGGTGGGCAGTCTATGTTTTCTGTTTCTATGTTGGTTTTGGGTTGCCTGGTATGGCTCTTAATTAGAGGCAGGTGGTTTGCGTTTTCCTCTAATTAAGAGTCATATTTAGGTAGGGTGTTCTCACTGTTTGTTTGTGGGTGATTGTCTTCCGTATCTGGGTTATGTCTTGCACCATACGGGACTGTTCGGTTGTTCGTTCGTTTATTTTGATGTAGTCTGTTTCCTGTCCGTAAGTGTTACGTTTAGTTATGTAAGTTTATGTTCAGGTTTCGTCTACGTCGTTTTCTTGTTTTGTATTTTTGAAAGTGTTTTGTTTTTTCGTGTTGCCATCGTCGTGTTAAATAAAAGATGGCTTATTTCCCTAATGCTGCATTTTGGTCTGATGATCCTTCTCTCCTCTCCTCGTCCGAGGATGAGGAGAGCGACAGCCCTTACAATAGTACACATCATTTTGGTCTGTAAAAATTGAATAGTTGTGTGAAAATATCAGCTTGATTCCCCTTGCAGGAGCTGACCAGTCATAGTGAAAAAAATGATGTTCATTTGTATATTTGACATTTTAGTCATTTAGCAGTTAATGCATTGAGGTACGACAACCACTTGTGCATTCTCATTTCGATGCCAAACCCACCACTGGTGTGCATGGCCAAAGAGCTCTATTTTCATGTCCTCCAATACATGTTAACGTCTGGAGTTGGCTAAACAGCACTGACACTTGGATTGGAATCGGTGCTTTGGTCAGATGACATGAAAACTGAGCTCTTTGGCCACGCACACCAGTGGTGGGTTTGGTGTCGAAATGAGAATGCATGAGCAGGAAAGAAATAACATACTGTACAGTACATACTGTACAATATGGTGGTAGACCTTGATGTTATGGGGCTATTTTGATTCCCCTGGAATTCCCCTTTACAAAGTACCAGGATATTTTTGCCAAAAACCTGGTTGCCTCTGTCAGGAGGCTGACACTTGGCTGCAAGTGGATCTTCCAGTAAGACAATAACCCCAAGCACACATCAAAATCCACAAAGAAATGGTTAATTGGCCACAAAAATCTACATTTTGCAATGGCCATCTCAGTCTACGGACTTGAAACCCATTGCAAACCTACGGTTTGTATTGAATAGGAGAGTCCAAATGCGCAGACGAAGGATATCAAGAATCTGGAAGGATTCTGTATAGAGGAATGGTCTAAGATCCCCCCCCCCCCCCCCCCCCCCACAATGTGTTCTTCGACTCATAAAATATTTTAGAAAAATATTAACCAAAGGTTATTATAGTCTTGTGTTTCCATATTCGTTTTTATTTCTATTTGTTTTCAGATTTTTGTTTAGTTTCATTTAGTTTTCAGATCCACTTTACTAGTTTTATTTACTTTCAGTTTTATAAAAACATTTCTATTTCATTTTTATATAATTTAGTTTTAGTTGTTAGGGACAAAAAGTAGCACATGCTTGGGAGGCTAGGAGCATTTAAATGTTGTATAGTTTTTGTGCTTTTGGTGGTCATTTTCTGCCAGTGTGGGGCAGTAATGCAGGTTTAAAGGTAGACTCAGTGAGATGACGTACAGTAGATGCACAAAGTAAACAGTTGTAGTGGGTAGACAACCAGGAGCGTTCTCCACTGTTTTGGTCCCGTAGCTACCATGTTGTAGCAGCGTGCACATGCGCAGACACTCTGTGTGACTGTGTGAGAGCAAAGTTTGGCATTATGCTCATCTCGAGCGGATCAATTTTGTCAAGTCGTCACCGCCTTTCAAAGTGTGTTGCATTCTGGGGATAAAGAAATTGTCTAACTTGCGCCTACATGTCAACTGCATGAACTTTACAAAAATCGTGTGATCAAAGGTCATGAAGTTTTGACTGCAGTCGACTGCAAGTTTCTGCATTTGCTCTTCACCAACTTCATTCTGCAGCTATTTCCTGCATTGTGTACAAATGTGTTATTCAATGCGTTTCAATAGTAGTAAAGGCCAAATGCAATGTTTAAAATGATTGTGTATATACACTACCATTCAAAAGTTTAGAGTCACTTAGAAATGTCCTTGTTTTTGAAAGAAAAGCAAATAAAATAACATCAAATTGATCAGAAATACAGTGTAGACATTGTTAATGTCGTAAATTACTTTTGTAGCTGGAAACGGCAGATTTTTTAGGGAATATCTACATAGCAAAACACCAGTCTCAACGTCAACAGTGAAGAGGCGAACATTTAGGCAGAGTTCCTCTGTCCAGTGTCTGTGTTCTTTTAATCTATTATTTTTATTGGCCAGTCTGAGATATGGCTTTTTCTTTGCAACTCTGCCTAGAAGGCCAGCATCCTGGAGCCGCTTCACTGTTGACGTTGAGACTGGTGTTTTGCGGGTACTATTTAATGAAGCTGGCAGTTGACGACTGGTGAGCCGTCTGTTTCTCAAACTAGACACTCTAATGTACTTGTCCTCTTGCTCAGTTGTGCACCGGGGCCTCCCACTCCTCTTTCTATTCTGGTTGTAGCCAGTTTGCGCTGTTCTGTGAAGGGAGTAGTACACAGCGTTGTACGAGATCTTCAGTTTCTTGGCAATTTCTCGCATGGAATAGCCTTAATTTCTCAGAACAAGAATAGACTGACGAGTTTCAGAAGAAAGTACTTTGTTTCTGGCCATTTTGAGCCTTTAATCGTACCCACAAATGCTGATGCTCCAGATACTCAACTAGTCTAAAGGGCAGTTTTATTGCTTCTTTAATCAAAACAACAGTTTTCAGCTGCGCTAACATAATTACAAAATGGATTTCTAATGATCAATTAGCCTTTTGAAATGATAAACTTGGATTAGCTAACACAACATGCCATTGGAACACAGGAGTGATGGTTGCTGATAATGGGCCTCTGTACACCTATCTAGATAGACGTTTCCAGCTACAATAGTCATTTACAACTTTAACAATGTCTACACTGTATTTCTGATCAATTTGATGTTATTTTAATGGACAAAAAACGATATTTTCTTTCAAAAAACAAGGACATTTCTAAGTGACCCCAAACTTTTGAACGGCAGTGTATATCTTTTTTATACCTACAGTGGTCTTAAAATTCCAAATCAAATGGCTAAATGATCAATTTTATGACCATCTTAAAATAATTCCATATGTTAGCTTAGCAGATATTGCGATCTAAGGGCTTAGACCTACAGAGGTTAGGGTGTTTTTATGAGACCCTCGAGGAACATGACCAAAGACGTGACTTAAACTGGAACCAATTTGCTGTGATTCATGTGTACAGTGGATATATACAGATAAATGTGATATTTACACAACAACAAAAAGCTTGAAAACCCCATTAGAAAATATTTTTGAATTTTGCCCCCCCAGAAAACTAAGACTGAACATAATTATTTAATTTTGGAGTCAAATATAATAGTTTCGGTATATATACATTATTTTATATCAGTTTACTAAATAGTTTTGTTGTTGTTTTAGTTTCCAATAATAATCTTGAGACGAACAACCACCGATATAAACAAAAACTTCTGACATTTTTAGAACTGTATTGTTAGCTATACGGAAGACCGGTAATGTGGAGATGTTCCTATTGAAACATATATATATTTTTACGTTGCTAACTTGTTTAATTAGCTTAGTAAATATTTTTTTTAGGGGACCCTACATGGGGCCCAGACCCCAAGTTTGGGGACCACTGTACTAACCTCTTTCTACGCTTGCTTCCTCTCGCTCTTTGTCTCCTCTGCTTCCCCCTGCATGCATTGCAGCCTGCCTCAGCCTCACCTATGAGTACCACACCCAGTCATTGGCCACATGACTGTCTGTCTCAGTAGGCTACTCTCTGTTATTATGAGAACTTAGTAGCCACATTTTTTTCAACTGCTGAGGCAGGCTCCGTTTAACGTTTGCTTCTTACTTCATCCGTCTAGCTTGCTAAATAATACTAGCCAGAATAGAACTCTGACCTGGGGTACCTCAGGCCCTAGGCATGTGACGCGAGAGGGCGGAGATAGCTGTTTTAGAGAGTGGTGAGTGTGTTGCTAAAAAGGAAAACCCGGGAGGCAAATTTTGGAGGATGCAGGCGAACATAACTAACAAACCACTTTTCATGAGTCCACTCATTCGCAAAGACGCAGGCGCGTTACAACTCAGTCAGATCAAGAATATAAGTGTTCTGAACTTTGATCAATGCTGGGAGCAATATTAAGATGTTGACCCGTAATTTATTATCTTTATTGTGTACAAAATAGATATTTTTTTAATATTTTTTTTTATAATTAGAAAATAATACCAAGGTCTGGACGTCGGGGTCCTCATGTAGTTACGGCCCTACAGGGGTGTCAATCATTTTGACCCCTACCTTTTTAGAGAAAAAAAGTATTACATGTTCAACTAAATCTCTTTCTCTGAGCAATTGTATTAGTATAAAATAATATAATTTCCCCATTTTTTTGGAGCAGACAATATAGCTCAGTTTTTGAAATATGTATACAGTCATTTTTGCTCATCTTTATCAAAAGGTGTCAATCATTTTGGACCCCACTGTTGGTAAATAGGTTACTGTTCATCAAAGTACATGTGAGCATCATACACAATATGGCATGTGAGGGCTTTCTGTCTTAATACTTTGTGTTTTTCTGTTGATCCAGCACATATGTGACATTCCAAGAAGTGGATATTAATCACAGATCTTTCAGAAGTGAAAATAAAACGATCTTCCACATTAAAGCAGTTGCTATTTGTGTTTACTTTCCACTGTAGGCGTTTAGATATAGGCTCACATAGGGCACATATGTTCAAAGGATTAGACGACTGCCATGCTCTAGCGTGTACGTATATGTTTGCTTGTGCACATGTACGGTGCATTCGGAAAGTATTCAGACGCCTTGACTTTTTCCAAATGTTGTTACGTTACAGCCTTATTTTAAAATGGATGAAATCGTTTTTTCCCCCTCATAAATCTACACACAATACCCCGTAATAACAAAGCAAAAACTGGTTTTTAGACATTTTAGCAAACGTATTAAAAATGAAAAACTGATTATCACATTTACATAAGTAAATGTCTTCTTGGGTATGACGCTACAAGCTTGGCACATCTGTATTTGGGGAGTTACTCCCATTCTTCTCTGCAAATCTTCTCAAGCTCTGCCAGGTTGGATCAGGAACGTTGCTGCACAGCTACTTTCAGGTCTGTCCAGAGATGTTCGATCGGGTTCAAGTCCGGGCTCTGGCTTGGCCACTCAAGGACATTCAGAGACTTGTCCCGAAGCCATTCCTGGGTTGTCTTGGCTGTGTGCTTAGGGTCGTTGTCCTGTTGGAAGGAGAACCTTCGCCCCCAGTCTGAGGTCCTGAGAGCTTTGGAGCAGGTTTTCATCAAGGATCTCTCTGTACTTTGCTCCATTCATCTTTCCCTCTATCCTGACTAGTCTCCCAGTCCCTGCCGCTGAAAAACATCCCCACAGCATGATGCTGCCACCACCATGCTTCAATGTAGGGATGGTGCAAGGTTTCCTCCAGACGTGACGCTTGGCAGTCAGGCCAAAGAGTTCAATCTTGGTTTCATCAAACCAGAGAATCTTGTTTCTCAAGGTCTGAGAGTCTTCAGGTGCCTTTTGGCTCCAAGTGTGCTTTCCAACTCCATGTGTGCTTTCATGTGCCTTTTACTGAGGAGTGTCTTCCGTCTGGCCACTCTACCATAAAGGCCTGATTGGTGGTGCAGCAGAGATGGTTGTCCTTCTGGAAGATTCTCCACAGAGGAACTCTGGAGCTCTGTCAGAGTGACCAACGGGTTCTTGGTCACCTCCCTGACCAAGGCCCTTCTCCCCCCAATTGCTCAGTTTGGCCGGGCGGCCAGCTGTAGGAAGAGTCTTGGTTGTTCCAAACTTCTTCCATTTAAGAAAGATGGAGGCCACTGTGTTCTTGGGGACCTTCAATGCTGCAGACATTTTTTGGTACCCTTCCACAGATCTGTGCCTCGACACAATCCTGTCTCGGAGCTCTACAGACAATTCCTTCGACCTCATGGTTTGGTTTTTGCTCTGACTGTCAACTGTGGGACCTTATATAGACAGGTTTGTGCCTTTCCAAATCATGTCCAATGAATGGAGTTTACAGCAGGTGGACTCCAATCAAGTTGTAGAAACATCTCAAGGATGATCGATGGAAACAGGACGCACCTGAGGTCAATTTCAAGTATCATAGCAAAGGGTCTGAATACTTATGTAAATAAGGTATTTCTCTTTTAAATGTTAGAAATTTGCAAAACATTCTAAAAACTTGCTTTCGCTTTGTCATTATGGGGTATTGTGTGTAGATTGATGAAGAAAAACATGACATTTAATCCATTTTAGAATAAGGCTGTAATGTAACAAAATGTGGAAAAAGTCAACGGGTCTGAATACTTTCCCAATGCCCTGTATATGTGTGTTTTCACCTATGAGTGAATGTGTATCTTGCGTAAGCATTTGCTCTGCTGAGGCTTATCTTGTACAGCTGCCAGGTATGTGTGTGTGTGTGTGTGCCTCACCTTTTACAGCCGCCAGATATGCCTTCATCTCCCTCTGCAGCCGGGAGCCCTCCGTCTGTAGAGAGAACAGCAGACAAATGCATGAGGGCTGAGTGTCACACACACACACACACACACACACACACACACACACACACACACACACACACTTTACTGGAAGAACAGCTACCCACATGCATCACACAAGTTGTGTAATGAAGCTAATGGTAACATAATGTAAAATGTCACACATCCTTCCAGAAGTAATAGGCTGTACCAAATGACATCGTATATTTACTCCCAAGACTGATCTCAAACCAGTCGCAAAGATAAGCAATCTTTCAGTTTGATTTAGCGTCAGGGGCTGAGGCTAAAAATCTATTTGTCTCAGAAAGCAATAATATTAGCCATCGTTCCTTTCGTTTATTAATGTTTAGTTCTGTATATTAATTTTAAAGAGGCGCATAATGATTTTATCTAGCTGAACATTTTGGAAGAACTGATTGCAAACATTCCATTATGGCCACGGTAGGTAAGTAATGCTGTAATTTCAGGACCATGGACAGGGGATGGCTAATTGAGGGCTACTCATGCCTACACACACACACACATGTTGTCCATGGTCCTGAAATGACAGCACTGCTTGTACAATTGATGCAGTGCTGTGGGAGTAAGGGGGTTGAGGATATTTTATGAAGACAACAGTGTCCCATAGCTTTTTTCTCATTCAGACACACAAAGACACACAGACACACTAGAGTGTATAAGTAGGTAATCTTGCTATGCACACCCCCACACAGACACGCACACACACACACTCGCTCAAAAAAACATACACGTGTAACGGGGGTTAGTGTGCTGCTAACAGCTTAGCTTCCTCCACTGTCCGACTGACCAATACTGGGCTCGAACCAGTGATCCCTCTGCTTCACAAAACAATGTGCAAACCAATCGAGCCATACACAATGTACATCTTGGATGACTCCATCGGCGACATTTCACGCTAGCTGTGGAGTGAGCTTACGGTACTTTCTTAACACTATTACACATGCATAATAAATAAGATGTACACACACACACACACACACACACACACACACACACACACACACACACACACACACACACACACACACAGTCTCTCTCTGAAAGACCCATCACAGCAACCTATGGATATTTACCATTCGGGTCTAAACTGACACAAATTAACCACTAAATGTCACTTTTGGCTATGGCTGTATCCTACACAGCATCCAGCTGCCATCTTGATCTACTGCTCAGGTCTACCAGTGTCGTCAGTATTCGGGATTGCATCAGAATGCAACGAAGCGCTACAATTTGTCACAGCGGAGAGGAGGGACTGGCAGTGGACAGATGGAAGGGGACAGAGTTAAGGCATAGATAGGGATAAAAAGGGATGCTAAAGAGCCAAAGATGGGACACCCCTTTAACAAATGTTTAACATTAGATGTTCACAGGGAGAGATTTGAAAGAGGCAAATGTAGAGAAAGGACATGGAGAGCAGTGAGGGAGAGGAAAAAAGGGACGAGCAAAAGGGGACGAGGAGAAAGGGGGAAGGGTAAGGAAGGCCAGTTTACTATGTAAAACCACCCTGGTGTTATTAAGCACTCTAATCAGGATTATATAGCACAGGCGGGGAGACAGGGAGAGAGAGAGAGCTTTGTGATTTCAAAGAAGCATTCGACTCGGTATGAGGGCCTGCTATACAAATTGATGGAAAGTGGTGTTGGGTGAAAAACATACGACATTATAAAATCCATGTACACAAACAACAAGTGTGCGGTTAAAATTGGCAAAAAAAAACAAATTTCTTTCCACAGGGCTGGGGGGTGAGACAGGTATGCAGGATAAGCCCCACTTTCTTCAACATGTACAGTTGAAGTCGGAAGTTTACATACACACCTTAGCCAAATACATTTAAATTCAGTTTTTCACAATTCCTGACATTTAATCCTATTTGAGTCAATTGGAGGTGTACCTGTGGATGTATTTCAAGGCCAACCTTCAAACGCAGTGCCCCTTTGCTTGACATCATGGGAAAATCAAAAGAAATCACCCAAGACCTCAGAAAAAAAACTTGTAGACCTCCACAAGTCTGGTTCATCCTTGGGAGCAATTTCCAAATGCCTGAAGGTACCACCTGAAGGTACCACGTTCATCTGTACAAACAATAGTACGCAAGTATAAACACCATGGGACCACACAGCCGTCATACTGCTCAGGAAGAAGACGTGTTTGGTCTCCTAGAGATGAACGCACTTTGGTGTGGAAAGTGCAAATCAATCCCAGAACAACAGCAAAGGACCTTGTGAAGATGCTGGAGGAAACAGGTACAAAAGTATCTATATCCACAGTAAAACGAGTCCTCAGCAAGGAAGAAGCCACTGCTCCAAAACCGCCATTAAAAAGCCAGACTACGGTTTGCAAATGCACATGGGGACAAAGATCGTACTTTTTGGAGAAATGTCCTCTGGTCTGATGAAACAAAAATAGAACTGTTTGGCCATAATGACCATCATTATGTTTGGAGGAAAAAGGGTGAGGCTTGCAAGCCGAAGAACACCATCCCAACCATGAAGCACGGGGTGGCAGCATCATGTTGTGGGGGTGCTTTGCTGCAGGAGGGACTAGTGCACTTCACAAAATAGATGGCATTATGAGGCAGGAAAATTATGTGGATATATTGAAGCAACATCTCAAGACATCAGTCAGGAAGTTAAAGCTTGGTTGAAAATGGGTCTTCCAAATGGACAATGACCCCAAGCATACTTCCAAAGTTGTGGCAAAATGGCTTAAGGACAACAAAGTCAAGGTATTGGAGTGGCCATCAAGGTTATTGGAGTGGCCATCACAAAGCCCAATCCTCAATCATATAGAACATTTGTGGGCAGAACTGAAAAAGCGTGTGCGAGCAAGGAGGCCTACAAACTTAACAGTTTTCACCAGCTCTGTCAGGAGGAATGGGCCAAAATTCACCCCACTTATTGTGGGAAGCTTGTGGAAGGCGTTTGACCCAAGTTAAACAATTTAAAGGCAATGCTATCAAATACTAATTGAGTGTATGTAAACTTCTGACCCACTGGGAATGTGATGAAAGAAATAAAATCTGAAATAAATCATTCTCTCTACTATTATTCTGACATTTCACATTCTTAAAATAAAGTGGTGATCCTAACTGACCTAAGACAGGGGATTTTTACAAGGATTAAATGTCAGGGATTGTGAAAAACTGAGTTTAAATGTATTTGGCTAAGGTGTATGTGAACCTCCGACTTCAACTGTACCTAACAATACACACAAATCCCCCAAAATTAAAAGAAATGAAGAAATATCAGAACGAGCAATGTCAGAGTCCGGATTACATATGACCAATGTTGGAATCAAATCCACAACCCTGATGTTGCAAGTACCGGACCGTGCTCCAACTAACTGAGCCATAATTTGATTAACAATATTGTAGTAGTAAGTAAGTAAGCCCTGTCCAAGCCAAATGGCCCATAGGGCAGGAGCTTATCTCCTGTTTCTGCAATGTGAGGCAGCTTGATGAACAAGTAAATGTCCTGGACAGGAGGACACTAGTCTGTCGCAAGGCCTTACCCCAAATCTATATGTACTTAAAGGATATAATGCCTTCAGAAAGTATTCATACCCCTTGACTTATTCCACATTTAGTTGTGTTACAGCCTGAATTCAAAATAGATTATGTATTTTTTCTAACCCCACTACATACAATACCCCATAATGCCAAAGTGAAAACATGTCTTTAGAAATGCTTGCTAATTTATTAAAATACAGAAATCTAATTTATATAAGTATTCACACCCCTGAGTCAATACTATGTAGAAGCAGCGTTGGCAGCGATTACAGCAGTGAGTCTTTTTGGGTAAGTCTCTAACAGCTTTGCAACATGGATTGTACAATATTAGCTAATTATTCTTTTAAAAAATGTCAAGCTCTGTCAAGTTGATTGTTGATCTTAGCTAGACAGTCATTTTCAAGTCTTACCATAGATCTTCAAGCCAATTTATGTCAAAACTGTAACTAGGCCACTCAGGAACATTCAATGTGGTCTATGTAAGCAACGTCAGTGTAGATTTGGCCTTGTGTTTTAGGTTATTGTTCTCCTGAACGAGGAATTCGTTTCCCAGTGTCTGTTGGAAAGCAGACTCAACCAGGTTTTCCACTAGGATTTTGCCTGTGCTTACAGCACTGTATTCCGTTACTTTTTATCCTAAAAAACTCCCTAGTGCTTGCCGATGACAAGCATACTCATAACATACTCATGTAGCTCAGTTGGTAGAGCACGGCGCTTGCAACACCAGTGTTGTGGTTTCGATTCCCATGGGGGACCAGCATGAAAAAAAAGTATGAGAATGTATGCACTCTGGATAAGAGCGTCTACTAAATTACATAAATGTAAAAACATGAATGATGCAGCCACCACCATGCTTGAAAATATGAAAAGTGATGTGTCGTGTTGGATTTGCCTCAAACATAACACCTTTGTATTCAGGACAAAAAATTTTTTTTGCAGTATTACTTTAGTGCCTTGTTGCAAACAGGATACATGTTTTGTACTGGCTTCCTTTTTTAAACTCTAATTTAGGTTAGTATTGTGGAGTAACTACAACATTGTTGATCCATCCTCAGTTTTCTCCTATCACAGCCATTCAACTCTTAACGGTTTTAAACTCACCATTGGCCTCATGTAGTGACTTGGGGTATTGATACACCATCCAAAGTGTAATTAATATGCTAAAAAGGGATATTCATTGTCTGATTCCTTTTTGTTTACCCATCTACCAATAGGTGACCTTCTTTGTGAGGCATTGAATCTGTGTTTGAAATTCACTGATCTACTAAGGGAACTTTCATATAATTCTATGTGTGTGGTACAGAGATGAGGTAGTCATTCACAAATCATGTTATTAAACACTATTATAGCACACAGTGAGTTCATGCAACTTATTATGTGACTTGCTGAGAAAAGTTTTACTCCTGAACTTAGTTAGGCTTGTCATAAGAAATGGTTGAATACTCATTGACTAAAGACATTTTCATTTGTATTTAATTTCGTAAAAATAAAAATATATATAATTCCACTTTGACATTATGGGGTATTGTGTGTAGGCCAGTGACAACAAATCTACATTTAATCCATTTTAAATTCAGGCTGTAACACAACATTTGGAAAAAGGGGTGTGACTTCAAAACATCTTAACTACTTGTGACTGTAGGAGAATTTGCAAAAGTCACTTTTTGGCACTCTGCCACTGTGTGCATTCCAAGATGTGCTGTTCATCAACAACAACAAAAATCTCTCAAATTTTGTGAACAAATTTGTTTACATCCCATTTCTCTTTTGCCAGGGTAATCCATCCACCTGACAGGTGGCGTATCAAGAAGCTGATTAAACAGCATTATCATTACACGGGTGCACCTTGTGCTGGGGACAATAAAACAATGCCACACATGCCTCAAGTTTTGAGGGAGTGTGCAATTGGCATGCTGACTGCGGGAATGTCTGCCAGAGCTGTTGCCAGATAATTGAATGTTAATTTCTCTACCAACGTTGTTTTAGAAACTTGTGCAGTATGCTCAACCAGCCTCACAACCGCAGACCACGTGTAACCACGCCAGCCCAGGACCTCTACATCCGGCTTCTTCACCTGCGGGATCATCTGGGACCAGCGACTCGGACAGCTGATGAAACTGTGGGTTTGCATAACTGAAGAATTTCTGCACCAACTGTCAGAAACCGTCTCAGGGAAGCTCATCTGTGTGCTCGTCGTCTTCACCAGGATCTTGACCTGACTGCTGTTCGGCGTAGCTGACTTCAGGAGGGCAAATGCTCACCTTCGATGGCCACCGGCACACTGGAGAAGTGTGCTTTTCATGAATTAATCCTGGTTTCAACTGTACCAGGCAGATGTCCTACAGCAAGTTTTTTTCTCATTCTTTTTTTTCACCTTTATTGAACCAGGTAGGCCAGTTGAGAACACATTCTCATTTACAACTGCGACCTGGCCAAGATAAAGCAAAGCAGTGCGACAAAAACAACAACACAGTTACACATGGGGTAAACAAACGTACAGTCAATAACACAATAGAAAAATCTATGTACAGTGTGTGCAAATGAAGTAAGATTAGGGGGGTAAGGTAATAAATAGGCCATAGTGGCGAAACAATTAGGATTTAGCATTAACACTGGAGTGATCGATGTGCAGACGATGATGTGCAAGTAGAGATACTGTGGTGTAAAAGAGCAATAAAAAATAATAAATAAATAACAATATGGGGGTGAGGTAGTTGGGTGTGCTATTTATAGATGGGCTGTGTGCAGGTACAGTGATCGGTAAGCTGCTCTAACAGCTGATGCTTAAAGTTAGAGAAGGAGATAAGTCTCCAGCTTCAGTGATTTTTGCAATTCGTTCCAGTCATTGGCAGCAGAGAACTGGAAGGAAAGGCAGCCAAAAGAGGTGTTGGCTTTGGCGGATGACCACTGAAATATACCAGCTGGAGCGTGTGCTACGGGTGGGTGTTATTATGGTGACCAGTAAGCTGAGATAAGATGGGGCTTTACCTAGCAAAAGTTATAGATGACTTGGAGCCAGTGGGTTTGGCGACGAGTATGTAGCGAGGGCCAGCCAACGAGAGAATACAGGTCGCAGTGGTGGGTAGTATTGTCACGACTTCTGCCGAAGTCGTTGCCTCTCCTTGTCCGGGCGGTGTTCGGCGGTCGACTTCACCGGCCTTCTAGCCATCATCGATCCATTTTTCATTTTCCATTGGTTTTGTCTTGTCTTCCCACACACCTGTTGTCAATCCCATTCATTACCTGTTGTGTATTTAACCCTCTGTTTCCCTTCATGTGTTTGTCAGAGATTGTTTTATGTCAAATGTTGTTTTATTGGTGTATAGGTGTGCGACGGGTCCTCGTACCCATTTTTATTTGATGTATGTATATTTCTCGTGTTTGGAGCATGTCATGGACATTTATTAAAAGTCTCCATCTACATTTCGTTTACTCTCCTGCGCCTGATTTCCCTGCCACCTATACACACGACGTTGACAGAATCTCTGACAAACACATGAAGGGAAACAGAGGGTTAAATACACAACAGGTAATGAATGGGATTGACAACAGGTGTGTGGGAAGACAAGACAAAACCAATGGAAAATGAAAAATGGATCGATGATGGCTAGAAGGCCGGTGAAGTCGACCGCCGAACACCGCCCGGACAAGGAGAGGCAACGACTTCGGCAGAAGTCGTGACAAGTATATGGGGCTTTGGTGACAAAGTGGATGGCACTGTGATAGACTACATCCAATTTGCTGAGTAGAGTGTTGGAGGCTATTTTGTAAATGACATCGCCGAAATCAAGGATCGGTAGGATAGTCAGTTTTACGAGGGTATGTTCGGCAGCATGAGTGAAGGAGGCTTTGTTGTGAAATAGGAAGCTGATTCTAGATTTTGGATTGGAGATGCTTAATGTGAGTCTGGAAGGAGAGTTTACAGTCTAACCAGACACCTAGGTATTTGTAGTTGTCCACATATTCTAAGTCAGAACCATCCAGAGTAGTGATGCTAGTCGGGCGGGTGGGTGTGGGCAGCAATCGGTTGAAGAGCATGCATTTAGTTTCACTAGCATTTAAGAGCAGTTGGAGGCCACGTAAGGAGTGTTGTATGGCATTGAAGCTCATCTGGAGGGTTGTTAACACAGTGTCCAAAGAAGGGCCAGAAGTATACAGAATGGTGTCATCTGCGTAGAGGTGGATCAGAGAATCACCAGCAGCAAGAGCAACATCATTCATATATACAGAGAAAAGAGTTGGCCTGAGAATTGAACCTTGTGGCACCCCCATAGAGACCGCCAGAGGTTGGACAACAGGCCCTCTGATTTGACACACTGAACTCTATCAGAGAAGTAGTTGGTGAACCAGGCAAGGCAGTCATTTGAGAAACAAAGGCTATTGAGTCTGCCGATAAGAATGAGGTGATTGACAGAGTCGAAAGCCTTGGCCAGGTCGATGAAGACGGCTGCACAGCACTGTCTCTTATCGATTGTGGTTATGATATAGTTTAGGACCTTGAGCGTGGCTGAGGTGCCCCTGTGACCAGCTCAGAAACCAGATTGCATAGAGGAGAAGGTACGGTGGGATTCGAAATGGTCGGTAATCTGTTTGTTGACTTGGCTTTCGAAGACCTTAGAAAAGGCAGGGTAGGATAGATATAGGTCTGTAGAAGTTTGGGTCTAGAGCAGGGATGTCAAACTCATTTCGCATCGTGGGCCACATACGGCCTAGGGAGATGTCAAGTGGGCCGGACCATTAAAATTATACCATACTCTGCTATAAATAACCAAAATATCATGTCTTTCCTTTGTTTTGGTGTAAAGAAGCACAAGAACATTAGGAAAATATTGAAATTTAATGAACTATCCTTTTACAAAACATTTCATGAAACACCTCATATTTCCTTAGACAAATGTGCAATTTACTTTTATCATTCACAAATATTCATTGCAACTGATCCCACTGATTGTACAAAGGCACAAAACTTTAATTGGTACTGAAAAATATAGTAATGCACTTTAAGATTAAATGAGACTTTTAAAGAAAGGAATTTTTAAACCACTTACACATACGCATATAAAATCTAAATGTAATCCCTGCGTACACCTTACAAACTAAGGAGAGTGATTTTAAATGTGTAATGAAGAAAGTGTTCGCCTGTCCTGTAAATCTGTAAACTTCATACATGAAACATACATACACATACAATACATACTGAAAATTTATGGAGTTGTATGAACAGTAGAATTCCATCACACAACTTTTGTTTTGAAGCTGCTGACTAACATTAAAGTGCACATTTTTTAAATCACCACAGTAAGGATTCATCTTCACAGAGCTGTATTCTTTCAATGCAAACAGTATCTAAGGCAGCATTTTAAAGGTGTTAGTCTAGTCTGGACTTGTATTTGTTCCTGAAACTTGGCATCTTTTGGCCTGTACAAGTGCATCAACACCAGGTGTCATGTCCTGACTAGCTGTCACTTTCAGAATGTCATTTAAGTGCTTGTTTGTGAGCCTTGAACGCATTTTTGTTTTATTGATATTCATCACTGAGAAAATTTGTTCACAAAGGTAGGTTTTCCCAAACATGCACAAAATTTTAGCAACCAGGGCTGTTAATTTGGGGTACCCTGGTAGTAGATACTGATAAAAATCTGTCCAGACCTACAGAGGCAAATTTGCCCTTCAAATCTGCATCACACTGCAAATCAATTATCTCTAGCTGAATTTCGACCGGCAGATCAGAAGCTTTAACTGTGAAAGGTGAGCGAAAAACTGAAAATTCTGTCTCAAGTTTACCAAATACCTGAAAACGTTTCTCAAACTCCCGCAGTAGTCCTGCAATTTTGTCTTTGTACCGTTTCATGTCCGCATCAGGTCTGGTCACACACACATCTCTCAGACAGGGGAAATGAGCAGGGTTGCCAAAAAGAGTGCGCCCCTTAGCGGATAATCCATGAATTGCAGCGAATTAAAAATATTAATTCCATGTCTTTTATGCATTTTTTCCACTTTCAAATTATCCTGCGGGCCTGATCGAACCTCCTTGGGGGCCGGTTCCGGCCCGCGGGCCGTATGTTTGACACCCCTGGTCTAGAGTGTCTCCCCCTTTTGAAGAGGGGGATGACCATGGTAGCTTTCCAATTTTTGGGGATCTCAGACGATACGAAAGAGAGGTTGAACAGGCTAGAAATAGGGGTTGCAAAAATTTCGGCAGATCATTTTAGAAAGAGAAGGTCCAGATTGTCTAGCCCAGCTGCTTTGTAGGGATCAATTTTACAGCTCTTTCAGAACATGTGGGTGAAGGAGAAACGGGGGGAACTTGGGCAAGTTTCTGCGGGGGGTGCAGATCTGTTGGTCGGGGTAGGGGTAGCCAGGTGGAAAGCATGGCCAGCGGTAAAAAAATGCTTATTGAAATTATTGATTATCGTAGATTTATTGATGGTGACAGTGTTTCCTAGCCTCAGAGCAGTGAGCAGCTGGGAGGAGGTGTTCTTATTCTCCACGGACTTTAGTGTCCCAAAACCTTTTGGAATTAGTGCTACAGGATGCATATTTCTGTTTGAAAAAGCTAGCCTTAGCTTTCCTAACTGACTGTGTATATTGGTTCATGACTTCCCTGAAAAGTTGCATATCGCGGGGGCTATTCGATGCTAATGCAGTACGCCACAGGATGTTTTTGTGCTGGTCAAAGGCAGTCAAGTCTGGGGTAAACCAAAGGCTATATCTGTTCTTAGTTCTACATTTTTTGAATGGGGCATGCTTATTTAGCACTTTTAAAGAGCAACCAAGCATCCTCTACTGACGGGATGAGGTCAATATCCTTCCAGGATACCTGGGCCAGGTCGATTAGAAAGGCCTGCTCGCTGAAGTGTTTGAATTGTTTTAGGGAGCGTTTGACAGTGATGAGGGGTGGTCGTTTGACCGCGGACCCATTACAGATGCAGGCAATGAGGCAGTAATTGCTGAGATCCTGGTTGAAGACAGTAGAGGTGTATTTAGAGGGCAAGTTGGTCAGGAGGATATCTATGAGGGTGCCCATGTTTACGGATTTAGGGTTGTACCTGGTTGGTTCCTTGATAATTTTTACAGGAGCAGCCAACAAGTGCTCAGCATATGTGGGAACTCCTTCAAGACTATTGGAAAAGCATTCCTCATGAAGTTGTTTGAGAGAATACCAAGAGTGTGCAAAGCTGTCATCAAGGCAAAGGGTGGCTACTTTGAAGAATCTCAAATATAAAATATATTTTGATTTGTTTAACACTTTTTTGGTTACTACATGACTCCATGTGTGTTATTTCATAGTGTTGATGTCTTCACTATTATTCTACAATGTAGAAAATAGTAAAAATAAAGAAAAACCCTTGAAACTTTTGACTGGTATTGTACCTTCAAATAAAAGGTGAAATTACAGCCAAATGATGTTTATGAGAAATGCTCTAGTTTGATTGGATGGGCAGTTTGTCATATTTAAAGTTACAAGAGAGAAAAGAGAAACACATTTAATATAAAGTAATTAGTTAAAACATCAATCAAAAAGGGCACTTTTTAGATAGTAGGGCAAAATGGCAGGTGCTTCGGCACCATTAGGGCTCCATCTGCTGTCCAAATACATGTATGAAACAAGGGTGTCTGGAGAAGGAATCCGTTCACCAGGCATCAGAGTATTGTTTTTAATTTATATGCAATCAGAGAAACATCAGGTCCCATTTTGAGAGTCTGGGAGAACTGGACCGGGGATCAAACTCCAACCTTCCAATCTCAGGGCCGACACTCAAAACAAAAGGCCACTGAGATGGTACCTGACAAAATGACGTAATACACTGCTCAAAAAAATAAAGGGAACACTTAAACAACACAATGTAACTCCAAGTCAATCACACTTCTGTGAAATCAAACTGTCCACTTAGGAAGCAACACTGATTGACAATAAATTTCACATGCTGTTGTGCAAATGGAATAGACAAAAGGTGGAAATTTTAGGCAATTAGCAAGACACCCCCCAAAACAGGAGTGATTCTGCAGGTGGTGACCACAGACCACTTCTCAGTTCCTATGCTTCCTGGCTGATGTTTTGTGCTGTAAGCACAACCCCCCACCTGTGGACGTCGGGCCCTCATACCACCCTCATGGAGTCTGTTTCTGACCGTTTGAGCAGACACATGCACATTTGTGGCCTGCTGGAGGTCATTTTGCAGGGCTCTGGCAGTGCTCCTCCTTGCACAAAGGTGGAGGTAGCGGTCCTGCTGCTGGGTTGTTGCCCTCCTACGGCCTCCTCCACATCTCTTGATGTACTGGCCTGTCTCCTGGTAGTGCCTCCATGCTCTGGACACTACGCTGACAGACACAGCAAACCTTTTTGCCACAGCTCGCATTGATGTGCCATCATGGATGAACTGCACTATCTGAGCCACTTGTGTGGGTTGTAGACTCCATCTCATGCTACCACTAGAGTGAGAGCACCGCCAGCATTCAAAAGTGACCAAAACATCAGCCAGGAAGCATAGGAACTGAGAAGTGGTCTGTGGTCACCACCTGCAGAATCACTCCTGTTTTGGGGGGTGTCTTGCTAATTGCCTAAAATTTCCACCTTTTGTCTATTCCATTTGCACAACAGCATGTGAAATTTATTGTCAATCAGTGTTGCTTCCTAAGTGGACAGTTTGATTTCACAGAAGTGTGATTGACTTGGAGTTACATTGTGTTGTTTAAGTGTTCCCTTTATTTTTTTGAGCAGTGTATAATACAATAGAACAAAGACATTGGCCTTCCTCACCTCCTGTCGCTTGAAGTTCTGGACGGCTTGATCAAAATGGTCATCTTTCGTCTCATCCGCCTTTCCCAGTTTCTGCAGTACCTGGAACCAAAATAACACAAGATGTTCAAAGACAGTCTGTGAAATAAGCATCAATTAGCCACTTTTGCTGCAAAGTACATCCGGTTTGGAGCGAGCGGTCGCATTCGCATTCGCTCCGCAGGTAGTATAACTTTTCATTACATTTCATTAGATTTCATTATAGTACAACGGTTTGATTTGTCTAATCTTAGCAACTTCTTCTTAGCTAGCTACATAGCCGTCTTTGTATCAAAGATAATTGCGTAATTATCGTATTTCGTCGTCCTAACGCAGTCTACACTGCTATCTGCCCAGCAGCTAGCCAGCTAGCCAGCTAGCAAACGTCCACCGTCTACCGAATAGCAGCACTGTAGAAACTATTACACTCAACGGAACGACTTGATTAGTGTAGTGTTAGCTAGCTACATAGTTGTCTTTGCTGTCTTCGTATCCAAGATAATTGGGTAGTTCAGAGTGTGTAGTTTTAGAGTGATTATCTTAATTTACCGAGGTTAGCTAGCCAGCTATTTGTCGTCCTTAACGTAGGAAACACTGCTAGCTAGCCAACAGCTAGCCAACGTCTACCGAATAGAACTTCCGCACTCAACAACCCGGTCGCATTCCGCTTCGCTCCACAGGTAGTATCACATTTTCATTTCATTTCATTACAGTACAACGGTTTGATTTGTTTGATCGTAGCTAGCTACATAGCTAGCTACATAGCCGTCTTTGTATCAAAGATAATTGTGTAGTCTAGAGCGATTTTCTAGGTTAGCTAGCCAGCTATTGTCGTTCTTTTAACGCAACGTAACGTAATCAACACTGCTAGCTAGCCAGCTAGCCACCGAATAGCAGCACTGTAGCAGCACTGTAGAAACTATTACACTCAACGGAACGACTTGATTAGTGTAGTGTCAACAACGCAGCCACTGCCAACTAGCCTACTTCAGCAGTACTGTATCATTTTAATCATTCTAGTCAATAAGATTCTTGCTACGTAAGCTTAACTTTCTGAACATTACATTCGAGACTTGTAGTCCACTTGTCATTCCAATCTCCTTTGCATTAGCGTAGCCTCTCCTGTAGCCTGTCAACTATGTGTCTGTCTATCCCTGTTCTCTCCTCTCTGCACAGACCATACAAACGCTTCACACCGCGTGGCCGCGGCCACCCTAATCTGGTGGTCCCAGCGCGCACGACCCACGTGGAGTTCCAGGTCTCCGGTAGCCTCTGGAACTGCCGATCTGCGGCCAACAAGGCAGAGTTCATCTCAGCCTATGCCTCCCTCCAGTCCCTCGACTTCTTGGCACTGACGGAAACATGGATCACCACAGATAACACTGCTACTCCTACTGCTCTCTCTTCGTCCGCCCACGTGTTCTCGCACACCCCGAGAGCAGCTGGTCAGCGGGGCGGTGGCACCGGGATCCTCATCTCTCCCAAGTGGTCATTCTCTCTTTCTCCCCTTACCCATCTGTCTATCGCCTCCTTTGAATTCCATGCTGTCACAGTTACCAGCCCTTTCAAGCTTAACATCCTTATCATTTATCGCCCTCCAGGTTCCCTCGGAGAGTTCATCAATGAGCTTGATGCCTTGATAAGCTCCTTTCCTGAGGACGGCTCACCTCTCACAGTTCTGGGCGACTTTAACCTCCCCACATCTACCTTCGACTCATTCCTCTCTGCCTCCTTCTTTCCACTCCTCTCATCTTTTGACCTCACCCTCTCACCTTCCCCCCCTACTCACAAGGCAGGCAATACGCTTGACCTCATCTTTACTAGATGCTGTTCTTCCACTAACCACATTGCAACTCCCCTCCAAGTCTCCGACCACTACCTTGTATCCTTTTCCCTCTCGCTCTCATCCAACACTTCCCACACTGCCCCTACTCGGATGGTATCGCGCCGTCCCAACCTTCGCTCTCTCTCCCCCGCTACTCTCTCCTCTTCCATCCTATCATCTCTCCCCTCTGCTCAAACCTTCTCCAACCTATCTCCTGATTCTGCCTCCTCAACCCTCCTCTCCTCCCTTTCTGCATCCTTTGACTCTCTATGTCCCCTATCCTCCAGGCCGGCTCGGTCCTCCCCTCCCGCTCCGTGGCTCGATGACTCATTGCGAGCTCACAGAACAGGGCTCCGGGCAGCCGAGCGGAAATGGAGGAAAACTCGCCTCCCTGCGGACCTGGCATCCTTTCACTCCCTCCTCTCTACATTTTCCTCTTCTGTCTCTGCTGCTAAAGCCACTTTCTACCACTCTAAATTCCAAGCATCTGCCTCTAACCCTAGGAAGCTCTTTGCCACCTTCTCCTCCCTCCTGAATCCTCCTCCCCCTCCCCCCCCCTCCTCCCTCTCTGCAGATGACTTCGTCAACCATTTTGAAAAGAAGGTCGACGACATCCGATCCTCATTTGCTAAGTCAAACGACATCGCTGGTTCTGCTCACACTGCCCTACCCTGTGCTCTGACCTCTTTCTCCCCTCTCTCTCCAGATGAAATCTCGCGTCTTGTGACGGCCGGCCGCCCAACAACCTGCCCGCTTGACCCTATCCCCTCCTCTCTTCTCCAGACCATTTCCGGAGACCTTCTCCCTTACCTTACCTCGCTCATCAACTCATCCCTGACCGCTGGCTACGTCCCTTCCGTCTTCAAGAGAGCGAGAGTTGCACCCCTTCTGAAAAAACCTACACTCGATCCCTCCGATGTCAACAACTACAGACCAGTATCCCTTCTTTCTTTTCTCTCCAAAACTCTTGAACGTGCCGTCCTTGGCCAGCTCTCCTGCTATCTCTCTCAGAATGACCTTCTTGATCCAAATCAGTCAGGTTTCAAGACTAGTCATTCAACTGAGACTGCTCTTCTCTGTATCACGGAGGCGCTCCGCACTGCTAAAGCTAACTCTCTCTCCTCTGCTCTCATCCTTCTAGACCTATCGGCTGCCTTCGACACTGTGAACCATCAGATCCTCCTCTCCACCCTCTCCGAGTTGGGCATCTCCGGCGCGGCCCACGCTTGGATTGCGTCCTACCTGACAGGTCGCTCCTACCAGGTGGCGTGGCGAGAATCTGTCTCCTCACCACGCGCTCTCACCACTGGTGTCCCCCAGGGCTCTGTTCTAGGCCCTCTCCTATTCTCGCTATACACCAAGTCACTTGGCTCTGTCATAACCTCACATGGTCTCTCCTATCATTGCTATGCAGACGACACACAATTAATCTTCTCCTTTCCCCCTTCTGATGACCAGGTGGCGAATCGCATCTCTGCATGTCTGGCAGACATATCAGTGTGGATGACGGATCACCACCTCAAGCTGAACCTCGGCAAGACGGAGCTGCTCTTCCTCCCGGGGAAGGACTGCCCGTTCCATGATCTCGCCATCACGGTTGACAACTCCATTGTGTCCTCCTCCCAGAGCGCTAAGAACCTTGGCGTGATCCTGGACAACACCCTGTCGTTCTCAACTAACATCAAGGCGGTGGCCCGTTCCTGTAGGTTCATGCTCTACAACATCCGCAGAGTACGACCCTGCCTCACACAGGAAGCGGCGCAGGTCCTAATCCAGGCACTTGTCATCTCCCGTCTGGATTACTGCAACTCGCCATTGGCTGGGCTCCCTGCCTGTGCCATTAAACCCCTACAACTCATCCAGAACGCCGCAGCCCGTCTGGTGTTCAACCTTCCCAAGTTCTCTCACGTCACCCCGCTCCTCCGCTCTCTCCACTGGCTTCCAGTTGAAGCTCGCATCCGCTACAAGACCATGGTGCTTGCCTACGGAGCGGTGAGGGGAACGGCACCTCAGTACCTCCAGGCTCTGATCAGGCCCTACACCCAAACAAGGGCACTGCGTTCATCCACCTCTGGCCTGCTCGCCTCCCTACCACTGAGGAAGTACAGTTCCCGCTCAGCCCAGTCAAAACTGTTCGCTGCTCTGGCCCCCCAATGGTGGAACAAACTCCCTCACGACGCCAGGACAGCGGAGTCAATCACCACCTTCCGGAGACACCTGAAACCCCACCTCTTTAAGGAATACCTAGGATAGGATAAAGTAATCCTTCTGACCCCCCCCCCCCTTAAAAGATTTAGATGCACTGTTGTAAAGTGGCTGTTCCACTGGATGTCATAAGGTGAATGCACCAATTTGTAAGTCGCTCTGGATAAGAGCGTCTGCTAAATGACTTAAATGTAATGTAATGTAAATGCTGCTAATAGGAGTAGGGTGTATTGCCCCTAGACACTGATTTTGGGTCAGTTTTGCATTTACCCTTAATAGTTAAAGGTCCAATGCAGTCGTTTATATCTTAATATCAAATAGTGTATGATTAACAATTAAGTACCTTACTGTGATTACTTTCAAATAAAATGGTCAAAAATAAACAAAAATAGCTTCTTAGCAAAGAGCAATTTCTCAAGCAAGAATTTTGCTAAGACTGTCTGGGAGTGAACTTAGCGAGGGGCTTAATTGGACGAACCACATATAACCCGAAAACTAGCTGTTATTGGCAGAGAGGTTTGAAACCATTGTTATTGGTCTACTAACTTATACCACCTGGTGATGTGACCAGGCAGGCCAAAACTACCTCCCACCAAAACAGGCAGAAATGTTAGGCAGTCTTTTCAAACAGCTCTTACACTAAAAGGGCATTATCATTATTTTCACAATTTCACAATAATATTCCTACCTCAGTGTGGAAATATATGTAAAACATAGGAAAATCATGTTTCGGACTGCACTGGGATTTTAAGGTTAGGATTGGGGGAGGAGAAGCTGATCCTTGAAACTTCACCCCGGAGCTTAGTACACACTCATCTATTTAAAATCAAATCAAATTTGATTTAAATTGCAACACATTTTATAGCACAACAATAAAATAAAGGCAATAAAAAAACAACAGAAGGCAGCAAATTACAGACTTGCCAACTAGATTGAATGCCAACTGAATTGTATTCTAGTTGAACTGGGTACTGAGTACTGGTTGCTAACGAGTAGAGCATTTTCAAAAGATACTGCTCGTCGAACATCTCGTTCCAAAATAATGGGCATTAATATGGAGTGGAAGGCTTTCCACTAGATGTTGGAACATTGCTGCAGGGACTTGCTTCCATTCAGCCACAAGAACATTAGTGACGTCGGGCACTTGGCATTCCAATTCATCCCAAAGGTGTTTGATGCGGTTGAGTTCAGGGCTCTGTGCAGGCCAGTCAAGTTCTTCCACACTGATCTCGACAAACCTTTTCTTTATGGACCACACTGTGTGCACGGGGGCATTGTCATGCTGAGACAGCAAAGGGCCTTCCCCAAACTGTTACCACAAAGTTGGAAGCACCGAATCGTCTAAAATGTCATTGTATAGTATAGGTTAAGATTTTCCTTCACTGGAACTAAGGTGCCTAGCCCGAACCATGAAAAACAGCCCCAGAGCATTATTCCTCCTCCACCAAACTTTACAGTTGGCACTATGCATTCGGACACGTAGCGTTTTCCTGGCATCCGCCAAACCCGGATTTCTCCGTCTGACTGCCAGATTGTGAAGCGTGGTTCATCACTCCAGAGACCGGGTTTCCAACTGCTACAGAGTCCAATGGCGCATGGTGATCTTAGGCTTGTGTGGGGCTGCTCGCCCAAAGAAACCCATTTCATGAAGCTCCCGACGAACAGTTATTGTGCTGACGTTGCTTCCAGAGGCAGTTTGGTACTCGGTAGTGAGTGTTGCACCCGAGGACAGACAATTTTTGTGTGTCCTACTGCTTCGCGACTGAGCCGCCGTTGCTCCTAGCGGTTTCCACGGGACAGCTCTAGCAGGGCAGAAATTTGATGAACTGACTTGTTGGAAAGTGGCATCCTTTGACGGTGCCACGTTGAAAGTGACTGAGCTCTTCAGTAAGGCTATTCTACTGCCAATGTTTGTCTATGGAGATTGCATGGCCGTGTGCTCGATTTTATACACTGGTCAGCAACGGATGTGGTGAAAATATCCGAATCCACTAATTTGAAGGGGTGTCCACATATTTTTGTATATATTGTGTATCTGCTGCCTCGTTATACTTCAGAAAAAATGTAATCATGTGTGAATAAAGGCAAAATAAATAGCGTTTTCAACAGGATTCTCCACTCTTGAATGACCTCAACTGTTCCCAGGCATTCCCAAAGCTCCGTTCACACTACACAATTGTATAATTCCTACAATCGTATAACCTTTCACGCTACGCTACACTACACTTGATTTCTATTAGCAAATTTGCTTTCATGTTTACTGTCCGTTTACTGGAACCAAGGATGTCAGATATTTCTAGAATGTGCATCCTCAAGCCTGTATGACCATCGAGAGCCTGCACACAGCGCTCGTACAAACTTTCAGAGCATGATCAAAACATTTGTGACTCACAGTGGTGGGTGTAGCTGGTGCATGGAAGTCAGGCGCAGGAGAGCAGAGATGAGTGGACAAAGCATTTTACTTAGGCAATGATATGAACATAACGCAACCGCGTCACAAAAGAAATGCCCAAAGAACAAGTAAGGAAGCACAAAATCCAAAACCCAAGAACAAAGTACCGGCTGCCACAAAGCACGGGTATAACACAAAACCCGGCGCAAACCAGCCGGAAGCGTGCAAACCTCGACAATAAACAATACCTCACACAAACATGGAGGGAACAGAGGGCTAAATACACATAGTAATGATGATGAAATGAAAACCAGGTGTGCAGGAAAACAAGACAAAACAAATGGAAAATGAAAGGTGGAGCGGCGATGGCTAGAAGACTAGTGACGTCGACTGCCAAACGCCCCCTGAACAAGGAGAGGGACCGACTTCGGCAGAAGTCGTAAGAGTGACAAATATTGTGTAGTGTGAAAGCTGTTTTAATTCATGCAATCTGAAAATAGGGTTTGATAGGCTGTGTAAATGTATAATGTAGGCCTGTGTGCAAATACAGAATGTGCATGCTTTCATGACAGGAGAATAGAAATGATTGACTATTTAACATAATCTGAAATGACTGACAACTCGACTATTCAACATAATCTGACATGATTGACGTGATGATTGACGTGACATAATCTGAAATGATTGACGTGATGTGACAATCCAAACGGAACTTGAGCGATATAGGCCTATGAACTATCTCCTATGGCTTTCTGCGATGGACTATTTATTTTCCACCCTTCTGCAAAACTACTTGCTCATTCTGTTTGTGCATATTCTGAATTAATCGGACTGATGATTTATCATTTTTCACAGTGTCATGGCCTAGGCCAATTGACCAAAATTGATTTACTTAATCTGAAGCACTTCATTTCGAGTGGATATACTGTTATATTCTACATTTTGCAGTTGTTGTTTTGTTTCCCTATTGTATGGATATCACAGGAATCGTTCTGCTGAAATTGATTATAGATAGATTTAATTAGGGTATATTTAATCTTAAGGGAAACCCATTTTAGAGGGGATACTTCTATAAGTCTTTTCTATCCTTTTCTATATTTACAATGCGTTGTTCTTACAGAATTTCCACGTGGACAGGGATATCCAAAATTTAAATCAGACTACTGGATGACAATTTGTTCCTAACTAAGACAAAATCATTTATAACTGACTTATTCCTGCACAACATATGTACAGCAGATCCCCTTATTGTATGGGGCACTTTCAAATGCATCTTCAGAGACCATTCAATACAATACTCGTCATTGAAACAAAAGCAGTTTCCGTCAAAATAGATTAGACTAACAAAAGACATAGAGGAACTAACAGCGCAGGTAGACAGCAATAGAGGTACTATAGAGGCACAGAATAAGTTAGAGTTAAAAATCACTGGAGGAACTTATTCAAGAACAACCAAGTGTAATGTATTACAAAAATAAAGCGAACTGGATGGAAAATTGTGAAAAATGCACTAGATTTTTCTTGGGATCTTCAACATAGAAATGCTACCAAAAAGATTTGACAGAAACTCGTTACAAATGTAATCCATGAGTCACCAAATTATATTTTGAAAGAGGAAGCAACATTTTTGAAGCATATGTTTTCTTTTCAGTCTCAGTCCATCTCCACTGCATGATGTTAACTGTAAGGATTTCTTTCCTAATTAATAATGTACAAATATACAGAAAGACCTGTGGTGTGAAGGCCAACTCATAGAGGAGGAACTTCTTCAGGCAATTAAATCCTTTCAGTCCGGAAAAAACACAGGGATTGATGGCATACCAGTAGAGGTACATTGCATTCAGGAAGTATTCAGACCCCTTACAGCCTTATTCTAAAATGGCTTAAATTGGTGTTTTTTTCCTCATCTACACAAAATACTCCATAATGACAAACCAAAAACTGTTTAAAAAATAATAATTGGCAAATAAAAAAAATACTGAAATATCACATTTACATAAGTATTCAGACCCTTTACTCAGTACTTTGTTGAAGCACCTTTGGCAGCGATTACAGCCTCGAGTCTTCTTGGGTATGACGCTACAAGCTTGGCACACCATTCTTCTCTGCACGTCCTCTCAAGCTCTGTCAGGTTGGATGGGGAGCGTCGCTGCACAGGTATTTTCAGGTCTCTCCAGAGATGTTCGATTGGGTTCAAGTCCGGGCTCTGGCTGGGCCACTGAAGGACATTCAGAGACTTGTCCCGAAGCCACTCCTGCGTTGTCTTGGCTGTGTGCTTAGGGTCGTTGTGACACTTGGCATTCAGGCCAAAGAGTTCATTCTTGGTTTCATCAGACCAGAGAATCTTGTTTCTCATGGTCTGAGAGTCTTTAGGCGCCTTTTGGCAAACTCCAAGCGGGCTGTCATGTGCCTTTTACTGAGGAGTGGCTCCCGTCTGGCCACTCTACCATAAAGTCCAGATTGGTGGTGCTGCAGAGATGGTTGTCCTTCTGGAAGTTTCTCTCATCTCTACAGAGGAACTCTAGAGCTCTGTCAGAGTGACCATTGCGTACTTGGTCACCTCCCTGGCCAAGACCCTTCTCTCCCGATTAGCTCAGTTTGGCCGGGCGGCCAGCTCTAGGAAGAGTCTTGGTGGTTCCAAACTTCTTCCATTTAAAAATGATGGAGGCCACAGTGTTCTTGGACACCTTCAATCCAGCAGAAATGTTTCGGTACCCTTCCCCAGATCTGTGCCTCGACACAATCCTGTCTCAGAGCTCTACAGACAATTCATTCAACATCGTGGCTTGGTTTTTGCTCTGATATGCACGGTCAGACTGTGGGACGTTACATAGACTGGGGTGCGACTTTCCAAATAGTCCAGAACAGACTATGGGTGGCGCACAGTACTACATAGAGCCATGACTACATGGAACTCTATTCCACATCAAGTAACTGATGCAAGCAGTAAAATTAGATTTAAAAACCATAAAAATATACTTTATGGAACAGCCGGGACTGAAGCAACAAACATAGGCACAGACACATGCATACAAACACACACAAGATAACATATGCACTATACACACACACATGGAATTTGTATTGTAGATATGTGGTAGTGGTGGAGTAGGGGCCTGAGGGCACACACTGTTTTGAAAATTGTATATCTGCCTTAATTTTGCTCGATCCCAGGAAGGTGGAGATCCATAATAAATACAAATATGGTCATGTGCAAAACAAAACTGCACATTTTTGAGTGGCCTTTTATTGTCCACAGCACAAGGTGCACCTGTGTAATGATCATACTGTTTAATCAGCTTCTGGATATGCCACACCTGTCAGGAAGATGGATTATCTTGGCAAAAGAGAACTGCTCACTAACAGGGATGTAAACCAATTTGAGCACAAATTGTGAGAGAATCAGATTTTTGTGCTTTTGGCAAATTTCGGTGACCTTTCATTTCAGCTCATGAAACACGGGACCGTTGCGTTTATACGGGACCATTGCGTTTATATTTTTGTATATACACTGAGTATATATACACCCCTTTTGCCCTCAGAACAGCCTTAATTCGCCGGCATGGACTCAACAAGGTGTCGAAAGCATTCCACAGGGATGCTGGTGCATGTGGACTCCAATGCTTCCCACAGTTGTGTCTAGTAGGCTGGATGTCCTTTGGGTGATGAACCATTCTTGATTCACACTGGAAACTGTTGCGCTTGAAAAAAACAGCAACATTGCAGTTCTTGACACAAACCGTTGCACCTGGCACCTACTCCCATACCCCATTCAAAGGTACTTAAATCTTTTATCTTGCCAATTCACTCTCTGAGTGGTACACATACCATGTATGCTGATATGTATCGTATGTATGGCTGTGTTTGCTGATGTGTACCTACAGTGCCTTCAAAAAGTATTCATACCCCTCGACTTGTTCCACATTTTGTTGTGTTAGAGCCTGAATTCAAATGTTTTATTGTCTTCAAACATCTACAGACAATACCCAATGATGACTAAGTAAAAACATATTTTTAGAAATGTTGGCAAATGTATTGAAAATGTAATGCAAACATATCTAATTTACATAGGTATTCACACCTCTGAGTCAATACAGCGATTACAATTGAGTCTTTCTGGGTAAGTCTATGAGGTTTGCACACCTGGATTGTACAATATTTGCACATTATTCTTAAAACAATTCTTCAAGCTCTGTCAAGTTGGTTGTTGAAAATAGTTGTCTAGCAGTGATCAAGTCTTACCATAGATTTTCAAGATAATTTAAGTCAAAACTGTAACTAGGCAACACATGAACATTCAACGTCTTCTTGGTAAACAACTCCAGTGTCGAGTTGGCCTTGTGTTTTAGATTATTGTCCTGCTGAAAGGTGAATTAATCTCCCAGTGTCTGGTGGAAAGCAAACTGAACCAGGTTTTCCTTTAAGATTTTGAGTGTGCTTAGCTCCATTCTGTTTCTTTTTAATCCCCCCCCCCCCCAAAAAAAAAAAAAAAAACAGATTACAACTGAGTATTTCGTCCTTAACGATTACAAGCATACCCATAACATGATGCAGACACCACTATGTTTGAAAATATGAAGAGGGGTACTCAGTAATATGTTGTATTTGGAATATTTTTTTTCTGTACAGGTTTCCTTTTTTTAACTCTGTCACTTAGGTTAGTATTGTGGAGTAACTACAATGTCGTTGTTCCATCTTCAGTTTTCTCCTATCATAGCCATTAAACTCTGTAACTGTTTTAAAGTCACCATTGGCCTCATGGTGAAATCCCTGAGTGGTTTCCTTCCTCTCCAGCAACTGAGGAATCTTATAGATAATTGTATGTGTGGGGTACAGAGATGAGGTAGTCATTCAATAATCATGTTAAACACTATTTTTGCATACAGAGTGAGTCTATGCAACTTATTATGTGACTTGTTAAGCTAATTCTGTACTCCTTAACTTATTTAGGCTTACCATAACAAAGGGGTTGAATACTTATTGAATCAAGACTTTCCAGCTTTTCATTTTTAATTAACTTTGACTTTATGGGGTAGTGTGTAGGCCAGTGACACAAAATCTAAATGTAATCGATTTAAAAATGTAGGCTGTATTATGTTATCTTTTATGAGGACCCCAGCAAGAGTAGCTTCTGTGTGAGCAACAGCTAATGGGATCCTAATAAAACAAAGTCTGTTGTTGATCACGTTACTGATTCTAACCTCCAGTCCAGAGGTTATTTCATTGGTTGGAGTGAATTCGGTCAATTCAGGAAGTTCATTTTAATTCAATTCATAACTTGAAATGTTGGAAGTGAGCAACATTCAACAACCCTCATGAACCGTCAACAACCCTCAACCCTCATCAAATATTCAAAAAGAGATTACAATAATGAGATGTATGCACCAGTCCAAAAAAAGGATAGGTGGGAGCTAGACAGCGCGTCAAGCTGCTTTGTGGACAACGACGCCCATTCTTAGGGCAGAGAGACATGCATCTTGTCAGTATATCCATCATCTTCGACAGGGTTCTTTGTAAGGCAAATGGTTCTATCTATTTAGAACCATAAAATTTTCCCCTATGGTGACAAGCTGAAGAACGCTCAATGGTTCTAGTTAGAACTCTTTTTTTCCTAAGATACAAGATACAATACAATGTACACAATTGTGTACACTACGGTATGTATCACATGAAAGTGAGCAAGCACAAAGAAAAGGCAACAAACAATACTGCCAGCTAACACACATCTACCTTAAGGGTATGACATTAACTCAGCTGATTGTGCTTTGTGAGTAGAAAACACAAAAATGGCTGACACTCAACACAAAACATTTTTGCCTGTATAAAATAAATATGAAATACCGGTAGAGCCTAAAACTCTGCACCAATTTGGTTTTGCTATTGTTATACTTTAATTATTCTTAGGCATGAGCTGCACCCATATACAATCAGACTTTTACCATAGGTCAAGTTGCTTAGAGCTATTAATTTGTGTTAGATCAGTGATTACTGATCATAGGAATGAACTGTGTTTGTAAAGCATTCAAACAGGGCATGACACTAAGGCTGAAGGAGACGAGAGGGCATCCTGTCCCCCTGGACTATATGACACACTGAGGAGGACACAACGGGGGTGTAGGGGAAACACAGATGGTAGGGAACGCCCTCCTGGGGAATGACTGTCAGAGACAAACACCCTCCTCCCCTCCCCCGCCTCTCCCTGTGTATCATGTTCCCCTCTCCCAAACAACCAGGGAGATGACACAGATAGTCATGTGACATAAGCAGACACCACTGCTGTATCTGGTTACTGGCCCAACGGTCTTAACCGCTAGGCTACCTGCTGTCCTGTAACAAGGTAGAGGAATACAGACTGTCAACCACACCGTACCAGTCAAAAGTTTTGGACACACCTACTCATTCCAGGGTTATTTACTTATTTTGACTGTTTTCTACATTGTAGAATACTAGTGAAGATATCAAAACTATGAATTAACATATGGAATCATCTAGTAACCAAAAAAAGTGTTAAACAAATCAAAATATATTTTATATTTGAGATTCTTCAAAGTAGCCACCCTTTGCCTTGCACACTCTTGGCATTCTCTCAACCAGCTTCAATAGGTAGTAACCTGGAATGCATTTCAGTTAACAGTTGTGCCTTGTTAAAAGTTAATTTGTGGAATTTAGACTGCATGAATCAGGCTTTCATGATCGAATTGCTGTAAAGAAACCACTACTAAAGGACACCAATAAGAAGAAGAGACTTGCTTGGGCCAAGAAACACAAGCAATGGTCATTAGACCGGCGGAAATCTGTGCTTTGGTCTGATAGGTCCAAATGTGAGATTTTTGGTTTCAATTGTCGTGTCTTTGTCAGACACAGAGTAGGTGAACGGATTATCTCTGCATGTGTGATTCCCACTGTGAAGCATGGAGGAGGAGGTGTGATGGTTTCGGGGTGCTTTGCTGGTGACACGGTCTGTGATTTATTTAGAATTCAAGGCACACTTAACCAGCATGGCTACCACAGCATTCTGCAGCGATACGCCATGCCATCTGGCTTGGGCTTAGTGGGACTCAACAGGACAATGACCAAACACACCTCCAGGCTGTGTAAGGGCTATTTGACCAAGGAGAGTGATGAGTGCTGCATCAAATGACCTGGCCTCCACAATCACTCGACCTCAACCCAATTGAGATGGTTTGGGATGAGATGGACCACAGAGTGAAGGAAAAGCAGCCAACAAGTGCTAAGCATATGTGGGAGCTCCTTCAAGACTGTTGGAAAAGCATTCCAGGTGAATCTGGTTTAGAGAATGCTAAGAGTGTGCAAAGCTGTCAAAGGCAAAGGGTGGCTACTTTGAAGAATCTAAAATATGAAAGATATTTTGATTTGTTTAACACATTTTTGGTTACTACATGATTCCATATGTGTTATTTCATAGTTTTGATGTCTTCACTATTATTCTACAATGTAGGAAATAGTAAAAAGAAAGAAAAACCCTTGAATGAGTAGGTGTTGTCAAACTTTTGACTGGTACTGTATTTCCTCTCTGTTATATATGTGCGAATCATACAGTTAGCTTTGTTCTTCTCTCTCTCATCCCCACTATGCCAGCAGTGCTTAATTGAGCCAGATCCTGCCGGAACAAGACCTCTCAGATGTGACTTTGTGTGTTCCGGCACCTATTTGCCCAGATACGGTACCTCTCGTGGCATGATTTATTAATTATTTCACTGTTCGCACTGTAGACATTCTAATAAAAGCGATCAGCATTAAATCAAGTTGCCTACTCGTTATTTCTCCCGCCCCCCAGAAAGACCATCATGTAAAAGCTCAGTGATCCTTCTTTGTAATCATCCTATCCTGCCACACTGATTCCAGACCTGCTCTCTTATTTGTACATAGAGGTTATGGGGGAGGGCCAGTGGCGTAATTAACTGATCTTGACACAGGTCTTGGTAGTGGTGGTCAGCTAATGAAGAGGTCCCTACGTAATCGGTCTCCCTACTGAACTTGACTCGTGGGAAAGCCAAACGAAGAAAAAAATGTATAAGCGAAGGCAATCGAGTTTGACATTTTTTCAAGTCCAAAAATCTAAAGATGGTGAATCAAACCCAGAACGAGCTGTCAGTGCCGGAGGAGAGGAGTGAGGTGTAAACTGTTATTGATGGCGATGCTAATCCGGCCAGTTCAGCAATCACCACCGGCACCTCCACTAGCTAGTAGACTACTAGCAAGTCAGACTCACGGGGAGCAGTGCATCCACCGACCAAGTACTCAGAGGAGGTACAATTTGCAGTTCAAGAACAAGCAAACGTATAACCCCTGGCTTAACATGCAGAATTTAAAGTTGGGCTGTACAACATACCAAAAGGTAGGGAGCTTCAGTCTAGAAACAACTGGAGGGATTAAACTAGTAAAAGAGTGGGTGGAACGTACAATAAATTAACATCCTATGCATCAGAAGTAAAAAAACAACAAAGAGCCCTCAGAAAAAAAGTTTTTGAACATGCCTGAACCAAGGTGCATTTGGTGGCAGCAAGCCTTGTAGACAAGGCTAAAGAGGACACCCAGGTTAACACTCAAAGTGAACAAAATAAATTGACACTATGCCAGAGTCTTCAGAACAGCCTTAGGAGTTTAAACATCACAGCCACATGCCCGCTCATGGCTTTGAGCAAGAAGTTGACTCTCAGGAGTTAAATGGACTTGACATGGCGAGAGTCATTGTGGGAGGTTTCACAGCACAGAACACATTTGTAATCTGAATATGTGCTTCATATTTTCACATGGCCTACATTGATTTATTTTATTTTAAGTTATATTCCGATTACATTGATTTATTTTATTTTAAGTTATATTCCGATATTGCGATATTTATTCTCCTGCTACATTGATATCTTGAAAATTATATTAAATTCAGGTCTTGTAAGCCCCACAGCTGAGTATGTGTGCATATGGCAAGTGTTCTGCAGTGTCGTCTAAAAATGTTGCTGTACATTGATGTCTAGATAATTAGGCTATAAGAAATTTGGACTTGTGTAAGCCCTGCAGCTATACTCAAGTATGTAGGCATACTGCAGTGACGTCTAAAATGCTTTAAACTAATTAGCACCTTGGAGAGTGCTGTCCGTTTCACCACCATAGATAGTAGACTACTTGGATAGTGCGGTCCGTTTCACCACCATAGATAGTAGGCTACTTGGATAGTGCTGTCCGTTTCACCACCATAGATAGTAGGCTACTTGGATAGTGCTGTCCGTTTCACCACCATAGATAGTAGGCTACTTGGATAGTGCTGTCCGTTTCACCACCATAGATAGTAGGCTACTTGGATAGTGCTGTCCGTTTCACCACCATAGATAGTAGACTACTTGGATAGTGCTGTCCGTTTCACCACCATAGATAGTAGGCTACTTGGATAGTGCTGTTCGTTTCACCACCATAGATAGTAGGCTACTTGGATAGTGCTGTCCGTTTCACCACCATAGATAGTAGACTACTTGGATAGTGCTGTCCGTTTCACCACCATAGATAGTAGGCTACTTGGATAGTGCTGTCCGTTTCACCACCATAGATAGTAGGCTACTTGGATAGTGCTGTCCGTTTCACCACCATAGATAGTAGACTACTTGGATAGTGCTGTCCGTTTCACCACCATAGATAGTAGGCTACTTGGATAGTGCTGTCCGTTTCACCACCATAGATAGTAGGCTACTTGGCTGCTGCTGTTTGACACTTTTTCCCCCTGCGTCTCACACAGACACGGCGGTTGGAACCAAAAATCTCAAATTTGGACTCCGGTCTAACATCCATTGCTCGTGTTTCTCGGTCCAAGCAAGTCTCTTCTACTTATTGGTGTCCTTTAGTAGTGGTTTATTTGCAGCAATTCGAAGGCCCGATTCACGCAGTCTCCTCTGAACCGTTGATGTTGAGTTGTGTCTGTTACTTGAACTCTGAGGCATTTATTTGGGCTGCAATTTCTGAGGCTGGGAACTCTCATGATCTTATCCTCTGCAGCAGGTGGGTCTTCCTTTCCTGTAGCGGTCCTCATGAGAGCCAGTTTCATCATAGCGCTTGATGGTTTTTGCAACTGCACCTTTTTATGTTCTTTATTGATTTTATTTCACCTTTATTTAACCAGGTAGGCCAGTTAAGAACAAGTTCTCATTTACAACTGCGACCTGGCCAAGATAAAGCAAAGCAGTGCGACATAAACAACAACACAGAGTTACACATGGTATAAACAAACGTACAGTCAATAACACATCAGAAAAGTTTATATACAGTGTGTGCAAATAAGATACGGGAGGTAAGGCAATAAATCGGCCATAGTGGCGAAATAATAACAATTGAGCAATTAAACCCTGGAGTGATAGATGTGCAGAAGATGAATGTGCAAGTAGAGATACTGGGGTGCAGAGAAGAAGAAAAAAATAGCAATATGCGGATGAGGTAGTTGGGTGGGCTATTTACAGATGGGCTATGTACAGGTGCAATGATCTGTAAGCTGCTCTGACAGCTGATGCTTAAAGTTGGTGAGGGAGATATGGGTCTCCAGCTTCAGTGACTTTTGCATTTCGTTCCAGTCATTGGCAGCAGAGAACTGGAAGGAAAGGCGGCCAAAGGAGGAATTGGCTTTGGGGGTGACTAGTGAAATATACCTGCTGGAGCGCGTGCTACAGGTGGGTGCTGCTATGGTGACCAGTGAGCTGAGATAAGGCGTGGCTTTACCTAGCAAAGACTTATAGATGACTTGGAGCCAGTGGGTTTGGCGACGAATATGAAGCGAGGGCCAGCGAACGAGAGCATACACGTCGCAGTGTAGTATATGTGGCTTTGGTGACAAAACGGATGGCACTGTGATATTGGTCTTTTACCAAATAGGGCTATCTTCTGTATACCACCCCTACCTTGTCACAACACAACCGATTGGCTCAAACCTAGGATGGTAAGAAATAGATTATATGGACCATTGGGTATCGTCTAACCAGGTTATTAAAATATTGTACCCTTTCTCCCCGTTACTGTATATAAAGCACTCAGTAGTCAGTACTGCTTACTTGACAAACAGGTCATATACCATATGTCTGTCTATTGTTGGGGCTGTAACCCTGTCCACCAACAATAATCAAATCGAATCATAAAGCAACATTCCATATAGGACACTCACATAGGACCACATAGCCAAGATGCTCCTTCTCAGAAGGTTATAGCAAGCCTGAGATAAAAAATATAGAATGTGACTCTAGTTAAATCATCCTTGGTTTTATCAGGCGTGGCTACTAGTTTCAGAACGGTCACATTATCTGTCATTATTTTTCATTCGTACAAGGTGTGTGTGATTAACCGTTTTGAGCAGGGTTTTTGGTTTGTCAACCTCTAACCTTAAACTCACATTTCACTCCAACTGTAGTTAAACCACAACCCACCAACCATCCCCAAGGCTGAAAAAAGACAACATGAGAAGCCGGAAAAAAATATTGAAAACATTGCACGGGTAGTGTGGAAAATACACTTGCATTTTCTCACTTGCGTGCCAATGGTATACAGTCTAAGGAGACTGTAAATATAGGGCAACTGCCAGGGTTCTTTGTTGGTTCATTAAGCAAATGCTAATGTGAATGATGAGTCAGACAGACATCCCTTAGGTACTCTCTTTTGAACAGCTCGTCAGCTGTTTCAAGGGTCAGTCACTCCACTGAAATACTCCACTGCACCAATAGAATCACATTCTCAAAAGTAGAACATGCAAATAATGCAAATAATGGAAAAAACAACCAAGTAAAGCATCTACATACTGTGGACATGTTCGACTACGGTCCTGGAGTACGGAAACACCCTCTGGTTTCATTCTTTGCTTCGAAACATGGACACTTGGGCTGTGTTACTTAAGATATAGCGTAGTAGATCAATGTTTCGCAACAGTACCTCCTCTTTTCACGTCACCTCAAAAAGCTTTCTGCCTACTGAACATGACCCAGGTGAAGGATTGATTGGCCAATGACAATTGATCAATTAACTAGGCAGGAAAGAAAACCAGCAGTACCTCAGCCCTCGAATAGTTGAATTACCCTCGCATAGACGTATATTGAATTTGGGTGGGGAATGTATTAACAGAGGGTTGCCAGAATTGGGTAGTTTACTTCTTCTGTAATGTTGTTCTCTGATGCTTCCGAATGTGACAAAACATCACAACCTCCAGTCCCCGGTTTCAAAAAGGCTTTATATAGTCATGACCTGTTCTGTGATAACTCTTTATGAATTCTCCCTTCTCTGTAAAATCAGAAATATATACACTATCCTTCAGAGTTGTTCGCTCGAGTCACATGACTTGGACTCGAGTTACAAGAGACTCGACTTAGAAAAGAAATAACTTGAGATTTGACTTGGAGCCTCAAGACTCTGGACTCGACTTTGATTTGAGAGGGATGACTTGACAGGTTTTAGAATGTCGAAATTATATGGCTATATTTCCACTTTGCGCTCTCCAAACTCCAACCAGCGGAGAATGCTTTTTCCTCTTGTTGAAATGTTTGCCGTTGCTTTCACACGTTTAAATGTATATGTGGTAAATCTATATTCCATGTAATACTACAATGATTGCTAGTGTTTCATCATTCCATCCCGTACCATTTATTGCAACACTTAGACATTTCTGTTTTCTGTGTAGCAGGCCTACGATACCTTTTCATTTAGCCAACCATTTGTTACCCTGCTCTGAGTGGGTGCAATGTTTCTTGTGCACATGAACATTCGCAAGACTCATGAGGTAGAAGTTCTGTTTATTCCATGTATGTTCCCAATGTCTGTGTCCTGCGTCTCGTTTTTGTTGTGTGTAGTAGGAGCATGGGCACCTCAGTGTGCTTAGAAATAGGCTACGTGGCCTCCTGCGCGCCACGCTTTGGAGTCAGAACATTGAATAAGAGAAAATGATTGTTCCATGTAAGCATGGTGTTGAAATATCATTATTAATCAAACTTACAAATGGACCGATGTAACAATGGATGTGGAAATTGCCATTAACATTGTAGAACAAGTTTATTGGTTGTAATTGACAAATTGGGTAATTGTATGGTCCTTATGTACCTCTAGGAGCTCCTGTTAGACAGATTAGATTTGGTTTCTCAAGGGAAAACTGTGCAGTCTGGCCCGCTACCTGTCTCTGTTCAAATAGGACAAGTTAAAGGCTGATGCAGAGGCTATTTCCAGTGGGGCTATTGCCTGTGTATATTTGGTCAATCTACTTGTATATTTTGTATGATTTGGTGCTTTCACCATTGGATCACCAAGATCTGTAAATACATGTACACTCTGAGCATGTCAACCTGCCTTGCCTTCTGCTGATTTCCTGCCCTTACGACTTCTACAAGGTCCCTATTTTACAATTAGTCTACATAGGCTAATCAAAATGTGTTGTAGACAAAACAAGATTCATTTATTTTTTGACTTGAAAAAAAAAAAGAATTGACTTTCTTTTAGAATTCAGGACTTGGACTTGACCCGTTCAACTTGTGACTTGCTTGTGACTTGGTCCCACCACCGCTGTCCTTGTTCAATAAAATAACAACAACAAAGTAAGGGTCAATTCCAACGAACATCATCAGGAGAGAATCAAACATAACAGCTGATGAGCATTCTCTTAAAGGTTATAACCATTGAATATGCCACCACTATATGTCAGGATCTGGAGTTGCATTCATTAAATAGTGAATTTTACCAACAGGCTTACATTGCATATTAACTAGCAATAGATGTGAGTGAGAAATGTACAGGTGATTATTTCAAGCAAGCCTTGACAATGCTCATTTCAATTGACCAACGGAGGCTGGTGATTATTTTAACACCCCAGGCTATTTCATCCAGCTAAGGTGTCAGTCGGCAACCCAAGCACTCAAACCCCATTACTATGTGGTCTACCTTTATTAGTCCCTGAGCTCTGTTTCCACCCTGGGCACAAAACCTAGAGGGGAAACACAATCCAGCAGACAGCTAGCCTATCAAATATTAACCTCTTGGCTAAGCCAGGAGTCTCAGTCTCACAGCACAGCAAAGTCACCAAAAGCCAGACATTACAAGAATGATATTCGCAACAATGCTAGCTAAATGGAATGCTATCCTCAACACACACTAGCCATTAGCGACCTGCTCTGCTAGCTATAATATCATAAACTCAGCAAAACAAAAAAGAAACGTCCCTTTTTCAGGACCCTGTCTTTCAAAGATCATTCGTAAAAATCCAAAAAACTTCACAGATCTTCATTGTAAAGAGTTTAAACTCTGTTTCCCATGCTTGTTCAATAAACCATAAAAAACTAATGAACATGTGGAACGGTCGTTAAGACACTGACAGCTTACAGACGGTAGGCAATTAAGGTCACAGTTATGAAAACTTAAAGAAGCCTTTCTACTGACTCTGAAAAACACCAAAAGAAAGATGCCCAGGGTCCCTGCTCATCTGCGTGAACGTGCCTTAGGCATGCTGCAAGGAGGCATGAGGACTGCAGATGTGGCCAGGGCAAAATGTCCGTACTGTGAGACACCTAAGACAGCGCTACAGGGAGACAGGGCGGACAGCTGATCGTCCTCACAGTGGCAGACCACGTGTAACAACACCTGCACAGGAACGGTACATCCGAACATCACACCTGCGGACAGGTACAGGATGGCAACAACAACTGCCTGAGTTACACCAGGAACGAACAATCCCTCCGTCAGTGCTCAGACTGTCCACAATAGGCTGAGAGAGGCTGGACTCAGGGCTTGTAGGCCGTTGTAAGGCCGGTCCTCACCAGACATCACCGGCAACAACGTTGCCTATGGGCACAAACCCACCGTCGTTGGACCAGACAGGACTGACAAAAAGTGCTCTTCACTGACGAGTCGCGGTTATGTCTCACCAAGGGTGATGGTCGGATTCGCGTTTATTGTCGAAGGAATGAGCGTTACACCGAGGCCTGTAATCTGGAGCGGGATCGATTTGGAGGTGGAGGGTCCGTCATGGTCTGGGGCGGTGAGTCACAGCATCATCGGACTGAGCTTGTTGTCATTGCAGGCAATCTCAATGCTGTGCGTTACAGGGAAGACATCCTCCTTCCTCATGTGGTACCCTTCCAGGAGGTTCATCCTGACATGACCCTCCAGCATGACAATGCCACCAGCCATACTGCTCGTTCTGTGCGTGATTTCCTGCAAGACAGGAATATCAGTGTTCTGCCAAAGCCAGCGAAGAGCCTGGTTCTCAATCCCATTGAGCACGTCTGGGGCAGTTCCCCCAAGAAATGTCCAGGAACTTGCAGGTGCCTTGGCGGAAGAGTGGGGTAACATCTCACAGCAAGAACTGGCAAATCTGGCAGCACTTAATGCAGCTGGTGGCCACACCAGATACTGACTGTTACTTTTGAACCCCCCTTTGTTCAGAGATGTTAGTCACGTCTGTGGAACTTGTTCAGTTGTTGATGTTCATACAAATATTTACACATGTTAAAAGAATTTAAATGTTAAAAGAATGTTAAATTTGCTGAAAATTAACACAGTTGACAGTGAGAGGACGTTTCTTTTTTTGCTGAGTGTACATGTTAAACTTTTGAGTTGAGCTAATAGTTTTTCCCCCCTTTTTTCTCCCCAAATTCGTGGTATCCAATTGTGTTAGTAATTACTATCTTGTCTCATCGCTACAACTCCCGTACATGCTCGGGAGAAACGAAGGTCGAAAGCCATGCGTCCTCCGAAACACAACCCAACCAAGCCGCACTGCTTCTTAACACAGCGCACATCCAACCCAGAAGCCAGCCGCACCAATGTGTCGGAGGAAACACCGTGCACCTGGTGACCTTGGTTAGCGCGCACTGCACCCGGCCCGCCACAGGAGTCGCTGGTGCGCGATGAGACAAGGATATCCCTACCGGCCAAACCCTCCCTAGCCCGGACGACGCTTGGCCAATTGTGCGTCGCCCCACGGACCTCCCGGTCGCGGCCGGCTGCGACAGAACCTGGGCGCGAACCCAGAGTTTCTGGTGGCACAGCTAGTGCTGCGATGCAGTGCCCTAGACCACTGCGCCACCCGGGAGGCCCCTTGAGCTAATAGTTTTGACAATGGATACCACATTACTGTGAAAGAGACAAAAAGTGGAGTATGTTTCTAAGCCAAGATACCTGAGCATATCCCTTTGCTAAAACATTATGGATGGAGCGCTAGTGCAGGATTTCAACACTCCGACAAGTACACCTCATCAGCATAGTAGTCTTAACAGGTCAGCTACTGCCAAAATGGTTCTGTCTCTTCACGGCAAATCATTGTTGAAGTGGGTGGAGATGAGGGGGCAATATATGCTTACTGTTGTGTATTTTTACCTGCAAGGTTATATTGTTACCACTCACACATGAATCACAATCAAACCAGACCAAACCAACTGTTCCACAATAAAGATGAGATAATAAAGAAAAACACTGAATACAGGACCAGCACAACACTAACAACATTGATTGTGTCAACAAGAGGAACAGTGATGAAACTGAAAATACACAGAGTCCCCCAAAAAATAGATAAAAATAGCCAGGTTGGAAACCAAGCAGAGACTTTAATATTGTAAACTTAGATTCATGCTTTTGACAAGGTTTTAATGTCTCACAAACCCTTGTAGCAGTTGAAAATCCATTATAGGTGTATATAATTGGGACATGATGTGTCTTGTCACTTGGGATCGGTATTGGTTGTTTCTTTTACCCTACCTCTTCATCATGTGATCCATCCTGCCCTAGGATCTCATATCAGGGCCAGGCTACATCCAATACCTTCCCCCTGATAACAAAAGGACTCATTGTCCTTTCTCGTATTCCTGCAGGCCTTCTCCAGGTTGAAGTTTCCCCTAGATGAAGATCTAGGATTAGCTTCTCCTACCCAATCCTAACCTTAACATTAACCCCTTACACTCGTGGGAATTAACCTATAGGGCAAAATTGAAATGTTTCTTACAGAAGAAATATGGAATGCATAACCAAGGTAGCATTTAAAAGGGAACAGTTTGGAAGTTATGGGGAAATGATTACACTAAAGGTGAGGACACAACACGCGACTCAAGACTGAATCCAAACATGAACACTGTTGATTTTATGTTCATTTTACATTTACTGTACTTTTCTCTGCATTTGTTGATAATAAAATCGGAGCTACTCTGGATACATTCAGTAACATGATAAGATTATTCTTGGAAAATTGGGGGTAGGTGCAGCATGAGACCAACAATTGACAAGGGTTTGAGTGAGAGGTCTAACTGGTGTTTCCAAATGACCATACACCTCTCCAAAGTGTGCACAGTGACTCAAAGAAGAGTCTTGAACTTTAAGGTGCTTTTTTGAGCTGTCCTAGCTGGGCCGTTGCGGAACTAGAAAAAGCCTACACTTGTAGTTGTTTTGTTTGGAACACAAGACCTGCATCCAAGCCCTCACACAATTACTGTTGTGATTCACGCAATCCAAAAACGGTCCATAATAAAATCGGAATCTGGGTCGGGTGGGCATAATTGAAAAGATTGTTCTATTGCCAACATGACTAGCTAAATAAAAGAAATACGATCTTACAGTGTTAGGCTTTCACAAGGCGATTCAGAGAGGCAGATCTTCATTTCGGTGCGCGTAGAATGGAGTCATGAGTGCATTCAGATATGCATTCAGATGTGCATTCAGATGTGCATTCAGATGTGCATTCAGATGCGTGGTCCGTGGCAAATTCTCTTCACAATTCAACAAACAGGCTCATTCTGTTCAGGACATCCAAGGGTAGGACACCATGTCAGCTTGTAACTGTACATCAAACAAAGGGATCATAAACATTGACACTGTATAATGACATGAGTTTTATGATATGGAAACGTGAAGTGCACATTTGGACTCGGGTGTTTGGCTTGCTTGTATGGCGTCGAAGCGGCATTTATTAAAATCCTCAACATCTTTCAAAATAATTGAGTCCTCGTCATTGAAAGCGTTTTCCTTACTCAAACAACAAAACATTCGCAAAAGTTGCCCAATTAGCGGAGTGGTGCGGGGTAACTTCTTGCTGCGCGGTGCTGAAGTTCAAAGCGGCTGTCAGTCAAAACCCACACAGAGCTGTTAAGCGGAGACCCTAAGCTCTGACAGCATGTTACTGTAAAACCACTGCGTTCCAATTTAAGCGCTTATCAGTGTCCAAATCTGCCATTTTCAACCCGTACAGTGCATTCGGAAAGTATTCAGACCCCTTGACTTTTTCCACATTGTGTTATGTTACAGCCTGATTCTAAAATGGATTAAAACATTTCTCAGCAATCTACACAATACCCCATAATGACAAAGCGAAAACAGGTTTTCAGAAAGTCTTGCAAATGTATTAAAAATAACAAAAACAGACATACTTTATTTACATAACTATTCAGACCCTTTGCTATGAGACTCAAAATTGAGCTCAGGGGCATCCTGTTTCAATTGATCATCCTTGAGATGTTTCTACAACTGGATTGGAGTCCACCTGTGGTAAATTCAATTGATTGGACATGATTTGTAAAGGCACACATCTGTCTATATGAGGTCTCACAGTTGACAGTGCATGTCAGAGCAAAAACAAAGCCATGAGGTTGAAGGAATTGTCCGTAGCGTTCCGAGACAGGATTGTATCGAAGCACAGGTCTGTGGAAGGGTACCAAAAAATTGAATGTCCACAAGAACACAGTGGCCTCCATCATTCTTAAATAGAAGACGTTTGGAACCACCAAGTCTCTTCCTAGAGCTGGCTGCTCTAGGAATATGAGCAGTCGGGGGAGAAGGGCCTTGGTCAGGGAGGTGACCAAGAACCCGATGGTCACTCTGAATGAGCTCCAGAGTTCCTCTGTGGAGATGAGAGATCCTTCCAGGAGGACAACCATCTCTGCAGCACTCCACTAATCAGGCCTTTATGGTAGAGTGGCCAGAAGGATGTAAAAGGCACAGTAAAAGGCACATGACAGCCCGCTTGGAGTTTGCCAAAAGGCACTTAAAGGACTCAGACCATGAGAAACAAGATTCTCTGGTCTGATGAAACCAAGATTGAAATCTTTGGCCTGAATGCCAAGTGTCACATCTGGAGAAAACCTGGCACAATCTCTACGGTGAAGCATGGTGGTGGCAGCATCATGCTGTGGGGATGTTTTTCAGAGGTGTAACGGATATGAAATGGCTAGCTAGTTAGTTAGCGGTGGTGCGCACTAATAGCCTTTCAATCAGTTACGTCACTTGCTCTGAGACCTTGAAGTAGGGTTTCCCCTTGCTCTGAAAGGGCCGCGGCTTTTGTGGAGCGATGGGTAACGATGCTTCGTGGGTGACTGTTGTTGATGTGTGCAAAGGGTCCCTGGTTCGCGCCCGGATCGGGGTGAGGGGACGGTCTAAAGTTATACTGTTACAGAAGCAGGGACTGGAAGATTAGTCAGGATCAAGGGAAAGATTAACGAAGCAAAGTACAGAGAGATCCTTGATGAAAACCTGCTCCAGAGAGCTTAGGACCTCAGACTGGGGCGAAGGTTCACTTTTCAACAGGACAAAGACCCTAAGCACACAGCCAAGACAATGTAGGAGTGGCTTCGGGACAAGTCTCAATGTTCTTGAGTGGCCTAGCCAGAGCCCGGACTTGAACCCGATCGAACATCTCGGAGAGACCTGAAAATAGCTGTGCAGCGACACTCCCCATCCAACCTGAGAGAGCTTGAGAGGATCTGCAGAGAAGAATGGGAGAAACTCCCCAAATACAGGTGTGCCAAGCTTGTAGCGTCATACCCAAGAAGACTCGAGGCTGTAATCGTTGCCAAAGGTGCTTCAACAAAGTACTGAGTAAAGGGTCTGAATAGTTATGAAAATGGGATATTTCAGATTTTTATTTGTAATAAATTTGCAAACATTTCTAAAAACCTGTTTTCGCTTTGTCATTATGGGGTATTGTGTGTACATTGATGAGGAAAAGCCACAATTGAAACCATTTTAGAATAAGGCTGTAACCTAACAAAAATGTGGAAAAAGTGAAAGGGTCTGAATACTTTCTGAATGCATTGTATACAGGTACGAGCGTAAAGAGCTACAGGGAAAAATACAAAACCCAAGATCAGTTTCTAGGGGCATCTTCACCCCGGAGCTAGCAAACAACGTATCATCTTTTCCTTATTTGCTGCCATGGTCTGTTGTCAATCCAGACCCAGAAGGAAATAGTTGGACGGGAATTTGATTTCCATGGGTGGGCCCGTTTTTCTTTACAGGAGGTCCCAACAGCCTTCTTTATTGAGATGTAAAAATACAACTTCTACAACGGCTGGGGTTGGAATTAGAATTCCAAGGAGTGGGAACGTGCGATGTGGGCGGGCGTCTATTTGAATAAATCCATTGAATATACACCATCACAAAGAAATCCATTATTCATTCGTTTAGGCATGTCCTAAAAAAACATAAGACTAAGAAAATGCATTTTCAAAATAATTGAATTGCATATTTTGAGTTTAACTATGTTACTTGTCTGTGCAGCCAAGGCTACGTGGCTGCGCCACGCAAATGAAACCATTTGAACGCTACAGACAATTTTGTGAGAAGACCGATTTTTTGGGATGTCTCCTGGTCTGACAAACAGTTCTGTCATCTTTCACCCCAGATGTGGATGTGCGACATGGGCGGATGCGGTGGATTGAGACACACACAAATCTCTAACCGATTTTTAAGGGGATTTTTGTATTATGCTAATTTATTAGACATTGACCTTAGGGGGTTAAATGGTAAGCCTAGATAATAAAGTCTGATTTAATTAACTGATACTGAATCCAATAGGAACAACTGGATAAGAAAAATGAAAACTGTTTTTTCCTGACCTGTATCAAAACCCCATCTCAAACCACAACACAATCAACAAATAAAAGACAAAGAAATAAGAGTGTACTAGCCTATTGCGTTACCACTATAATGAACGCAATACTACAGCTAACTGTTTAACACAGTACAGGCGATAATCAAATAGTTGATATATAGGGTAAAAACATCTTGGTACAAAACATCTCCCATTTGAATCAGGTTTTCCTTTCGTTCTTGTCCTCCATTTTTTCACCATCATCAACAATGATAACATTGAAACAAACTACAATTTAAACACTTCAATCCAGAGTTTTACTTCCATGCAAATTCAACTTGGTTTTATACAATGCGTTGTGGAGAGAAACAAACCTTTAGTCCTTCTACTAATCAGTCAGTCAGTATCTGAGCACTTTATTCCACGTTTCTTAATTTTGATCGTAAAAAATACAAAAATAGAAAGTCGTCCTAATTAATGAATAGCTTTTGTCGGTGAATATAAATAGGGAGAAAAACAACAGTCCACTCCTGTGCATTAGCTCACGGACTGGACCAGTAGAGATGGGTTCGGTTGAAGAAGTCAGTCAGTCTCTCTCTCTGGCACCCTTGTTTTCTCCCTCTCTCTTCTTTATTGTCCTTCCTTACAAAAATATGAAACAACTAAATAAAAACGTAGTCTTTGCCATGATAATAAACATGATCAGTCAACAGCCAATAATGAGACTCAGCACTATTGAGTGGAGTGAATGAGGACAAAGAATTTGCCATAACATTGAATCAAATCTTATACAATAAAGTAATAGTAATATTAAAGTATTATTTTTAGGCCTACCTATGCCTATAGTCAAAACAGAGTCACAAAAGCACCACAGCGTGCAAATAACAAAGCTAACCTTAAACAGCACCATGGACAGCACCACTCAGTGCAAATAACAAGCTAACCTTAAACAGCACCATGGACAGCACCACTCTGCACATTGCAGACAAGAAAGACATCAAAACAATCTACTCACTCTCTCTGCCTCTCCTTTTTGGGTCTAGTAAAGCTGGAGATGGCATTTCTCTGCGGAATGGAATCTCCTCAGCCCATATTCCTTCCACTCATTCCTGCATCTCCTTTTGAGGTCATTCTCGAAGGAAAGTTGTATAAGGTGGGATTTGCGAGTGTGAAGCATGCTCCTTCGGGGATCACCGAAAACATTTTTCAATGTAGAAAAATAGTTCTCACACCTGGCAGTGGAGGTTCCAAACGTTAAAGCAGACTTCATCGCTACCATGACACTTAGAAATGCCTCCATGGTCTTGTGGAAGGTGGTCAAAAGAGTTGTGTGTCCATTTCCAATCCTCTGCAGGCGTGGACCCATTCCCTTGTGTGTGGAGGAACTGTTGGGCCACAAGCATACTCGGCATCTACAAGCTCTGTATTGGTCAACTCCAAGAGGGACTTGACTTTGGCTGTATCCAGAAACATGTGCCCTGCTGGATCCAGTGACGACAGCAATTCCATGAGTATGCTGTTGCACCTCCCCAAAGCGCCCGTTCATCTCTCCACGTAGTGCATCTACGGCACTCCTTTGCTCGTCTACTCTTCATCATGGTTGTGTCCCGCTCCCGTTGGTTCTTCAACCACATTTGTGTCTGTTGTGTGTCTCCTCTTGTTTGGCCCTTGGCCTGTTGCATCGACGCACTGATTCCATAGCTCCAAAAACGTGGAGACCATTAACACACGGATGCACTGTTCACCAGTGACTGGAGCACATTGTTTGGTGGGTCAAAAAGGAACAGGATCTTGTTTACCATGAGGGCGATCAACCTGAAGCTGGGCTTTGATATGGCGCGCAGCAACCCCACTGCCTCGACTTTCACATCTGCGGGAAAAGCTTGTGTGTTTTCAATTTGTGCCAGCAACTGGAATATATCCTTGGAGGACTTGAGGATGACTTGTACAGCGGCCAGGTGACCGGTCCAGCACTGGTCGAGCAGGCGTTTCAGTGTCTCCGCCTTGTAATGAACTCTAACGGTGGGCTTTCTTACGGATTTGTAAAGAAGATTACAAATGTTGAAAAGAAATTCAGACGGCATCCTCAGAGGAAATGGCATGGACCACCACCAGATGAAGCTGGTGGTAGAAGTTTCTGCACTCACCCATGCTTCCCCGACATCACAGAGGCTCCGTCGTAGACTTTACTCAGGATTTTGTCAGTTCTCAGTCCAGCCTTGGTCTGTTCTGTGATAACAGTTTCTGTGAGAGTGTTGGCATCACCTGCATCTGCAGTGGCTATGGTCAGAATGCGCTCTTTAATTTCATAGTTTCCATCAACAAACCGAAGTACGATTGAAATGTTTTCGCAGCCGTGGATTCTCTTGTTCTGTCCACTTTAATAGAAGAAAACGAGTCCCCTATTCCTTCCCCGACAATATGCTCTGTCACTAAGTTGCTCATTTGTTTTATTAAGTCGTTCTGGACGTCGTGGCTCGTGTTGTGGGGAATGGTTGGTTGTTACGTGCCTCCTAAGAGGAGGGAGGTGCAGGAATCAGGAGCAGGAGAGCAAGGAAGTCCCAGTGGCACAATCATTTAATTAGAAGTCCCAACTCAACAACAACAGGGGAACGCGCTCAAACGAAGTCGCCACACACAGGGAAATAAACGCAACACACGGGGGAGAAACCTCTGCTCCTAAACACATTCCAAAACGGTACAGCTACCTTGAGAAAGAAAACCCCGTGGTGCAAACACGCACCCCTAACAAAGTAACAACAGCCAATAATCCCGCACAAAGACTAGCAGGCAGCGGGAGGTTAATAAACCCACCGAAATTAACTAATAGGACACAGGTGTAAACAAAACAGACAGACACAAACGAAAAGGAAAAATGGATCGGTGGCAGCTAGTAGGCCGGCGACGACGACCGCCGAGCACCGCCCGAACAGGGAGAGGAGCCACCTTCGGTGGAAGTCGTGACATTGGTGCTATCTTGGCCAATTCTGGGTCATTTTGGAGGGTATACTCAAACAATGACAACACCCCACTGCCTTCCTCTGTCATGCGTCATGATCTCTTCGTAGAGGGAGTTTATTAACGGCTAAAAATGCAATAATGTCAACAATAGAGCCTAGGTAATATCTATGAAGAGCAAGCTGATCCATGCTAGCGCGGGAAATATCCACACTGCTTGTCTCTTGGTGCATTTCTCTCTCCCTCTATATAGCCCTTACATGTTAAGTGTTCTTTCGAGGTGGCAGGTTTGTTCTTTTTCTGTCTCTAATGCATGCTTCCAACCACAGAACCCTTTAATGGTAAGGGTTGAGTCTGATGACACAACCTTTGCGCCAGGTGAAACAAAAGACTAGGTCAGCTTGTACTGAATACTCTAGCCAATCTCGATTACGGTACCACGTATTAGCAAAAGACTGCTTCTTCCCTGAATACAACTTACTGGAAACACATCTAATATCACCTGATTGGGCTTCTCAACCCCAAGGTCATTTGGGGCTGCTTCTCTGGATGTTTGGTGGCTCTGGCCTGTGTGATTTAGCATGGCTAGCAGCTGCTGCTGAGCTGGGTGGTGGCAAGGAGGCAGGTGGCAGGACTGGGAGGTGGGCTCCGCTAGCTTCACCATTGACAGAGACTAGGCTAGCCGAACACTGTGGGCTGGCCACATTACCATGATTGCCATCAAGTGTAGCAGTGATTTCAACGAGTGGCGTTTCAGCGCCACTTGTTGCAGCAGATGATGCATTATTTTTAAACCAATTTCTAATATCCATCTTGATGGTAACAAGACCTACTTATCACTGAGGCACACTGTTGTGTTTAACTAACGTTCCACCCACTCATTCGAAATGGCGGTAAATAAATAAATAAATACGCTCGTCTAAGTGGGCCAACACCTATTGACATCCCGCCATCTTATTAAATTGAGTGTTAAAATCAAAATGGCTGAGGGACGATGAATACCCTGGATCGTGTACATGTACTCATACTTATTAATTGAAAATCCACTAAAATGTATTTTGTCCAACTTAAGGGTTGAATATACAGAAGATTAAAAGTATAAATGAAAATGGGGAACATTTACCCAAAGAGAAAACATAGCCATCATCCTTCAGGATTAAAATAAATCGCTGTCATCCACAGAAGCCTTTCCAGTAAGGAAGGCAGTGTATTGGAAATGTGTTGAAAGTCTAGGGCTGTGTCTCAAATTGCACCCTATTCCCTACATAGGGCTCTTATCAAAAATAGTGCACTTTGGGCCCTGCACTACAAAGGTAGTGCACTCTATAGGGAATAGGGTGCCATTTGGGACCAAGCCTAGGATGTCAGTATAAACAAGACCTGAGTATACTCCATTTGGATGGCGGCTAAAATTAGCACTATAATTGGTCCATTTTCAGAGTAAATTGAGCTCTGATTCATGGTTCCATTGATACGTGTCTGTGTGTGTGTGTGTGTGTGTGTGTGTTCTTCTTCAAACCCCTCTGTCTTTGCCTGACCATTGCAGCTAAGGCACAGTTAGAGTTTATGGTTTCATGACTATGCCAAAATTGCACACAAAAAAATAACCAGTGCATTCACTTTTAAGGGCAAACACTGTCGTAAATAACAGATCAAATTTGGTGTTTTATTAGGATCCCCATCAGCTGTTGCAAAAGCAGCGGCTACTCTTCCTGGGGTCCACACAAAACATGAACCATATTACAGAATGACATAATACAGAACATCATTAGACAAGAACAGCTCAAGGACAGAACTACATACATATCAATGCATACACACAAACTATCCAGGTCAAATAGGGGAGAGGCGTTGTGCCACGAGGTGTTGCTATATCTGTTTTTTGAAACCAGGGTTGCTGTTAATTTGAGCCATATGAGATGGAAGGAAGTTCCATGCAATAAGGGCTCTATATAATACTGTACGTTTTCTTGAATTTGTTCTGGATTTGGGTACTATGAAAAGACCCCTGGTGGCATGTCTGGTGGGATAAGTGTGTGTGTCAGAGCTGTGTGGAAGTTGACTATGCAAACAATTTGCGATTTTTAACACATTAATGTTTCTTATAAAAAGAAGAAGTGATGCAATAAGTCTCTCAACTCTTAGCCAAGAGAGACTGGCATGCACAGTATTAATATTAGCCCTCTGATTACAATTAAGAGCAAAATGTGCCGCTCTGTTCTGGACCAGCTGCAGCTTAACTAGGTATTTTCTTGTAGCACTGGACCACACGACTGAACAATAATCAAGATTAGACAAAACTAGAGCCTGCAGAACTTGCTTTTTGGAGTAGGGTGTCAAAAAGGCAGAGCATCTATTACAGCTAGACTTCTCCCCATCTTTGCAACCATTGAATATATATGTTTTCACCATGACCGTTTACAATCTAAGGTAACGCCAAGTAATATAGTCTCCTACACTTGTTCAACCGCCACACCATTCATTTCCAGAATCAGCTGAGGTCTAGCACTTAAGTAATGATTTGTACCAAATACAATGCTCTTAGTTTTAGAGATGTTCAGGACCAGTTTATTACGGTCTACCCATTCCAAAACAGGCTGCAACTCTTTGTTAAGGGTTTCACTGACTTCATCAGCTGTGGTTGCTGATGCGTATATGGTTGAATCATCAGCATACATGGACACACATGCTTTGTTTAATGCCAGTGGCAGGCCATTGGTAAAAATAAAAAAAGAGTAGAGGGCCTAGAGAGCTGCCCTGCGGTACACCACACTTTACATGTTTGACATTAGAGACGCTTCCATTAAAGAAAACCCTGAGTTCTATTAGATAGATAGATCTGAATCCACGATATGGCAGAGGTTGAAAAGCCATAGCACTTAAGTTTTTTCAACAACAGGTTATGGTCAATAATATCAAAGGCTGCACTGAAATCTAACAGTACAGCTCCCACAATCTTCTTATTGTCAATTTCTTTCAGCCACTCATCAGTTATTTGTGTCAGTGCAGTACATGTTGAGTGCCCTTCTCTATAACCATGCTGAAAGTCTGTTGTTAATTTGTTTACAGAGAAATAGCATTGTATTTGGTCAAACACCATATTTTCCAACAGTAAGCTAAGAGCTGGCAAGCTTATAGGTCTTCTGTTAGAACCAGTAAAGGCCGCTTTACCACTCTTGGGTAGTGGAATTACTTCGGGCTTCCCTCCAGGCCGGAGGACAAAGACTTTCCTCTAGGCTCAGATTAAAAATATGCCAGATAGGAGTGGCTATAACGTCAGCCACCATTCTCAGTGGGGTTCCATCTAAGTTGTCAATGTCAGGAGTTTTGTCATTATTGATCGTTTACAATCATTTCCCACCTCTCCCACACTAACTTTACAACATTCTAACTTGCACTGCTTTTCTTTCATTATTCGTTTTTTTTATGCATGAATATAATTGCTCATAGTTTGTCGTGGGCATTTCCTGCCTAAATTTTCCCACTTCGCCAATGAAATAATCCTAAAAATAATTGGCAACATCAAATGGTTTTGTGATGAATAAGCCATCTGATTAGATGAAAGATGGAGTTGAATTTCTCTTTCTGCCCATAATTTCATTTAAAGTACTCCAAAGTATTTTTTCCATCATTCTTTATATCATTGATCTTTGCTTCATATTAAAGTTTCTTCTTCTTTTTGTTGAGTTTAGTCACATAATTTCTCAACTTGCAGTAAGTAAGCCAGTCAGATGTACAGCCAGACTTATTAGCCACTCCTTTTGCCCCCATCTCTTTCAATCATACAGTTTTTCAATTCCTCATCAATCCATGGAGCCTGAACAGTTCTAACAGTCAGTTTCTTCTTCGGTGCATGTTTATCAATAATTGGAAGAAGCAATTTCATAAATTCATCAAGTGCAGCGTCTGGATACTCCTCATTAATCACCTCTTTGGACTAGGGGGCAGTATTTTGACGTCCGGAGGAAAAGCGTGCCCAAAGTAAATTGCCTGTTACTCAGGCCCAGAAGCTAGGATATGCATAAAATTAGCAGCTACGCTAGTTGCGATGCCAAATAGCTTCTCAGACCCGTCCTTGGTCAGCAGGATCACTGGAAAGATACAAGCAGTCCCAGCAACTGATGCTAACTGCGTCGCGGGTCCAACATAAGAAGGTAGGTAGCTACCAAGAACTTTACAATATATTTTAAACAACAAACTTTCCAAACAAACAAAACCGAGCTCTTCCTCGTTCCGCGTGGAGAGTCAGTAAAGGGGGCTTTACCATTCTTGGGTAACGGAATTACTTTTGCTTCCCTCTAGGTCTGATGGCACACACTTTCTAGTAGGCTTAGTGTCACGCCCTGACCTTAGAGATCCTTTTTATGTCTCTATTTTGGTTGGTCAGGGCGTGAGTTGGGGTGGGCATTCTATACCATACTTAGGTAGCCTTTTCCCACCTGTGTTTGTGGGTAGTTGTTTTCTGTTGTGTGTCTGCACCAGCCAGAACTGTTTCGGTCGTTATCTTTGTTATTTTTGTTATTTCAGTGTTCATTTAATAAATATGGACCACGTACCACGCTGCACCTTGGTCCTCTCCTTCCAACAACCGTTACACTTAGATTGAAGATATGGCAAAAAGTGGGTGTAAAACATGTGCTGGTATAATCCATTATGAAGTAATATTGGATTGTGGTGGTAACATCTAGGGTAAAGCTGATTATAGAATATGAGCAGACCTGATGTTGACAAAAAGGTGCATTCATTCAATAAAGTTTTATTGAATACTTATGATGAACTTCAATATGCCTTCAAATTGAAGGTTTGTCTTAGAATAGAATAAGAATAGCATGTTGAATACCAAATGAAAAAGCACTCAGAGTGTAAGTGTAGTATACTGCAAGCCAAAACCTTTCATAAATGTACACGTCCCCAGAACAGTGGTGGTTTCAGCACCATGGACAGCACACTCAGAGGTAGACGGCCTACACATCTTGCCTGCCACCCCACAGATCTTAGACATGTTGATGCAGCTTTGTCATATGTCCGACGCGCCTCCAGGAAACAAATGTATGTTCAATAAAAATGTTGACCGCGGGTCATCGTGAATTTCCCCGGCAAAAGGCCCATTGTGCGCCTGTCAACGCTATTGAATTTAGAGGAGAGGTACTAAACTAATGTTTCCACCTGTGCTTGAGTTCAGAGAACATTTGTTTGGGAATACCGTGGGTTTAAAAACTAGGCTACCGCATACACTTGGGCCAAGCAATAGGTGTAATTAAAAAGCCATTTTGGCTGTCATGTATATAATACCTAAGACCGTTCCGCACGTTCTTCACCTCGAGTCTGCCATTAGGAGAACAGTAGCACGAGGGGATATTAAAAGAAAGACAATCCTCTTACTGCAGTTTGTGTCAGTGTGTGCGTGGGTCTGAGCTAGAACCAGGGAATACTCTCTTTACCAGCTTCGCAGGCCGGTGATTTTTATTTCGACCTGACCCATCAGCTAGATGAAAGAAGGGTAATGGGTGATCGGTGTGCAGTCTTTTATCATGGCTGTAGATACAATTGTGTTATGTCTAATAGACTGTCTGTAATTGCATCTGCGTTCATGTCAACGTCTCATTTCATATCAAACCAATGTTCGCTCTGCATGTGTAATTGAAACCAGGCAGGCCAAAACAGGTTGTAAAAACAACTGGTTAAAACCATTCAGTATTGTCCTGTAAAAATGACTAGCTCGCCTACAGATACAAGCCATAATAAACATAGATCCCATTTTCGGTAAGACATAGCCTGTAAAACAATAGATTAAGATGCCTTTATTGGTCAACTGCACACAAGGTCCAACCAAAATCTGACTTCCGCTTTTAACCCAAATCCCTCTGAAAGACACATATAGACGTGTTTTTGGAGCAGTACTCACAGTGTGCGCCCAGGGAGCTGTTGTTTTGGTAAGTGCATTGCTCAAGGGCACAACGGCAGGCATTGGCATCTAGGATTTGATAACAGCAACCCCCCCCCCTCCGGCTGCCTCACTTTCCGATAGATTTTCGCATCGGACCCAGGATTCAGACTGGCAACCCAGTTGTTAGCTCGCCTCTCTAACTGCTAGGCCGCCCCCTAACCTAGGCAGTTTCCCTTTTTCAAGCTTTCGGCCAAAATTCCATTATTTGTCTGCCTCGAGTCTGTAAATACAAGCAAGGCCCTAAAAATACCCGTTCTTAAATAGAAAGGATTGGCTGAGTATTATCGCTACTACTGTAAACGCAGGCATTTAGGCTACGCCACAGCCTAAAAACGCATCGTTGAGCACGAGTAGGGAAGAGAACCACCGCTATATCGTTAGTGCTGCAGTGAGCAGGGCATTCCCCATCTCACCATCTCCCCTTCCCCTGACCTTGCAGAAAAACACAGTTTTGACACAAAACTTGAATTAAGGTTATGCATTTAATTGGGCTATGAGCGAAATGTAAATGAAACAACACAGTCATGCCTCGAAATGGAGTAGGCTGATCTTTAACATCGACTGAAATGTTTCGCACGTCGCTATGACATTTGGTTGACGTGATATTCGTTATAAGATTGATGTGGGCTCATTCTCATTTGACAGGCTTCATAAAAGCAGTGCGTTGGCCTCTATCCTCAAAAAAAGGCCCCACCTCCGTTCTAAGGGCCTTCCGTTCATTTAGTTCGTATATTAAAGTGGATACTGTAATGGAGCCTTCCAAGCCTCGCTGTGAAATGGCAGTAGGGGATAATATTGCATTCGCGACATTACAATTGTCGCCATGCATCTAGGCTAAATGCAGAGGCTAGAACATAAATGCTGTTATAGTCAAGCAAAATATATCATGGAAGGTATTTAATCATGATACAAATTCACTTATCCGTGCACGAATAGCCTACACCGACTGCAATTTCTACACACATCCATACACCTGCTCCTCCCAGCTACCCTAGAACAATCCTTGGATAGCTCCTCTGGGCACAAAAGCGGTTTAGCACAAAGCAAAAACAACTTGATACACAGGATGTCGATTTGAAATGTGTTAAACGCTTTACCTTTTCCTGCGCCCTACTTAGCCGTTTCTGGACGTTTTTGGCGAAAATCCCCGTCTTTATTTCGGCCATGGCTGCTGATACTGCAACGGGATGAGCGTCGCTTCAGTTTAGCACCCAGGACAGAGAAATTATGACGGACTAGGAAGGAGGGGAGGATAAATTCTTAAAGCCACAGTACAAAAATTCACACTAAACGTCCCAGTTTAGTATAATGATTATTATATGTTCTGGTTTGTATATTACGATTAGTTATAACGTATTTATCATGACAAGATATCAACATGATGCCTAGAGCTGGACCAGGATATTGTTATCCCGTTTCTGCTTCAAACAGACATACAATGTAGCCTATAGGCGTAGACTTGCTCCAACCCTGCCCCCACTGTACATGTCGCTTGCTTGTGAACAGCGAAAACACTTCTGGGTTGCGTCAAAGCGTTCGTGGACATGAGCCCGTGTGGATAGTCTCATGTAGAAAACATACATACAAAAGGATTGGATAGGTGTCCAAAATATGGAAACAATTCCACTTGGTCTATCAAAGGGCAGGGGCTAGGATAGGGATTGATGTGGAATCCCACATCAGCAGCACATGTCCATCCCCAGGCCTCCCCTAACACAAACACACACACACTGCTCAAGTGTTAGACTAATCTTAATTGGGAACCTACAGTACTTGGAATTGTGTGCCAATAGAACTAATAATAACAAATTATTCAAGTTATTATGCTACATTCAGAATAAGTTTAATATAATATTACCTTATCATATGCCTTCTGTATCACTGCATACACATCTGATGTACACATTCTACATGTACAATTGCAACTGCAATTATATGTGGGCTATTATTGTAGCACCATATTTTCAGCTTTTGGCGTTGACTTTTCTGATTTAAAATGCACGGAATGTGAAAGTAGTGCTTATGTGTTTAATCATATAGGCAAGGGGGTATTTTTTTAGGCCTACCACTCAATCATGTACTGTATGTTTTCTACATGAGACTATCCACACAGGCTCATGTCCAGGACACCTATCCAATCCTTTCAGATATTCACACGTGGTCAGGGACGTGACCAAGAACCCGATGGCTCCAGAGCTCCAGAGTTCCTCTGTGGAGATGGGAGAACCTTCCAGAAACACAACCATCTCTGCAGCGCTCCACCAATCAGGCCTTTATGGTAGAGTGGCTAGATGGAAGTCACTCCTCTGTAAAAGGAACATGACAGCTTGCTTGGAGTTTGCCAAAAGGCACCTAAAGACTCTTAGACCATGAGAAATAAGATTCTCTGGTTGGATGAAACCAAGATGAAACTCTTTGGACTGAATGCCAAGTGTCATATCTGGGGAAAACCTGGCACCATCTGTACGGTGAGCATGGTGGTGGCAGCATCACGCTGTGGGGATGTTTTCAGCAGCAGTGACTGGGAGACTAGTCAGGATCGAGGCAAAGATGAACGGATGTACAGACAGATCCTTGATGAAAACCTACACCAGAGTGTTCAGAACCTCAGACTGGGGCAAAGGTTCACCTTCCAACAGGACAACAACCCTAAGCACACAGCCAAAACAACGCAAGGGTGGTTTTGGGACAAGTCTCTGAATGTCGTTGAGGGCCCAGCCAGAGCTCAGACTTGAACCTGATCAAACATCTCTGGAGAGACCACTCCCTATCCAACCTGACAGAGCTTGAGAGGATGTGCAGAGAAGAATGGGAGAAACTCCCCAAATACAGATGTGCCAAGCTTGTAGCGTCGAGGCTGTAATTGCTGCCAAAGGTGCTTCAACAAAGTGCTGAGTAAAGGGTCTGAATACTTATGTAAATGTGATATTTCAGTTTTTTTATATATAATTTTGCAAAAATGTCTAAAAAACATTTTTTGCTTTGTCATTAGGGGGTTTTGTGTATAGATTGATGAGGGAAAATGTTTTTTAGACATTTTTGCAAAATTATATATAAAAAAACTGAACGACCAGGATCGTGGTGTTACCCTGTGAAGGTGGAAGATCGGTTATGAAATCCACCGACAGGTGCGACCTCGGCCATTGTGGAACGGGTAAGAGTTGTAGCTTACCTTTGGGCAGGTGCCTAGGAGCCTTACACTGGGCGCACACCGAGCAGGAGGAAACATAAACCCTCACATCCTTAGCCAAAGTGGGCCACCAGTACTTCCCACTAAGACAGCGCACCGTCCGGCCGATCCCAGGATGACCAGAGGAGGGTGATGTGTGGGCCCAATAGATCAGCCGGTGGCGGACAGCAGACGGAACGTACAGACGTCCAGCTGGACACTGAGGGGGAGCGGGCTCTGCACGTGACGCCCGCTCAATGTCCGCGTCCAGCTCCCACACTACCGGCACCACCAAGAAAGAGGCGGGGAGTATGGGAGTGGGATCCATGGGCCGCTCCTCTGTGTCATACAGCCGGGACAATGCGTCTGCCTTAACGTTCTGGGAGCCTGGTCTGTAAGAAAGGGTAAACACAAAATGTGTGAAAAACATGGCCCACCTTGCCTGGCGAGGTTTCAGTCTCCTCGCCGGCCGGATGTACTCCAGATTGCGGTGGTCAGTCCAGATGAGAAAAGTGTCTAGCCCCCTCAAGCCAAAGTCTCCATGCCTTCAAGGCCTTGACGACAGCCAACAACTCCCGGTCCACCACATCATAGTTTCGCTCCGCCAGGCTGAGCTTCTTCGAGAAGAAGGCACAAGGGCGGAGCTTCGGAGGCGTACCCGAGCGCTGAGAGAGCACAGCTCCTATCCCAGCCTCGGACGCATCCACCTCCACTATGAACGCCAAAGAGGGATCCGGATGTGCCAGCACGGGAGCCGAGGTAAACAAAGCCCTCCGGTGACTAAAAGCCCTGTCCGCCTCAGCTGTCCACTGCAAGCGCACCGGGCCCCCCTTCAGCAGTGAAGTAATGGGAGCTGCTACCTGACCAAAACCCCGGATAAACCTCCGGTAGTAGTTGGCAAACCCTAAGAATCTCTGCACCTCCTTACCGTGGTGGGAGTCGGCCAATTACGCACGGCTGCAATGCGGTCACTCTCCATCTCCACCCCTGACGTGGAAATGCGATACCCTAGGAAGGAGACGGACTGTTGGAAGAACAGGCATTTCTCAGCCTTGACGTACAGGTCATGCTCCAACAGGCGACCAAGCACGCTGCGCACCAGGGACACATGCTCAGCGCGTGTAGCGGAGTATATCAAAATGTCATCAATATACACCACTACACCCTGCACGTGCAGGTCCCTGAAAATCTCATCTACAAAAGCTTGGAAGACTGATGGCGCATTCATCAACCCGTACGGCATGACGAGGTACTCATAGTGCCCAGAGGTGGTACTGAAAGCCGTCTTCCACTCGTCTCCCTCTCGGATACGCACCAGGTTGTAAGCGCTCCTGAGATCTAGTTTGGTGAAGAAGCGCACCCCGTGCATTGACTCTATCACTGTGGCTATGAGAGGTAGCGGGTAACTGTACTTCACAGTGATCTGGTTTAGGGCTTGATAGTCAATACACGGGCGCAGACCTCCCTCCTTCTTCACAAAAAAGAAACTTGAGGAGAAGGGTGAAGTGGAGGACCGAATGTACCCCTGACGCAGGGATTCGGAGACGTATGTTTCCATAGCCTCCATCTCCGCCTGTGAGAGGGGATACACGTGACTCCTGGGAAGTGCAGCGTCTACCAGGAGATCTATCGCACAATTCTTTTTAGAGAAGGCGAGCGCCAAATCGGCATATTCAGGGGGAATGCGCACGAGACCTGGTCCAGACTCTCCACCGTAGTAGCACCAACGGAAACCCCTAAACACCTACCTGAGCACTCTCGCGACCACCCTGTGAGAGCCCTCTGTGGCCAAGAGACAGTGGGATTATGACAAGCTTACCAGGGTAGGCCCAGCACCACGGGAAACGCAGGAGAGTCAATAAGGAAGAGACTAATTCTCTCCGTATGACCCCCCTGCGTCACCATGCCCAAAGGAGCGGTGACCTCCCTAATCAACCCTGACCCTAATGGTCGACTATCTAAGACGTGAACGGGAAAAGGGACATCCACGGGAAAAATGGGCATCCCTAAACTATGGGCTAAAGCTTTATCAATGAAATTCCCAGCCGCGCCTGAATTGACGAGCGCCTTATGCTGGGAATGCGGGGAAAAGTCAGGAAAGGTGACAGACACAAACATATGTGCAACAGAGGACTCTGGGTGAGGATGGTGCCAGCTCACCTGGGGTGACGCCAGAGCGCCCTGCCTGCTGCCTCGAATCCCAGAGGAACCCACCCGGCACCGACCGGCAGTGAGTGTGAACTCTGCGGCTACATATAGTGCACGAGCGGGAACCCCCTCCGGTCTCCCTGCGCACCGCTCCCCCAGGTCCATGGGTATCGGAGAGGGGGTGCGGGAGGATGGAACCACCAGGCAGTTGGCAGTACTCCCGTCATACTCCTGTGGCCAGGAGAGACGGATCCTACTGGGTTCAGGCGGGAAAGGGGCGCTCAGGAGAGACCCCGGTTGTGCTTGTGGAGGCGCTGGAAGAACTCCCTGTCTCTCCCAGCGGTCCATTGTCTGGACAACGCGGTCCATGGCGGCACCAAGATGGTAAAGTATTACTGCATGCTCCTGGACGCGCTCCTCCACCTCTATGGCTGGCGTACCTTCTCCTGCTGACTCCATAGAAGGGTCGGTGATTCTGTGATGGGTGCGTGTTGGTGGCAGGGAAGTCAGACGCAGGAGAATGAACTTGGTATAAATGGAGTCGTTTAATAAAAGTTAACAAAACTCCAAAAACCAAAATATATAAAAGAATCAAAGTAGGTACAAAACCCGTTGGGCACCAACACAAACTTGCACAAACATACAATCAAACAATCACCGACAAGGACAAGAAGGGAAACAGAGGGTTAAATACACAACATGTAATTGATGGGATTAGAACCAGGTGTGATGGAAGACAAGACAAAACCAATTAAAAATTAAAAATGGATCAGTGATGGCTAGAAGATTGGTGACATCGACCCCTCGAACACTGTTCGAACAAGGAGAGGGGCCGACTTCGGCGGAAGTCGTGACAATGTCTGGTGAGTATGCAGGCATTTTCAGCTTCCAGGAATTGTGTATAGATCCTTGCGACATGGGGCCATGCATTATCATGCTGAACCATGAGGTGATGGCGACAGATGAATGGCACGATAATGGGCCTGAGGATCTCATCACGATATCTCTGTGCATTTAAATTGTCATCGATAAAATGCAATTGTGTTCGTTGTCCGTAGCTTATGTCTGCACATACCATAACACCTCATGTCGATCGTAAATTGTAGGCAGCAGACGATTCCTTTTGGGGTCTAATTTGGGCAAATGGAATGTCTTTGTATTACAGATGAATTTTCCGCCCAAAACTTCAACATCAAAGAATGGACACTGGGACAATATATTTAAACATCTGAATGTTGGGAATGATGAGAGATGGAGTATGGAAAATGAACGTCTATTTTGTGATTTACATTGTTATAAAGACATTATAATGAAAATATTGTAACTTCAAGAGCTTTTACACTGTGCATAACAGGTTTACATTCTTTACGTTTTGTAGAAAATATCAAGGATAAAGAGAATGTTTTTGTGACAATAGGATTGTGATTTTATTTCTCTAACGAGATCATACTAATTCTGATACCTTGCCTTGAAACTAGCCACACCCCAGGGAGCCCAGATAGTGTGTGAGAATGACAAAATGCCCCCTGTTTTACCCGAGGGTATAAAAAGATTGAGTTAAGAATTAACATAGACTAAAACGGACCACAGCTGCAGCGAGGTCTACGATAGTCACAACCCCGGAACACAACACAAGGTTGAAGAAGACAAAGGAACCTCTTAACAATCAATGTTACGGCTGAGTAACTGTTCTAAGTACTGTATCTAAGGGGGTGAATTTAAGTAGGACCATCCTGTTATTCTCTTCAAATCATCAAGTCCTACAGTGCTCTCATCACCACTCTGGGGATCATCGACACGGCTGATTAGCCATCCTCAGGAGACCACTCTTCCAGAACGAGTGCAAGTAAACAGACAACTAAGAAGGACATTGTGACCTCCTGTGGACAACCAGAGACTTACACCAGAGAATGAAGGAGAAGGCCATCCGAAATAAGAAAGCCCAATCGAACCCTCGTCACCAAGCGGAACCCTTTCCACGAAGGCCTGGGTCCAACAGAGATACCCGACAAAGACATTCAACACATTCAACACGTAAATACATGCATTACTTCTTACCCAAAAGAGCAGCAGTTCGGGGCAAGGTATTAGTGTTATTGCGAGTGTAGTTCCCAAATGTATCCAAGTGTTGCTTCTCTTTCTCTCTTGCTCTCGCTCTCCCTTTAAATCTCCATCTTGTGTAACAAGTGTCATATTGTGTTAGTTCGCTACGGACTTGTTGTCGTCGAATTAAGTTTCCAATCAATAACCGTGTGTGTGTGTATGTGTATCTTATGTTATCATTTAGCTTGTTAGTAAATAAATAATCAAATAAATTTGTGTGGTATGGAATGATCAGTGAGACCCAAGTTTGTGCAGATTTACAAAGTCTACAAAGTTCAGAATGAGACTGATATGAGGAAATTATTAATTAGTGACTGTTATGATATCTATATATTCTTGAGTTAATTCGGGAGATGGTAACTCATTAAACAACCTTTCCTATGGTGCCCCAAATTCCTAATGAGTTAATTGATTAATTTAATGATTAATTTAATCGAGTATCAATTAAACATATTTAATTGATAAAATAAATAAGTCATCAGATTAATGATAGTCACTTCACAACATATTGGAGCCCAGTGCAAGGAATCTAAGATAAAACTAGGCCTTACTGTTGAATTCAGTCTATAGGAATTGTGTAGCAAGATACGTTGTACACCAATAGCGCTGTAGGCAGGATTATTGTTGAGAGTGGCATGTGTGTGCTTCCTTTTCATCCAGATACTAGTAGGGAGAGATTGACTCCGGTGTTGTATATCTGACGGAAAGTCAGTGTGTAGGGGATTTAATGAATGCTACGAGCTAGGACATATGGGCCAGCCGATGTTGGGGTATTCTGAGGAAAAGACTAGTTGGGCCAAACGTAGTACTATTTCTGTCTCTCGCGTTTCAGGAGCGAGTAGATTCGGTCATAAATTAATTTCTTGAGCGAGGACATATGGGCTAGCCAATTTGGTCAATTTTAGTAGACATAGTCGTTTGACTGAAACGGACTTATTATCTCTCCGTCTCTCGCGTTTTCAGTAGTGTGAGTAGACCAACGGCAGGTATTTTCTTTTATGTTACCGCGTGTTCCGGTACAACAGTGCTAGTGAAGGAAATGCCGAAAAAGGTTGAACGTGAGACATCCTTAGTAAACCCATTCCCTATTTTACTTGGAAGGGAGATTCCGGTACAATTAGGTCTAGCTTGCACTAGATGCTAAGCTAGTAAAGGAAGAGTAGCCATTTTCCTTTGTTTACGGTGAAATCCCGCTCTGTGCAGGAATCCCGTTTGATTTCAGCTTTCTGGGATCAGTGACCTTTGGGCAACAGAAGTTCTGCCTTTTCGGGACTCCCGCTTTTGATCAGTGACCCCTGGTGGTAATTAATTCCCAATATTATTATTTAAAAAAAGAAAAACATTCCATTGAGGCCCAATGTTGTCTCACATTTGGAACAGGTGGTTACTCTTCTGATATCCAGCCAATCACAACTGATTAGATATCGGTGTCTCAATCAATTTAACAAAGGGATTAAAATTGCCAAATTTACCTTTTCAGGTTAATCATTTGGATAATATCCAAATCGATATGTTCCAACCAATGACAACATTTTTCACATTGACCTAGATACAGCGCTTTCGGGTTAGTTTAAGTTAAATTCCCAAATAGCCTATACAGGTTTGATTTATCATTCAAATTGATGAATCAATTCAAGTTGCTTTTGCAAGCTCATTGGAGCCAACTCCCACATTACTGACCTAATATTGTTGGAAGTCCCACCTTTGCTGGAATCCTGTGTGGTTTCAGCTATCGGGGAGAAGTGACCCCTGGTGGTGACATATCGCCAGTAATTTTGGGGATTTAAAAAATGTAAAACCTCTTGTCTTCTCACACATATTACAATGGGGTAACCTGTATGATATCCAATTAATCTCAACTTCATTCAATTTAAAATGGCCAAACTTACCTTTTCAGGTTGATTTTGTTCCAACCAATGAAACATTGTAAACTTTTCCACATTAACCTAGATGCAACCCTTTCAAGTTAATTAAAGTTGAATTTCCAAATAGCCCACACAGGTTTGATTTCTCATTCAAATTGATTAATCGTTTCAATTTGCTTTTGCAAGTTCATTAATAGCCTAACTCCCAAATTACTGATCCAGTATTGATGATTCATTGATGTCTATAAACTGATTAAAATCGTTTTTGCAGCTTCCAATGACTCAAAAACCAAACTTTACATACATTTAAATATCTTGATCATTATTATGATTATTAGTTATCGGATGGGGTGCCCCGCTGATAAGTGAACCCTCACCCACGGAAAGATTGATCGCTGACCTCTGCAGAGACGCAAATCCTAACTATGTCGAAGGGCTGAGAATGTTAGATTAGGATGAAATAAGCAAAAAAAAACTGCAGAAATTGTGATAGACCATCAGGCACAGGCCTTGTAAAGGTTCTCTCCAGTTTAGCCCTAAACTATGCCCACCAGCAGAGATGGACAGTGGTCCAATACCTCAGTGCCCAGCAGAGACACGTGCAGGAAACTGTGGAGATGAAGGGACAGGTGGATAGAAGCAGGAAGTTAACGATAAAAGCCGACAAAGACGATACTGCTAACCGAGGAACTGCATTTTTAAGAACTGAACATTTGAAAGATCTGGCAAGCACTTACGACAAAGAACTTGCGCAAACTCTTGAACAAATCTGTATTCTACAGGAACAACTCGATTTAGCCAAAAAGAAATACAAAGTCCACACAAAACTTGATGAATCTGATGAGCTAGCTAAAAACAAGGGCGAGCAACTTGATGCCCTTCAAGTAGTTTTGAATGACCACTCAAAGCAGTAATGTTCTATTCCAAAAGCTGCAGACAAAAGACGATCAGCTAATGAACACAATGACTAAGTTGGAGGACAAAACAGCAGAACTCATTGAAGTCGCTGACCTAATGAACGATGAGAGAACCCAGGTGACAACATTGGAAAAAGTGACCTCTAAGCAAGCGGAGGACATCTCATCATTGAATCTCTCGCTCCGAACTCGAGACCTCTCCCTGCAAACCATAACAGATAAATATGAGGCCGAATGGAGCAAGTGCGACACTCAAGTGTCTAAAATAAATACCCTAAGCTCCCAGGTGGACTCTGCGATGCAGCAGAATACCACCCTAAGGTACCATCTGGAGCAGTGGTTCCCAAACTTTGTATAGTCCCGTACCCCTTCAAACCTTCAACCTCCAGTTGCGTACCCCCTCTAGCACCAGGGTCAGCCCACTCTCAAATGTTGTTTTTTGCTATCATTGTAAGCCTGCCACACACACACTATACGATGCATTTATAAACATAAGAATGAGTGTGAGCTTTTGTCACAACCCGGCTCGTGGGAAGTGACAGAGCTCTTATAGGACCAGGGCACAAATAATAATATAAAGATAATCAATAATTTTGCTCTTTATTTAGCCATCTTAAAACTTTATTTGTTCATCAATTTGGAATAACTCACCACAGGTTAATGAGAAGGGTGTGCTTGAAAGGATGCACATAACTCAATGTTAGGTTGTATTGGAGAGAGTCTCAGTCTTAAATCATTTTCCATACACAGTCTGTGCCTGTTTTTATTTAGACACTGATTTCACCCCACCCCCCCGTGTGACATAGCTCCGCCATTGCCTTCAAACCATCACTACTTCGAAGAGAACGTGCGTCTTGGCATGCTGATGGCATTTGTGGATGGCTGTTCTTACCGTCATCTAGACGACTTGCAAGCTGGTGTGGGATTGGTATGGCACAGCGACATTCCGTGCAAACCTCTTCAATTTCAGCTAGGTAACAAGACCAGCCAGTTCGCAGAAATTCCTGGCGTACTGATCACACTGCAAACAGAGGTGAAATATGACTTGTCAGAACTGGTAATCTGCACCAACTCAAACTACGCCAGACTCACCTTCTTATGCCACGTGTCGTTTTGGAAACAAAAGCACATGACTACTTCAAGTGGCAAAGAAGTGAAAAACAAAGAGCTCATTCTAGCTTGCGATGACCTCATAACCAAACACGGCATACAGGTGTCTTGGAAGAAAGTCAAGGGACACTCCAAATCACCTGGTCGTGACAAACTTGGCAACGACCATGTCAACAGCATGGCGAAACCTGGTGCAATTCACAGCAGACAGGCTAAGTAGAGAGATAAATGTGATTGAATGAACCAAAGTTTTTATTTGTCGGCTTTATGTATTTTAGTAACAGTAGTTGACAATGGAAGTTATAGGCCAAAGGTTGCATCGGCCATCTTAGAGTTCCATGCACTCATTTAGCCTATTTAGCCATGGTCGGAGACATGCCTCATGATTTGAAGTAAAACATTCAGGTTTCAAACAGTTAAGTATGTTTTCAAAAGGAATAATACCTCCAGCTCACATTGTAAAGTGGTTGGTGACACGCTGATAGCCAACCTACCGTTGGTTTTTCTACCATTCAATTTGGGCGGCATCAGCTTTTTAGTTTTTTTTTGCAGCCAAAAGCAGCCAATTACTGGCTTACGGAAACCCTGGTAGTTAACTAGTCTAGCTAGCTAGCTAAGTTAGCTAAACAACTGCAGGTAGCATATCTATGAGTAAAACCTCTTCTCTTTAGTTGTAGATATGGCTACTAAACAGCAAGCTACAAAGTTACAACCAGCAAACCGTTAGCACATGATGTCACGGATAGCTAGAAGTGGTGGGTGTGGAGTCAGGCGCAGAGAGCAATGCTTCCAATGCATACGTTTATTAAGCTGGGTCTAGCCAACAGGCAAAAATACCCCAAAAACAGGTATGTCCCCAAAACCAGGGAAAATAACAGACAGCAAACTACTGTAACGATCCTGGGTTTATAAGCGCGGAAATCGACTCTTATAAGCGCGGAAATCGCCGGAGCTCGGGCTGGTTCAGTAGTTGTAGTCAGTAGTGGTCAGTAGTTGTGTAGCCAGTAGTTGTGTGGCTGTGGTTAGTAGTTGTGTAGTCAGTGGTTGTGTGGTTGTGGTCAGTAGTTGTGGTCAGTGGTTTTGGTAAGTAGGTGTGTGGTTCAGTAGTTGTGGCCAGTAGTTGTTGTCAGTAGTGGTCAGTAGTTGTGTAGCCAGTAGTTGTGTGGTTGTGGTCAGTAGTTGTGTAGTCAGTAGTTGTGGTCAGTAGTGGTCAGTAGTTTTGGTAATTAGGTGTGTGGTTCAGTAGTTGTGGCCAGTAGTTGTGGTCAGTAGTGGTCAGTGGTTTTGGTAAGTAGGTGTGTGGTTCAGTAGCTGTGGTCAGTAGTGGTCAGTATATCTGTGGTCAGTAGTTGTGTGGTTGTGGCCAGTAGGTTATATCAGTAGTTGTGGTTAGTAGTTGTGTGGTCAGTTGTTTTGGTCAGTCGTTGTGACTTTGTGGTCGGTAGTTGTGGTCAGTAGTTGTCAGTCATTTTGGGAAGTAGTTGTGGTTCAGTAGGTGTGGTTAGTATTTTGTGGATGTGGTCAGTAGTTGTCAGTCATTTTGGGAAGTAGTTGTGGTTCAGTAGGTGTGGTTAGTATTTTGTGGATGTGGTCAGGAGTTGTGTTCATTAGTTGTGGTCAGTAGTTTGTGGTCAGTTATTGTGGTCAGTAGTTATAATTAGTAGTTGTATTGTTGTGGTTGTTAGTTGTGTGGTTCAGTTTTTGTGTGGTTCAGTAGTTGTCGTCAGTAGTTATGTGGTTGTGGTCAGGAGATGTGTTCAGTAATTATGCTCCTTAGTTGTGTTGTTGTGGTCAGTAATTGTGTGGTCAGTAGTTGGTTGTGGTCAGTAATTGTGGTCAGTAGTTGTGTGGTTTTGGTCAGTAGTGGTCAATAGTTTTTTAGTCAGTTGGTGTGGTCAATAGTCGTGACTTTGTGGTCAGTAGTGGTCAGTCGATTTGTAGTTCAGTAGTTGTGGTCAGTAGTTGTGGTGAGTAGCTGTGATGTTGTGTTTCTGTAGTTGGTTGGTTGTGGTCAGTAGTTGTGGGTAGAAGTTGTGTGGTTGTGGTCAGTAGTGGTCAGGGGTTTTGGTAAGTAGGTGTGTGGTTCAGTATTTGGGGTCAGTAGGTTATGTCAGTTCGCATTGCTACAGACATTGATCAGATAAGGCAGGTAGAATTTCTGGAAAGCAAATACACAGCACAATACAAAATGAACATGTTTGGGACAAGCAAGGTAACTCTGCCTCCAGAGCGTTTCCAGGGTCTTCTACAGTAGCAACGGCGGACGCCGGGGGGGATACAAACCGGACCAGGAGAGAGGGAGATCTATGTTACCCGGGAGCGACAGGACGACCTACGTCGACCAATAGCAGGGCCTGCTGGTACTGTGGTTGCACATTGCAAATGAAAAAACACTGGCCTTACAAGGAAAAGGACAGTGCAGCATGGGCTTCAACTACATACACAGCTGACCAGGTGTTGTGGGGAGTGGGGTTTACCTGGAGTGCAAAATTGCTGACTTCGAGTGTGAGGTCATGGTGGACTCAGGGGCCCAGGTTTCCATGGTACACAAACAGGAATGGAGAAATGCTACTGGAGGTAAAAGTGGTACACAGCAACCATACCACAGCACAGTTAAAGTAGCAAATGGACAGTTTCTCTCGGTTCTGGGGAGCTGGTCCATAAACATTGACAGTTTGAATCTGACCTGGGATTTTGTAGTCACTAGCGACGCAGACCAGTGTGCACTGATAGGGACAGACTTCCTGGTAAAATACGGGGGTGTACTTGATTTGAGAAAGAAAACATGTGTTTTGGGGAAGCAGATTCCGCTGATTTTCAGGGGAGCGCCAGGGGGAAGGTGTAAAGTGATGATGATGACTGACACGGTTATCCCTTCCAGAAGTGAAATGTTTATAACTGGTAAAGTTAAGGGGACAGTAAACAATTACAAAACTGAGGATCTTCTTGAGCCCTGTGTTAAAGTCACTGATACAAGTAACCTGTTGGTAGCATGTAGCGTGTGCAGCTCAGGTAAGGGGAAACTGCCAGTGCATGTGATGAATGTAAATCCGGAATCACAGTTACTGAACTGGGGGGTTTCTCTATCTGGGAGAAGGGTAGTGAAGATTGTATTGTTGCTAACCTACAGGATTCTAACCAGCCGACATATTTTCCCAACACAGTTAATGCAAAAGCTGGGCATAGATTGCAGCCAGCTAACTGAGGTGCAGCTGAGCGTTGTAAAGGAAATGGTGGGAAGGTATGTGGGAGTGTTTAGATTTTGACTTGAGCTGCACAAAACTAGTCCAGTGTAGGATTGACACAGGGGACACCAGGCCCATCAAACAAGCGTTGAGGTGGGTGCCTGTTCCTCTGCAAGCAGAGTTTGACAAGCATTTGCAGGACATGTTAGAAAGGGGAATAGTTAACCCCTCCAGCAGTCCATGGGCAGCACCAGTGGTGTTAGTAAGGAAGAAGGACGGCTCAATCAGGTTCTGCGTGGATTACAGAAGGTTAAACGAGAACACTGTTAATGATGCTTATCCACTTCCTAGTCTCTTCCTCTTATTGGTGTCCTTTAGTAGTGGTTTCCTTGCAGCAAATTGACCATGAAGGCCTGATTCACGCAGTCTCCTATGAACAGTTGATATTGAGATGTGTCTGTTACTTGAACTCTGTGAAGCATTTGTTTAGGCTGCAATTTCTGAGGCTGGTAACTCTGGTGAACTTATTCTCTCCAGCAGAGGTAACTCTGGGTCTTCCTCTCCTGTGGCAGACCTCATGAGAGCCAGTTTCATCATAGTGCTTGATGGTTTTTGCGACTGCACTTGAAGAAACTTTCAAAGCTCTTCACATTTTTCAGATTGACCTACTCCAGAGCACTCAGGACCTCAGACTGGGGCAAAGGTTCACCTTCCAACAGGACAACCACCCTAAGCACACAGCGAAGACAACACCGGAATGGATTTGGGACACGTTTCTGAATGTCATTGAGTGGCCCAGCCAGAGCCAAGACTTGAACCTGATCGAACATCACTGGAGAGACCTGAAAATAGCTGTGCAGCAACACTCCCCATCAAACCTGACTGAGCTTGAGAGATTCTGCAGAGGAGAATTGGAGAAACTCCCCAAATATAGATGTGCCAAGCTTGTAGCGTCATACTTAAGACTCAAGGCTTCAATCGCTGCCAAAGGTGCTTCAACAAAGTACTGAGTAAAGGGTCTGAATACTTATGTAAATATTGATATTTCATTATTTATTCTTTTGATATTTAATTTTTATTTTATTTTACATTTATTTTTTACTAAATGTAATTATATAGAAATTGCTCATAGGTAACTACACAAAAAAATATAAATGCAACATGTAAAGTGTTTGTCCAATGTTTCATTAGTTGAAATAAAAGATCCCAGAAATGTTCCATACGCACAAAAAGTCTATTGCTCTCATTTTTTTTGCACAAAGTTGTTTACATTCCTGTTAGTGAGCATTTCTCCTTTGCTAAGATAATCCATCCACCTGACAGGTGTGGCTGATTAAACAGCATGAGGGACAATACAAGGCTTCACTAAAATGTGCAGTTTTGTCACAACACAATGCCACAGATGTCTAAAGATTTGAGGGAGCGTGCAATTGGCATGCTGACTGCAGGAATGTCCACCAGAGCTGTTGACAGAGAATTTAATGTTAATTTCTCTACCATAAGCCGCCTCCAACGTTGTTTTAGTTCAACCGGCCTCACCACCGCAGACCACGTGTATGGCGTCGTGTGGGCGAGCAGTTGGCTGATGTCAACATTGGGAACAGAGTGCCCCATGATGGACTTGGGGTTATGGTATGGGCAGGCATAAGCTAAGGACAATGAACACAATTGCATTTTATCGATGGTAATTTGAATGCACAGAGATACCGGGACAAGATCCTGAGGCTCATTGTCCTGTCATTTATCCACCGCCATCACCTCATGTTTCAGCAGGATAATGAAGTTGGGTCCATATAAACTGACCAAGGTATTTGGTTTCGAATTCAGTGTACCAGCCACAATAATATACCGACCATTAGGATCTGAAATCGAGGATGAGTAAACGACAGGAACGTTTTTCCTTATCAGGATTGCTACCCCTCTCACTTTTGCATCAAAATTCGACTGGTATATCTGACCGATCCAGCCGACTCGTAGCTTGGCCTGAGCCGAGCGTTTAATATGAGTTTCTTGAAGAAGCACTATGTCAGCGCCCAGTGATTTAAGATGAGAAAAAACCTTGCCCTAAGCCATTACAGTTCCAGCTGACTATCTTTATTCCACCAGGTCTACTCTGTGCTCGGTCACTATGTGGCATTTCTTATTTTAGAGCAAATTGTTGCTGTCATACGAAGCCCAAAAGAAAAACGCATTAAATGTGAACATAAAACACAGACCCCATCCCCTCTCCCGTCCCATTACTGAGTGATTTCCCTAAATAAAGCACTCCTTGTCTAGACATACAGCTTGAACTAACTCGTCATCTATAAATGCTCCGCATATAAACTAATATTAAATAACACTTAGCTCTCACATTATAGGGGGTGAGTGGAGCTAAAAGATGATAGGCTAAACAATGCTATATAAGCCATAACATCTCACCCATCATATACGTCCCAATTTCTGATCTTCTGATCGAAAAGACATAGGCAGGAAATTCAAACACATTCCTGGCCTGTATTTGGCCATTTAGCCGGTTGACACAGTCGTTCTGTATCCTCAGCCAGGGAACTTGCTTGACAAGAACAGATTGACGTCTTTTGGGTTGTCAAGGTATGTGTTGGTCACCGACTGTCACCTTAAACCGGGCCGGGAAGAGGAATCCATATCGAATGTTGGCCGCCCTGCATTTCTTGCGTAACTCATCATACTCTTTCCTTTGGTTCCTCACCTCCAAAGTAAGATCTGGGTAGAAAGATACCCTAGCTCCGTTGTAGTTAAGGGAGAACTTTTGACTAGCAAGCTTGAGGATGAGATCCCTGGTCTGGGGATAGTGCAGCCGGGCCTTGGTGGCGCGCCCTTGGCCGGCTTCGTTGCCTGTGATCTGTGTGCGCGGTCGATCAGGATGGCAGTTTTGAAGTGTTCACTCCCCAGCAGTGCCGGTATCAGCTCCGAGATAAATTCAGTGGGTTTCCCTTTCCCAGTGTCCTCCTGGACCCAAATATTCGGATGTTCTGGCGTCTTGAATGCGACTCGAGCATTTCCAATCGGGCTTTCAGGGTTTTGTTGTCATTTTTGAACGTTGTGCACTGTTTCTCTATGTCGTGTAGCCTGGCCTCGTGGTCGACTGTCGTCTGCTCCACCTCATGCATCCTGCCCTTAGTTGCTTTCACAGTTTCAGTCAAAGTCCCAATACTCTTTGAGATATCAGCCAACCTTGTGTCCAACTTCTTGCTTGGTGAGTTTATAGCAGCTAGCAGGTAACTTTAGAGTAGGTTCTGTGGGAAACTCTTGGGAGCTAGCATCTTCAGCTAACTCCTCGTGGGTCGGCGATGTTGAAATTAGTTTGTTGTCTATCTCATTAAAATGATCTTGTTTAGCGCCCCCCTTTTTTGGTGCCTTTTCCCTTTGTCATATTGCCAGACAATGTTTGAAGTTATAGGTTGTGAGAGGTTAAGATAAATATGCATTTGTTTCAAAATTGAGCGGAGCTCTACCAAAGCACGTCTACTCCATAGCACGCTCTCTAGCGCCCCCCCCCCATAGGTCTCTTTTTATTTTTAATCCCGTCCCCTTCCCCGCAGGAGGCCTTTGCCTTTTGGTAGGCCTTCATTGTAAATAAGAATTTGTTCTTAACTGACCTGCCTAGTTTAATAAAGGTTAAATTAAAAATAAATAAATAAATAAATAAGAAAAATAAATAAAACTAACTAACTAAATTAGCTAATCCCCAAAAACTCAATAGATTGCTTGGAACGTCTATTCTGTAGATGAATACCAAACGCCAGCTAACGTTTGCTCGGTAACTACCTATGCAAAAATAAAACATTTGTTGAAGTATTTGCCTCATTTTCAAATGCACCGTTAAATGATTTAACAATTGAACTTTAGTTTTTTATACGAACGTTTTTGCCATTGGGCTTGAGCATCAGAATCCAGATCTTTCTTGCAGAGTTGTGTCAATGAGGTGGTCGGTTTTCAATTGGCTAACACTTATCATGTGGTTTGTGCAGGCTGAAATATGGTGCGTTGGGATGCTATCGTAAACATTGTTAACAAGCATGGTAACAAGCATTCCTTGAGTAATTATAGACTGCAATTACCACCAGTTACATGTTGTTATGATAGTAACTATGAATTATTACAATCATGCATTCCACCCATAATGCTATAATATATTAAATAATCTAAATAATGAGTTTCAATTGCCTGTATTTTCAATTAAATATGCTCTCTCTCCATACCAGGGGGTTTCGCAGTTACCTGACGAGGAGGAGAGCAGACCTGACATAGTCTCGATCAAGGAGGAGAAGCTGGGCGTGGACTTGGATAGTAGTAATGACACACAGCATGTACTGCTAATCATTGAGAAGGGTAAGTGAAAAGTGTACACATGAATTATTAGGCTTTTTGTTATGTCAACTGCTTTTCCCTCCCTGATGTCAAAACTTGAATCACACTTCTAAAATTATAACACAAAAAATGAAGTTTACATAATCTCTCCAACATTACTGGCAGTATTGCTCTTCACATAAACGTTGACAATGATTTGTGTTTCATCTGCATCACCCAGACATTAGTTGTAAATTGTCCGAGCTACAACCCCATTCTAAATGTTTTTGAGACATACTGTAGGAAAAAGCTTTATAATCTACATAATGCGTTCCTGTGTAGGGCAATATGTACACCCACCCTTTTGCCAGGCACATCTTCTACCTCTCCCCCGTACAAAGTAATAATCTGCCCCCCCCCCCCCCCCCCGCGTCAAGGTCAAACACGGGTTTATCGCTATGTTTATTGACATCCCTATTTCTGTCAATCTCTTCCCTAAGGTACTGAGGTGTCAACTGTCAAAGTGGATTACTGTGAAGAAGGGCCATCCAGAATGAGCTCCTCCACCATGACGACAAGGCCGAGGGAGTGGAACAGAAGTAGAGAGGATAGCGGCCACCAATCCGAGCAGAGGAACGAGAGGATATCTTGTATTTTCACACTGATGATATGTTTCCATTGATGAACTCTGAATGATGGCTGTGAGAAACATGGACTAACATTGCGATGCTGATTTAAACGTTTCTTCAATTGCCTTTGAAATGGTACAATTTTAACTCAATGAAACAAAGCTGTTTGATGACACAATTACCCATAGAATGAGCATTTTGAAAAAGGAACAGTCATTCCATATAAGTTGTCACTATAATGGTCCCTCTTTAAATGAACCACAACTTATAAAGGCTTTACATAGCATACATAACGTCCTCATTAGCACTAGAGTGCATTGCCAAATGTGACATATATCTCTTGTCATTTCTCAAAAAAGCTGTGCTTTATAAAGGGTCATAATTATACCTAAAAGTAAAACGTTATTAGTGTGGTTGCTGAAGAAAACTCATGTCAGGCCAGAACTGAAACTGTCTTGAAAAAATATGTTCTCCAGGAAACTCACCTGTTATAATAAAGGCAGCAGGAAAGTTTATGTACTAATGTATTTATTACATGTTTACTGAGACCATGTGTTATTGGCTCAGTTTACCCATACGTGACATTTACACCTCCAGGGACAGAAAACGCTCTACGCCAGGTATGGCTGTTGCACGTCACATTTTGCAATGTTCCATAAATCATTATCTCATTCCCAAGAAAAAATACCTTACAAAGGGTTACATATTGCAATGCTGATGGTGACATTACACATGACATTGGTTGTCTTGAGGAAAGCCCCCAAATAGGGCAAGTAATGTCACATATAATGCCACCATTTATGGGTCTTTACCATTTTAAGAAAATGTATTTATTCTTAAAATGGTAAATTTGATATTCAAATTTACATTTTGAAATATGTGAGAATAATGTGGACAGATTGGATGCATGCATGGCGATTTTTCTGTAGCCTATGTGGCCGACGCAGGGACACGTAATAAAGCCATGAATAGCTGAAGCATTAATCTCACCATCACTGTTTTTATCATGAGAACGTAACCAAAAACCCGGTTCCTTTTTGATTGGAAGGATTTGTATGGAAAGCCTAGTATACTACTTCAAGTAGGACTGGGTGGTATACCGTATTTTACTATATACCGGTATTGATGCACGGACCGGTTTGGGTTTTTACTTTACCTTCAATAACGGTATTTGAATGTTTGGTTTGTTAAATGTGATATGCCGTGTGTAACGTCCATTTTTATAGTTTACACCGCTACTTGAGTCATTCCTCTCTGCTCTCTCCATCCCGCTTTCCACACAGACCTAGCCCCACCCACTGTCACTCAAGGAGCGCATTTGTTGTTGCTTGACCAAGAGACACTTGCGTTCAGTCGGCATGGTCAATGCAGCACATCATGCAACAACGTTGCTAACTCTGCTTCTGAATATAAATCGACAAGCGTTCCATGATTACACTATTAGGTTGTGTTTTTTACATCTGCAAACAGGTAGTTTGTCTTTTCTTAGCAAGTTTTAGCCACTAATGCTAATCACTAGTTAGCTGGCTAGCTAGCTAGCTAATAAATGTACTGAGTCAGAGCAAACGTAGCTAGCTATACAGCCTGATACCAGTGCTGGTGTAGGCCTAAATCAGGATGTTGTCTGTGCAACAGTATCGTCTAAATCAAAGAGGAATAAGCAAAGCATGAATATGTTGGCTACATGAAGAAACATTTAATGTAGACAAAGATATAAGGGTCCCCTAGGAAACACTGATCTACCTTGTCACAATAACTTTTCCCTGGCATTTTCATTCGTTGTCATATCAAACAGTACTGTATTCAAAGTGCCCACTATTATTTATATTCTATCTATAGAATTAGAATATTTTTTTTTTTCCATGATTCCAACAGTTCACCCAAGTGTTTAGATGTCAAATCGCAATTGCAACATGTGTTAAAAAAACAAGGCCTTGTTTTTTTTTGCCCATATCGTGCAGCCCTACGTGGCAGTGTGGAAATTATCTCAAATGAGTGCAGGAAATGCATAAATTGATTCAAATGCAGGAAATTATTATTGGTTGAAGTTGAATTGAACAGTATAAAATGAAGAGAAAGGAGAAAGACCCATTGAAATCCCTTAGAATATATGTGTTGCCACCCTAGGGTCACGCACTACTCATAAAGCAAATTTAGAACCTTTATTATTAATAAACAGAAAATAGAATCAAATACCATCATACATATCGTGATATATGTCGCAAACGTAGCTAGCTAACTTAAAGCCCCCTGTATTGTTTAAAATTGATGGTGTAACATGGAAAACAAAATGTATTTATGTTATTTCATTACCAGATCATGTTGTGAATAAGCCCACTAGACTATGTCATTTGTTGTCATTATATCCAGAATAATTCATAGGAATAGAGTTGGGTTTTGCTCAATATTCTATCAAAAAAATTGGCTGATTATTATCAATAGATTATCAACAGCTGTAACAAGTTGTCCAGTGTAGGAAATCCTCACTGGTACCCTAGTTTATAGAAAGACCCTTCCTTATGCAGGAGGAATATTAGCTTATAGATCATTTGTGAAGCATCTATGGTGTTCTTATCAAGACTATGTATGCCATATAAAGCTTTTATAGATTGTTGTTTGTTTAAAGTGGGAGCCATATACACTGAGGATATAAAGCATTAAGAACATTTCTCTTTCCATGTGTCACACCCTGATCTGTTTCACCTGTCTGTGTGCTTGTCTCTACCCCCTCCAGGTGTCGCCCATCTTCCCCTTTATCCACAGTGTATTTATACCTGTGTTCTCTGTTTGTCTGTTGCCAGTTAGTTTTGTTCGTCAAGCCAACCAGCGTTTTCCCCCTTGCTCCTGTCTGTTTCCAGTTCCTGTTTTCTAGTTTTCCCGGTTTTGACCATTCTGCCTGCCCTGACCCTGAGCCTGCCTGCCATTCTGTACCTTGTCACATCACACTGGATTATTGACCTATGTCTGCCCTGACCCTGAGACTGCCTGCCGTTCTGTACCTTTTAGACTCTGATCTGGATTACCGACGTCTGCATGCCGTTGACCTGTCATTTTGCCTGCCCCCTGTTCTATTAATAGACTGTTGTTAATTCGACACTGTCTGCATCTGGGTCATGCCTAAAACGTGATACCATGACAGACTGACCAGGTGAATCCAGGTGAAAGCTATGATCCCTTATTGATGTCACTTGTTAAATCCACTTCAATCAGTGTAGATTAAGGGGAGGAGACAGGTTAAAGAAGGATTTTTAAGCCTTAAGACAATTGAGACATGAATTGTGTATATGTGCCATTCAGAAGGTGAATGGGCAAGAAAAAAGATTTAAGTGCCTTTGAACGGGGTATGGTAGTAGATTCCAGACGCACCGGTTTGTGTCAAGAACTGCAATGCTGCTGGGTTTTTCACGCTAAACAGTTTCCTGTGTGTATCAAGAATGATCCACAACCCAAAGGACATCCAGACAACTTGATGCAACTATGGGAAGCATTGGAGTCAACATGGGCCAGCATCCCTGTGGAACGCTTTTGACATTTTGTAGTCCATTCCCTGATGAATTGAGGCTGTTCTGAGGGCAAAAGGGGGGTGCAACTTAATACTAAGAATGTGTTCCTAATGTTTGGTATGCTCAGTGTAATTAGCATATGAATGTCAATAGTTGCTGTATGGGTTTGGCAGTGTTAACATTAAAAGTGAATAACTTCGACAATATGTCTGAAATAAATGAGTCAGGACAGCGTTTTTTCCCCCGTTCTTCATATGCAATCCAAAAATAGTCAGGAATAAGTCAATGCTAGCTCACCATCTGGTAATTGATGAGAACTTGTACGTTGAAATATTTATAATATTCATGAATATCAGTTTTGTAAATTCAGACTTCATTTGACGAGTAAATAATAAAGAGAGCATACATGTGGTTGTCTGGTTCTTGCCTCTTGCAGGGGTTCCACTCAATGATGTATATAAAGCCTCTTGCATGGGGTTCCACTCAATGATGTATATAAAGCCTCTTGCATGGGTTCCACTCAATGATGTATATAAAGCCTCTTGCATAGGGTTCCACTCAAGGATGTATAAAAAGCCTCTTGCGGGGGTTCCACTCAATGATGTATATAAAGCCTCTTGCATGGGGTTCCACTCAAGGATGTATAAAAAGCCTCTTGCGGGGGTTCCACTCAATGATGTATATAAAGCCTCTTGCATGGGGTTCCACTCAAGGATGTATAAAAAGCCTCTTGCGGGGGTTCCACTCAATGATGTATATACAGCCTCTTGCAGGGGTTCCACTCAATGATGTATATAAAGCCTCTTGCAGGGGTTCCACTCAAGGATGTATAAAAAGCCTCGTGCAGAGGTTGCACTCAATGATGTATATAAAGCCTCTTGCGGGGGTTCCACTCAATGATGTATATAAAGCCTCTTGCAGGGGTTCCACTCAATGATGTATATAAAGCCTCTTGCAGGGGTTCCACTCAATGATGTATATAAAGCCTCTTGCAGGGGTTCTACTCAATGATGTATATAAAGCCTCTTGCGGGGGTTCCACTCAATGATGTATATAAAGCCTCTTGCAGGGGTTCTACTCAATGATGTATATAAAGCCTCTTGCGGGGGTTCCACTCAATGATGTATATAAAGCCTCTTGCAGGGGTTCCACTCAATGATGTATATAAAGCCTCTTGCGGGGGTTCCACTCAATGATGTATATAAAGCCTCTTGCGGGGTTTCCACACAATTGCAAAAGGGTTTTCTAATGATCAGTTAGCCTTTAAAAATGCTAAACTTGAATTAGCTAACACAACGTGCCATTGAAACACAGGAGTGATGGTTGCTGATAATGGGCCTCTGTACGCCTACGTAGATATTCCATTAAAAATCTGCTGTTTTCAGCTACAATAGTCATTTACAACATTAACAATGTCTACACTGTATTTCTGATCAATTTCATGTTATTTAATGGACAAAAAAGGAGATTTTCTTTAAAAAATAAGGACATTTCTAAGTGACCCCAAACGTTTGAATGGTGGTGTATTTAAACCCCGGATTGCGCCTGCTATGTATTGGACATTGAGAGGCTTTGAAGGCCCCGGTCGGTCATATTGGTACTCTCCAGTAGGAGCAGTCCTCCATAGGAATGAATATAATTCTACAGTATTTCAATTAAATGTTTCAGGACAAAATTACATGTATTTAAGTATTTTTGTTGTTGTAGTGGGGACACTAACATTAGTAATCTTTACAAATTATAATTCAAGGAAAATTGTTTTATACTTTTTGTGTTTAGCGCACATACTATAGTTTAAAAGTACACATTAAGATGTCTGTAATATAATAGCAAAAACGAATGTAGACCTTAATGAATACATTTATATACCTTCCAAAATATTTTTTTACAACGGTGTAGTAGTGCCAAGATGGAGGCACTTTGGCGTCAGCACAGCGCCCCCATATAGTCATCTAGTGTATATATAAATCATTGACAACGTTTACATGCACATCAATATCCTGTTATTATTTGGGATACTCAAGTATTCTGTTATTGAGTTGACGCATATAAACATCATATTCCGTTTACAATAACCCGAAAAAGCTTGTATCCCGGTTATGAGAAACCCGGAAATGCCTGGGAAATGCCTGGGATACACTGATCTAAAACGGGACACTGTGGCATGTCAAACCAAGATGGAATATCTACATAGAGACCGAAAAACAGCTTCTATCTCAAAGCCATCAGACCGTTAAACAGCCATCACTAACATTGAGTGGCTGCTGCCAACATACTGACTCAAATCTCTAGCCACTTTAATAATGAAACATTTGATGTAATAAATGTATCACAAGTCACTTTAAACAATGCCACTTTATATAATGTTTACATACCCTACATTACTCATCTCATATGTATATACTGTACTCTATACCATCTACTGCATCTTGCCTATGCCGTTCGGCCATATGTACATATTCTTATTAATTCCTTTACACTTGTGTGTATAAGGTAGTTGTTGTGAAATTGTTAAGATTACTTGTTAGATATTACTGCACAGTCGGAACTAGAAGCACAAGCATTTGGCTACACTTGCATTAACATCTGCTAACCATGTGTATGTGATCAATAAAATTTGATTTGATTCAAACATCTTATCCCGTTTACTGTTATTTTTGCGGTCTGGGTGTTGCGTGGTGATATTATAATTTCCGACATTTCGAAGGCCATTTGTTTGTCAACTATAGTTTGATACATGCAGCTTCTCTTCTGTCATAACTTGTTGCTCCAGAAGACTAAATAAAGTAGTGCTCACCAGAATAAGGTCTTACATCGATAGAATGAATGCATTGGTAATCTAATGGTAAAGTTGTCTGTTTCGTTTAGGGACCGGGGAGAAAACGCAATAACTCATAAACAGTGGAATGATTGGTCCTGTGCAAAATGTCCAAATGTTATCAGCTTGACCAGTTTTAAACAAATCAAAAGCTGAGAAAACAGCTAAACACATATGGTTGCATATTTTGTGGTTGAAATACTGTCTGCTTGCATAACAGTGTTACGCTGCATGTGAGAGGTTATAGGTTTAGTGTCAGTGTCAATATTTCAGTTACTATTCCATTTAACCAATTTATTAACTAAGGAATATTCTGATTATTCATGGCTACATGCAAATGGCTTATCCCGAATGCGACCTTAAGCGGGATATGAGCTACTACCCGGAATACTGTGCACATGTAAACGTGGTCACTGGTTCCACCTGCAGTATATAGAGGTTGGTTGTTTACCAACAAAACCGAAGTGTGGGCAACTATGTTTGTTTGTTGTATATTTATTCAACCCATCTTGTGTATTTCTTCCCTTATATTTCCAAGTACATCTCTGCAACACAAACTCCAACACAGTGTTTTCATTGTTTGTCAATGCAGATAAGTTTGATTATATGTAAATAATTTATATAAATTTATATTTTGTTATTAAACTGTTGTAAATATGTTGTTGAATAACTATTTTTACGAGTCCACAGGAGGGCGCACCGGGTTAAGCAATTAAAAATTGACCAGCAAATTCATTTATTTCAACTATCTAGTAAACACTTCGGAGATGAGGTTGGTGTGTTTTTTTTTGTTGAAAAAAATTCTACGGATATATCTTGTAATTGAACAAAACAGTAAGGTGGCCAATAACTGGGAACAGTATGCCGATTATTAGACACCAAGGCTGCTGTTTAAAACTTTTATTTTGAAAACTGAGTGCGGGGTACAGGAAGTATCTCTTCTTCGCCCTGTTCCTATTGTTTGTAGCTTAGCCAGCTAGCAAGCTATTCTCCCGATGGACGAACTCTTCGCACATCGGTATTTCCAAATCCTTAGTACCACCCAAATATTATGATATATTTTCAAGTATCAATAAACGATTAACTGTAAGTACAGACTAGTCCTGAAAATGAGCAGAATATCCGGACCCATGTGGAATTCCAAGGCTTTGCACGAGCAGTTAGCGTCCATTATGGGGGCGTTGACCAATGCAGCGGTGGCGGACATATGTGAAGTCGTGGATGAAGGTTATGCGATTTTGCAATTAGAAATATCAAGAAGCTATAAGGAAAACGAGGACCTCAAGAAGAAACTGCATTTGATTGAGTCTATAATTGCGCGAGGAATCGATGGAAAAGCGGGAACTCAAGCTGTTGTTACTGAACCCGTCCCATTAGGTGAAGGTCTCCATCCAAAACTGTCGCAGCAGGAGGACACATGTCTTAAAAGTAATGGGATAACAATAACGGCTGGAGATTGCTACTTTGTTGAAGAAGAAGAGGAGGTAAGTTTCCATATTCAAGTCTTTCAGAAGCTAGCTATATCCCCAGTGTGTGTTGTTTATCCACTAAATTATAATTGAACAATAATACAGAATTGTACATTATGTATAAAAAAAATAATAAAAAAAGTGCATTCAAATTATGATTTGTTGCAGTTACCCGATGTGGTACTTATCAAAGATGAGGACTCCGAGGACAGTGACACACATGAGGAAGGTAAGTAGATTGCAGATCTGTGGTGTTGTTCTAGAATGATGAAGGTATGTTGATCAGTTAATCTCTCGAGGACAGACACACATAAAGTAACTGGCATTTGATGCAATTACGCAAGAGTTTAGTTCTGGGTTTCCCAGATTCATTAGTTATAACAAAGACAGTACACTATGAAGATGCTGTAAAACTTCAATTAATAGCCCTGGCATTTATTTGTTTAAAGGGATAATCCACTACAAACTAACACTAATATGTGAAACTATTTTTTGTGAACAAATGTTTCATTTTGTTGTAATAACAAGATTGGTAGAAATGTGAACATATTTTGGGAAATCTGTTGCAGCTCAAGTCAACTACAAACCCACAATCCAATGTTCTCTCTCTCCCAGGCTGAGTAGCTAGGTATTTAGCTAGAAAACATAGCTACACACAATAATACCAAAGTCAATTTCAGCATGTGAAGTAGCTAGCTAGCTGTAAAATCGCCTAAACAAACTGCACTATCAATTTAGGAGTCCATCTCACAGAGTTCAACTTGCAGTTAGTCTTTGCAACTGAGCTAAAATGGCATATCTGCCCAGAGTGAGAGCAGCGTTGCTTTCCCGCCCTGTCTATTCATTTATTTTTTATTTAACTAGGCAAGTCAGTTATGAACAAATTCTTATTTACAATGACGGTCTACCAAAAGGCAAAAGGCCTCTTGCTGGGATTAAAAATAAATAAAATAAAAATATAGGACAAAACACACATCACGACAAGAGAGACAACACAACACTACTACAACCTACATCCGGTTTGGAGCGAGCGGTCGCATTTGCATTCGCTCTGCAGGTAGTATAACTTTTCATTACATTTCATTACATTTCATTATAGTACAACGGTTTAATTTGTCTAACCTTAGCAATTTCTTCTTAGCTAGCTACTTAGCCGTCTGTGTATAAAAGATAATTGCGTAATTATCGTATTCCGTCGTCTATCGTAGTCCACTGCTATCTGCCCAGCAGCTAGCAAACGTCCACCGTCTACCGAATAGTAGTATAACTTTTCATTACATTTCATTATAGTACAACGGTCTGATTTTCATTTTCATTACAGTACAACGGTTTGATTTGTTTGATCTTAGCTAGCTACATAGCCGTCTTTGCATCAAACATAATTGTGTAGTTATTGAGGTTCGCCAGCCAGCTATTTTCGCCCTAACGTAACGCAACGTAGCCAACACTGCTAGCTAGCCAGCTTGCCACCGAATAGCAGCATTGTAGAAACGAGTGCATTACAACGGAACGACTTGATCAGTGTAGTGTTGGCTGACTACACAGTTGTCTTTGCTATCTTCGATTTGTATTTGTTCGATCTTAGCTAGCTACTTAGCTGGCTACATAGCCGTCTTTGTATCGGTGATAATTGTGTAGTTATCAAGGTTCGCTGAGGTTCGCTAGCCAGGTATTCTCGCCCTAACGTAACGCAACGTAACGTAGTCAACCCTGCTAGCTAGCCAGCTATCCACCGATTAGCAGCACTGTAGAAACGATTACATTACAACGGAACGACTTGACTTGTGTAGTGTTAGCTAGCTACATAGTTTTCTTTGCTATCTTTGTATCTAAGATAATTGTGTAGCTTTGAGTAATTATCGGTTAGCTAGCCAGCTATTTTTCGCCTGCCGCGCTGCCGTCCTCCTACCTAGCCAACACTGCTAGCTAGCCAACTTCTACCGAATAGCAGCACTGTAGAAACTTACATTACAACGGAACGACTTGTTTAGCGTAGTGTTAGTTAGTTGTCTTTGCTGTCCTTGTATCCATGATAATTGTGTAGTTTAGAGAAATTTAGTGAAATTGTCGAGGTTACCTAGCCAGCTTCACTTTCAACAACGTAGCCACTGCTAGCCAGGCTACTTCACCAGCCAGCAGTACTATATCATTTTAGTCAATAAGATCTTGTATTTTATTTTTATTTTATTTTTTTTGCAACGTAAGCTTAACTTTCTGAACATTCGAGACGTGTAGCCCACTTGTCATTCTAATCTCCTTTGCATTAGCGTAGCCTCTTCTGTAGCCTGTCAACCATGTGTCTGTCTATCCCTGTTCTCTCCTCTCTGCACAGACCATACAAACGCTTCACACCGCGTGGCCGCGCCCACCCTAACCTGGTGGTCCCAGCCCGCACGACCCACGTGGAGTTCCAGGTCTCCGGTAGCCTCTGGAACTGCCGATCTGCGGCCAACAAGGCAGAGCTCATCTCAGCCTATGCGTCCCTCCAGTCCCTCGACTTCCTGGCACTGACGGAAACATGGCTCACCACAGATAACACTGCTACTCCTACTGCTCTCTCTTCGTCTGCCCACGTGTTCTCGCACACCCCGAGACCTTCTGGTCAGCGGGGTGGTGGCACCGGGATCCTCATCTCTCCCAAGTGGTCATTCTCTCTTTCTCCCCTTACCCATCTGTCTATCGCCTCCTTTGAATTCCATGCTGTCACAGTTACCAGCCCTTTCAAGCTTAACATCCTTATCATTTATCGCCCTCCAGGTTCCCTTGGAGAGTTCATCAATGAGCTTGATGCCTTGATAAGCTCCTTTCCTGAGGACGGCTCACCTCTCACAGTTCTGGGTGACTTTAACCTCCCCATGTCTACCTTTGACTCATTCCTCTCTGCCTCCTTCTTTCCACTCCTCTCCTCTTTTGACCTCACCCTCTCACCTTCCCCCCCTACTCACAAGGCAGGCAATACGCTTGACCTCATCTTTACTAGATGCTGTTCTTCCACTAACCTCATTGCAACTCCCCTCCAAGTCTCCGACCACTACCTTGTATCCTTTTCCCTCTCGCTCTCATCCAACACTTCCCACACTGCCCCTACTCGGATGGTATCGCGCCGTCCCAACCTCCGCTCTCTCTCCCCCTCTACTCTCTCCTCTTCCATCCTATCATCTCTTCCCTCTGCCCAAACCTTCTCCAACCTATCTCCTGATTCTGCCTCCTCAACCCTCCTTTCCTCCCTTTCTGCATCCTTTGACTCTCTATGTCCCCTATCCTCCAGGCCGGCTCGGTCCTCCCCTCCCGCTCCGTGGCTCGACGACTCATTGCGAGCTCACAGAACAGGGCTCCGGGCAGCCGAGCGGAAATGGAGGAAAACTCGCCTCCCTGCGGACCTGGCATCCTTTCACTTCCTCCTCTCTACATTTTCCTCTTCTGTCTCTGCTGCTAAAGCCACTTTCTACCACTCTAAATTCCAAGCATCTGCCTCTAACCCTAGGAAGCTCTTTGCCACCTTCTCCTCCCTCCTGAATCCCCCCCCCCCCCCCCCCCCCCTCCTTCCTCTCTGCTGACGACTTCGTCAACCATTTTGAAAAGAAGGTCGACGACATCCGATCCTCGTTTGCTAAGTCAAACGACACCGCTGGCTCTGCTCACACTGCCCAACCCTGTGCTTTGACCTCTTTCTCCCCTCTCTCTCCAGATGAAATCTCGCGTCTTGTGACGGCCGGCCGCCCAACAACCTGCCCGCTTGACCCTATCCCCTCCTCTCTTCTCCAGACCATTTCCGGAGACCTTCTACCTTACCTCACCTCGCTCATCAACTCATCCTTGACCGCTGGCTACGTCCCTTCCGTCTTCAAGAGAGCGAGAGTTGCACCCCTTCTGAAAAAACCTACACTCGATCCCTCCGATGTCAACAACTACAGACCAGTATCCCTTCTTTCTTTTCTCTCCAAAACTCTTGAACGTGCCGTCCTTGGCCAGCTCTCCTGCTATCTCTCTCAGAATGACCTTCTTGATCCAAATCAGTCAGGTTTCAAGACTAGTCACTCAACTGAGACTGCTCTTCTCTGTATCACGGAGGCGCTCCGCACTGCTAAAGCTAACTCTCTCTCCTCTGCTCTCATCCTTCTAGACCTATCGGCTGCCTTCGATACTGTGAACCATCAGATCCTCCTCTCCACCCTCTCCGAGTTGGGCATCTCCGGCGCGGCCCACGCTTGGATTGCGTCCTACCTGACAGGTCGCTCCTACCAGGTGGCGTGGCGAGAATCTGTCTCCTCACCACGCGCTCTCACCACTGGTGTCCCCCAGGGCTCTGTTCTAGGCCCTCTCCTATTCTCGCTATACACCAAGTCACTTGGCTCTGTCATAACCTCACATGGTCTCTCCTATCATTGCTATGCAGACGACACACAATTAATCTTCTCCTTTCCCCCTTCTGATGACCAGGCGGCGAATCGCATCTCTGCATGTCTGGCAGACATATCAGTGTGGATGACGGATCACCACCTCAAGCTGAACCTCGGCAAGACGGAGCTGCTCTTCCTCCCGGGGAAGGACTGTCCGTTCCATGATCTCGCCATCACGGTCGACAACTCCATTGTGTCCTCCTCCCAGAGCGCTAAGAACCTTGGCGTGATCCTGGACAACACCCTGTCGTTCTCCACCAACATCAAGGCGGTGGCCCGTTCCTGTAGGTTCATGCTCTACAACATCCGCAGAGTACGACCCTGCCTCACACAGGAAGCGGCGCAGGTCCTAATCCAGGCACTTGTCATCTCCCGTCTGGATTACTGCAACTCGCTGTTGGCTGGGCTCCCTGCCTGTGCCATTAAACCCCTACAACTCATCCAGAACGCCGCAGCCCGTCTGGTGTTCAACCTTCCCAAGTTCTCTCACGTCACCCCGCTCCTCCGCTCTCTCCACTGGCTTCCAGTTGAAGCTCGCATCCGCTACAAGACCATGGTGCTTGCCTACGGAGCTGTGAGGGGAACGGCACCTCAGTACCTTCAGGCTCTGATCAGGCCCTACACCCAAACAAGGGCACTGCGTTCATCCACCTCTGGCCTGCTCGCCTCCCTACCTCTGAGGAAGTACAGTTCCCGCTCAGCCCAGTCAAAACTGTTCGCTGCTCTGGCACCCCAATGGTGGAACAAACTCCCTCACGACGCCAGGACAGCGGAGTCAATCACCACCTTCCGGAGACACCTGAAACCCCACCTCTTCAAGGAATACCTAGGATAGGATAAAGCAATCCTTCTGCCCCCCCCCCCCCCCCCCCCCCTTAAAAGATCTAGATGCAGTATTGTAAAGTGGCTGTTCCACTGGATGTCATAAGGTGAATGCACCAATTTGTAAGTCGCTCTGGATAAGAGCGTCTGCTAAATGACTTAAATGTAAATGTAAATAATGAGAGACCTAACCTGACAACATAGAATGGCAGCAATACAACATGATAGTAACACAACGTGGACTTGACAGCTCATGCAGCTTTAGTATTTTGATCAGAGAGTTCTATTCATACAATTCCAAACGCGTCATGCATCTACACCTACATTTAAATGTGTCCATAGTGTGTCTGGATTCCCCTTTCCCACGCTATATTAAAATGCCAGTATGCATTCTACAAACGGTGGAATAGGCAAAATATGATAACACAACAACAACTGATGGCAGTAACTACTGTAGCTAACTAGCCAGCTGACCTTTGTAGCTAGCAAGCAATGCCAAAGGGATTGCAAACAGGTTAGCATAACTCTAACCCCAAAAACATATATATATATATATATATATATATATATATATATATTCTAAATATTAGCTAGCTGGCTAGCAATTATGAGGCCAGCAAACATGTTCCTCACACGCTAGGAACGTATTTCCTTTCAACGTTATAATGAAAAGGTGCCTCTCTGTCCCAAAACATACATCTTCTGGAGACTTGTGGGAGGAGTGCTGTTGACGTCACCCACTGTATGCGCTTTCGGTAGCCTGATTGCGTCCAGACTAGAGGTCGACAGACTATGATTTTTCAACGCCGATACCGATTATTGGAGGACCAAAAAAAGTCGATGCCGATTAATTGGCCGATTAAAAAAAACATGTATTTGTAATAATGACAATTACAACAATACTGAATGAACACTTATTTTAACGTAATATAATACATAAATAAAATCAATTTAGCCTCAAATAAAATGAAACATGTTCAATTTGGTTTAAATAATGCAAAAACAAAATGTTGGAGAAGAAAGTAAAAGTGCAATATGTGCCATGTAAAAAAGCTAACGTTTAATTAAGTTCCTTGCTCAGAAGATGAGAACATATGAAAGCTGGTGGTTCCTTTTAACAGGAGTCTTCAATATTCCCAGGTAAGAAGTTTTAGGTTGTAGTTATTATAGGAATTATAGGAAAATTTCTCTCTACACGATTTGTATTTCATATACCTTTGACTATTGGATGTTCTTATAGGCACTTTAGTATTGCCAGTGTAACAGTATAGCTTCCGTCCCTCTCCTCGCCCCTACCTGGGCTCAAACCAGGAACACATCGACAACAGCCACCCTCGAAGCAGTGTTACCCATCGCTCCACAAAAGCCACGGCCTTTGCAGATCAAGGGGAACAACCACTCCAAGTCTCAGAGCGAGTGACGTTTGAAACGCTATTAGTGCGCACCCCGCTAACTAGCTAGCCATTTCACGTTGGTTACACCAACCTAATCTCGGGAGTTGATAGGCTTGAAGTCATAAACAGCTCAATGCTTGAAGCACAGCGACGAGCTGCTGGCAAAATGCACAAAAGTGCTGTTTGAACAAATGCTTACGAGCCTGCTGGTGCCTACCATCGCTCAGTCACTGCTCTATCAAATCATAGACCTAATTATAACATAATAACACACAGAAATACGAGCCTTAGGTCTTTAATATGGTCGAATCCGGAAACTATCATCTTGAAAACAAGACGTTTATTCTTTCAGAGAAATACGGAACCGTTCCGTATTTTATCTAAGTCTAAATATTCCTGTTACATTGCACAACCTTCAATGTTATCTCATAATTACGTAAAATTCTGGCAAATTAGGCGGCCCAAACTGTTGCATATACACTGACTCTGCGTGCAATGAACACAAGAGAAGTGACACAATTTGACCTGGTTAATATTGCCTGCTAACCTGGATTTCTTTTAGCAAAATATGCAGGTTTAAAAATACACTGCTCAAAAAAATAAAGGGAACAATAAATATTCTTATTAAATACTTTTTTCTTTACATAGTTGAATGTGCTGACAACAAAATCACACACAAATGATCAATGTAAATCAAATTTATCAACCCATGGAGGTCTGGATTTGGAGTCACACTCAAAATTAAAGTGGAAAACCACACTACAGGCTGATCCAACTTTGATGTAATGTCCTTAAAACAAGTCAAAATGAGGCTCAGTAGTGTGTGTGGCCTCCACGTGCCTTTATGACCTCCCTACAACGCCTGGGCATGCTCCTGGTGAGGTGGCGGATGGTCTCCTGAGGGATCTCCTCCCAGACCTGGACTAAAGCATCCGCCAACTCCTGGACTGTCTGTGGTGAAACGTGGCGTTGGTGGATGGAGCGAGACATGATGTCCCAGATGTGCTCAATTGGATTCAGGTCTGGGGAACGGGCGGGCCAGTCCATAGCATCAATGCCTTCGTCTTGCAGGAACTGCTGACACACTCCAGCCACATGAGGTCTAGCATTGTCTTGCATTAGGAGGAACCCAGGGCCAACCGCACCAGCATATGGTCTCACAAGGGGTCTGAGGATCTCATCTCGGTACCTAATGGCAGTCAGGCTACCTCTGGGGAGCACATGGAGGGCTGTGCGGCCCCCCAAAGAAATGCCACCCTACACCATGACTGACCCACCGCCAAACCGGTCATGCTGGAGGATGTTGCAGGCAGCAGAACGTTCTCCACGGCGTCTCCAGACTCTGTCACGTCTGTCACATGTGCTCAGTGTGAACCTGCTTTCATCTGTGAAGAGCACAGAGCACCAGTGGCGAATTTGCCAATCTTGGTGTTCTCTGGCAAATGCCAAACGTCCTGCACGGTGTTGGGCTGTAAGCACAACCCCCACCTGTGGACGTCGGGCCCTCATACCACCCTCATGGAGTCTGTTTCTGACCGTTTGAGCAGACACATGCACATTTCTGGCCTGCTGGAGGTCATTTTACAGGGCTCTGGCAGTGCTCCACCTGCTCTTCCTTGCACAAAGGCGGAGGTAGCGGTCCTGCTGCTGGGTTGTTGCCCTCCTACGGCCTCCTCCACGTCTCCTGATGTACTGGCCTGTCTCCTGGTGGCGCCTCCATGCTCTGGACACTACGCTGACAGACACAGCAAACCTTATTGCCACAGCTCGCATTGATGTGCCATCCTGGATGAGCTGTACTACCTGAGCCACTTGTGTGGGTTGTAGACTCCGTCTCATGCTACCACCAGCATTCAAAAGTGACCAAAACATCAGCCAGGAAGCATAGGAACTGAGAAGTGGTCTGTGGTCATCACCTGCAGAACCACTCCTTTATTGGGAGTGTCTTGCTAATTGCCTATAATTTCCACCTTTTGTCTATTCCATTTGCACAACAGCATGTGGAATTTATTGTCAATTAGTGTTGCTTCCTAAGTGGACAGTTTGATTTCACAGAAGTGTGATTGACTTGGAATTACATTGTGTTGTTTAAGTGTTCCCTTTATTTTTTTGAGCAGTGTATATACTCCTGTGTATTGATTTGAAGAAAGGCATTGATGTTTATGGTTAGGTACACATTGGAGCAAGACACGGGAATGTTAGTCCATTTGTCATATCCCTAATCTGGTCTAACGGTCATCTCGCGGTGAGCTGTGCATGTGCAGGCGGTCAAATCAAAGGCACTCCTTCGATATGCAGTTGTTTTTGACGAAAATGAAAACGTCAATTTGTCACTGTCCCGAGTTTGGAGAAATAACATGTTCAACTACTTAAGACATTGGCTCGAATCTAGGTTGTGCCTTTAGATTTTGAGAAAATTAACAGCTAAGGTATAATTTTTCACTCCTCTCATTGACTTCTTAAACCCCGGCCTAGTCTGCTTGGTCTGTTTCACAAACATTCCTGGAAGTCTCGTGATGTTCCGCCTCTGGGTTTAGAAACTCTGTGGTTATATACATACATACATACAGTACATACATACATACATACATACATACATACATACATATGTAGAGACTTCTTTAATATTAGACATCACGCACTAACTATTATTGACAAAAAAAACACACACCCCCACCCCTCGTCTTACCAGAGGTAGCGTCTCTGTTCTGCCGATGTATGGAAAATCCCACCAGCTCTATATGGTCTGTTTCTGCGTTCAGCCACATCTCAGTGAAACATAAGATGTTACAGTTTTTAATGTCCCGTTGGTAGGATCATCTTAATAGTAGGTCATCCATTTATTTTCTAACGATTGCACGTTAGCAAGGAGAATGGAAGGCATTGGGAGTTTACTCGCTCGCCTCCAACTTCTCAGAAGGATCCCCGATCTGCGTCCCCTTTTCCGGCGTCTTTTCTTCACGCAAAAGGCGTGGCTCTGGGCCTGTTCCAGTGAAAGCAGGATATCCTTCTTGTCGGACTCGTTAAAGGAAAAGTTTCTTCCAGTCCATGGCGTGTAATCGCTTTTCTGATGTCCAGAAGTTATTTTCGGTCATAAGAGACAGTAGCAGCAACATTATGTACACAATAAGTTTAAAAAAATAAGTTACACAAAATGGAAAAGAAATAACAAAATTGCACAATTGGTTGGGAGAATGTAAAACGTCAGCCATGTTCTTCGGCGCCATCTTTTCTCTCGTTTTATTTCTCAAATTTTTGCCCTGTTAGTGACCATTTCTCCTTTGCCAGGATAATCTGTCCACCTGAGAGGTGTGGCATATCAAGAAGATAATTAAACAGCAGGATCACTACACAGGTGCACCTTGTGCTGGGGACAATAAAGGGCCACTCTAAAATTTGCAGTTTTGTCACACAATACAATACCACAGATGTCTCAAGTTTTGAGGGAGTGTGCAATTGGCATGCTGTCTGCATGAATGTCCACCAGAGCTGTTGCCAGAGAATGAAATGTTTGTTTCTCTACCATAAGCCGCCTCCAACATCGTTTTAGAAAATTTGGTAGTACGTCCAACCGGCCTCAGAACCGCAGACCACGTGGAGGTCCTGGGCTGGCGTGGTTACACATCTGGCTTCTTCACCTGCGGGATCATCTGAGGGCTTATTTCTGTCTGTAATAAAGCCCCTTTTTGGGGGAAAAAACTAATTTTGATTGACTAGGCCTTGCTCCCCAGTGGGTGGGCCTATGCCCTTCCAGGCCCACCCATGGCTGCGCCCTGCCCAGTCGTGAAATCCATAAATTAGGGCATAATGAATTTATTTCATTTGACTGATTTCCTTATATGAACTGTAATTCAGTAAAATCTTCAAAATTGTTGCATGTTGCATTTATTTTTGTTTGAGAGAGAGCGAGAGGGTGATTTTGTTGTTTATGCTCTCAGATTCAGATAGTGGGGTAAAATTAGGTAATCATAACCCCCTCCTACTGGTATAATGTGTCCTATTAAACCATTCAGAAAGTTAGCTACCACCATGCAGTTCTACTCTATGTAGTTCTTAATCTTTAACACAATGGTTTTGTTTGATATTTTCCATCCAGGTGTTAATGTGTCATCCGTGGGAGGAGATAGTGTGGCTCCCCACACATCCCCCAATGCAAGAAAGGAAGGGAACAGTCCAGCACAGTTCAGGAGCAAGAAGATTGACTGGCAAAGGAGTGAAGACAACAGTATCTTCCAGGGTGAGCAAAGGAAAGAGACATTGAAGCACACTCTCAAACGCCCTGCATCTAGATTAAGTACTGGGAAACGGATGCTCTTGGGTCCTCAATACACACTGCATGAAGCCCCCAATCAGCCTGGTTCCTCTGGCCACTTAGGGGGCAATGGGATGGAGACAGCAGAGCTGGTTTGCTCCTATGCCTCAGAAACAGACTCTGATGTGCTTGTGGTCCACCCAGAGCCTCCGCTTGTTCCCACTGTATCAGCTGTCACCTTTAACAGTCAAGTAGGGACTCACAGCGATAGGAGGGATATCGACATGATTGACTCTCAGCCTATTGAATTAGAGATGGACATGTGCTCTACGTGGAACAAGCAGCCAAAGCCAGAGATTCCGTTTTCTCAGCTCCAACAAAACCTCGAAAATATCTCAGGCATGAGTCCTGATCACTGTCAACTGACACAGGGAATGAGCACAGCGTCGAATTTTGACGGACCCGACATGATGAGTTTTGCCATGTATGAGAAACAGTCGAACCATCCCCAATGGAGCGAGATCCAAGGGAGCGCCGACAGCAGGGAGAAGCGTTTTGTTTGCCCTTTCTGTCACAAGTGTCTGATGACGTCTCAGAACCTCGAGGTGCACATGCGGATTCACACAGGAGAAAGACCGTTCAGTTGTGCCCAGTGCGGGAAAAGGTTCACCCAGTCAGCTCATCTGAAAACTCACCAGAGTGTACACACAGGAGAACGGCCGTTTGCGTGTACACTTTGTGGGAAAAGTTTCATAGTGAAATACAGTCTCACGTTACACCTGAAGAAACACCACTCCAATGTGAGGCCTTTGTAAAGTTTAAACAAATGTGACATGCATTAGAGTGCATTTCTAACCATTTACTGTTCAAAAGCATACAAATCAATGGGAAACTGAATGAAATTGATTGGATCACAATTACAAGTTTTATCTATTTAGGTATTAGAATATTGAATTTTGTATTATGTATTTGGGTACATCTTGCCATTCTAAATAAACGAATATGGCAGCATAATGAGAAAATCATTTTTACCATTATGATTACACTGTGTACTAAGAACAATCGAAGACAACAGCGAATCAGTATATCAACATAATTGTTTTCCAAAACACCCTGTTAAAATCAACAATGGTAAATCAATGCGTTAATTTGTAGACAAGAGATACATTGAAGCCTTTAATCATCAGCTGTCAATCCATGGGAATGTTACCCGGGGAGTGTAAATGCTTGTTTTCACTTTCGTGTCGTTTTCAATTTATTTGCATATTTAGCCACACCAATTTTAGGTTGAATGTTTACACTTTGAAAACATGTGAGAAAAGATGACCATTTCATGTTCCATTATGATATTGTTATGTGTAGGTCAATCCACAGAATGAAATAGAACAGTATTGTATTGTGTCTCTTGACTACAATTGTGTTTAGATGTTGTTTGGATCCAAGGTTTTGTTGAAATAAATGGCGATAATCATCTTTATCTCGCATCTCTATATCTCTGTATTCACAAAAATGTTGAGAGACCCTCAGACATATCATATGCATGGTAACCTAAATGTACTGTTAGTTATAATTTCATTTCTATGGACGAGTTATTATTCGAATAACCATTTTCAGACTGTGGTGTATGTCTGTGGCCCATGGTGGATGGGCGCGTGCGCAGTATATGCAATGATTTCCAGAAAGCAACTGCGTTGGCTAAGAATTTTGAAACGTGGTTGACGTAATACTGTCACGCAGTCTTGCAGCGCGGAAGGCTTCTTCGTTCGGAGTAGGTTGGAGCCTACTGTCACAACTGTTATTGTTCTGACAACAGAAACCCCATAACAACAGAAACTGACTCATAGACAAATGCTGTTTGTCTGTGATTAGGTTACAAAATTGCTTGACGGTCCCGGTTATAACAAGATGTCAGTCTTTTCGCCGGGCCACAATGTCGACTTCTGTTCCTTTTTACAAACCGCTCACCTCCATTTACGGAGGTCTTGGTAAACGCCGCCGTGGCAAACGTGTGGAGGATGGATACGCCGTTTTACACTAGGAATTAGGTCAAAAAGTAAACACATTTTTTTAGGCAGAGGATACCAATCATGGAGAAGCGTAATACGCAAGGACATGGAAAGGAGTCCGTAGCGCACAAACACTCCGTCAGAAATCACCTCGATACAATTAGCCTACAATGATTTAACCAATGTATTGATATCACCACTATTCTACTAGCCACTGTAGTTATTTCTATAGTTTTCATGGGTTTTCTCCTCAATTCTCGATTGCCACTTAAAGCTAACACAGCAGGTCAATGTTTTTACTCGTTGTGTTTTTAGAGGCTGACGACCACTGGAGTCCAGTTGGTAAAGAGTTGATTTTTGTTGCGATGGAGAGCATCCAAGCAAAGAAGAGGAACATCCTGTAAAACAATATTGTCTATAGTATATTAGCAAAGCTAGGAAGATGACTAGAAAACATGACAAAATGTATAATATCTCTTATCTTGGAAATGTTAAATAGGATTACAGGCACCCTAGTTAAAAATGCAGCACTGGTATGAGGATAGTCTTGAGTTCTTCCTAATGTGTTATTACGTTATTATTACTTTATGGAATTGGGAGTTGCATGCTCTTCTTGATATGGTATTGAATGATTTTAAGAAAGGATGAATCTGGTTCCCTACTGTCTATTGTGAAGGCAAGCATGAGTGCATCCGAAGCGAAGAGTTTAGACTGGAGGACACCGAACGCCTACAGGATATAGTAAGTGCAATGGTGGCATATAATAAAATGTCAAACGGAATGGATGGTTTATCTATACTAGAAAATACCAACCCCATCAGAATGATTTCTCCGAAAGGGAATTATCCACTATTTCCCCCTCCTATAGGCAGTTTTGAATCAGGTGATGATGATGAAGCCAAAGGGATGTGATTGATTCGCACATTAACGCAGAGGGAGGGAGAGCACGATCCCGAAGCGTCAGCATATGAACGCTGCACACTGCGTACGGAAGCAGGGATACTCAGACTTGTGGACACCAAGTACTGAAACAGGCAAAAGCATTCCATACCTCAAGATACTTCGACTGGTGACTATCCGGGAGAATAAAGAAAAAGGAGCACTCTGAAACAGATTCTGAGGATCCAGCTTGCTCTTACGCTGCGGAAATGAGCCCCATTCGTGTCACAGCTCACCCGAAGCAACAACAACATAAACTCAGCAGAAAAAGAAACGTCCCCTTTTCAGGACCCTGTCTTTCAAAGATAATTCGTAAAAATTCAAATAACTTCACAGATCTTCATTGTAAAGGGTTTAAACACTGTTTCCCATGCTTGTTTAATGAACCATAAACAGTTAATGAACATGCACCTGTGGAACGGTCGTTAAGACACTGACAGCTTACAGACGGTAGGCAATTAAGGTCACAGTTATGGAAACTTAGGACACTAAAGAGGCCTTTCTACTGACTCTGAAAAACAGCAAAAGAAAGATGCCCAGGGTCCCTACTCATCTGCGTGAACGTGCCTTAGGCATGCTGCAAGGAGGCATGAGGACTGCAGATGTGGCCAGGGTAATAAATTGCAATGTCCATACTGTGAGACGTTTAAGACAGCGCTACAGGGAGACAGGACGGACAGCTGATCGTCCTTGCAGTGGCAGACCAAGTGTAACAACACCTGCACAGGATCGGTACATCCGAACATCACACCTGCGGCACAGGTACAGGATGGCAACAACAACTTCCCAAGTTACAACAGGAACGCACAATCCCTCCATCAGTGCTCAGACTGTCCGCAATAGGCTGAGAGAGGCTGGACTGAGGGCTTGTAGGCCTGTTGTAAGGCAGGTTCTCACCAGACATCACCGGCAACAACGTCGCCTATGGGCACAAACCAACCGTCGCTGGACCAGACAGGACTGGCAAAAAGTGCTATTCACTGACGAGTCGCGGTTTTGTCTCACCAGGGGTGATGGTCGGATTCGCGTTTATCGTTGAAGGAATGAGCGTTACACCGAGGCCTGTACTCTGGAGCGGGATTGATTTGGAGGTGGAGGGTCCGTCATGGTCTGAGGTGTGTCACAGCATCATTGGACTGAGCTTGTTGTCATTGCAGGCATTCTCAACGCTGTGTGTTACAGGGAAGACATCCTCCTCCCTCATGTGGTACCCTTCCTGCAGGCTCATCCGGACATGACCCTCCAGCATGACAATGCCACCAGCCATACTGCAAGACAGGAAGTACAGGAAGTACAAGTCAGTGTTCTGCCATGGCCAGCGAAGAGCCCGGATCTCAATCCCATTGAGCACATCTGGGACCTGTTGGATCGGAGGGTGAGGGCTAGGGCCATTCCCCCCCCAGAAACAAAGTCAGCTAGCCAGCGATTTTCGCCGTCCTAACGTTGTCAACACTGCTAGCTAGCCAGCTAGCCAACTTCTACCGAAACAGTACAACGGAACGATTTGATTATTGTAGTGTTAGCTAGCTACATAGTTGTCTTTGCTGTCCTTGTATCTAAGATAATTGTGTAGTTTAGAGTAATTATCTAGCCAGTTATCGAGGTTACCTAGCCAGTTATCGAGGCTACCTAGCCAGCAACACTTTCAAACAAAGTCAACAACGCAGCCACTGCTAGCTAGCCTACTTCACCAGCCAGCAGTACTGCATCATTTTAATCATTTTAGTCAATAAGATTTTTGCAACGTAAGCTTAACTTTCTGAACATTCGAGACGTGTAGTCCACTTGTCATTCCAATCTCCTTTGCATTAGCGTAGCCTCTTCTGTAGCCTGTCAACTATGTGTCTGTCTATCCCTGTTCTCTCCTCTCTGCACAGACCATACAAAAGCTTCACACCGCGTGGCCGCTGCCACCCTAACCTGGTGGTCCCAGCGCGCACGACCCACGTGGAGTTCCAGGTCTCCGGCAGCCTCTGGAACTGCCGATCTGCGGCCAACAAGGCAGAGTTCATCTCAGCCTATGCTTCCCTCCAGTCCCTCGACTTCTTGGCACTGACGGAAACATGGATAACCACAGATAACACTGCTACTCCTACTGCTCTCTCCTCGTCTGCCCACTTGTGTTCTCGCACACACTGAGAGCTTCTGGTCAGCGGGGTGGTGGCACTGGGATCCTCATCTCTCCCAAGTGGACATTCTCTCTTTCTCCCCTGACCCATCTGTCTATCGCCTCCTTTGAATTCCATGCTGTCACAGTTACCAGCCCTTTCAAGCTTAACATCCTTATCATTTATCGCCCTCCAGGTTCCCTTGGAGAGTTCATCAATGAGCTTGACGCCTTGATAAGTTCCTTCCCTGAGGATGGCTCACCTCTCACAGTTCTGGGTGACTTTAACCTCCCCACGTCTACCTTTGACTCATTCCTCTCTGCCTCCCTCTTTCCACTCCTCTCCTCTTTTGACCTCACCCTCTCACCTTCCCCCCCTACTCACAAGGCAGGCAATACGCTTGACCTCATCTTTACTAGATGCTGTTCTTCCACTAATCTCATTGCAACTCCCCTCCAAGTCTCCGACCACTACCTTGTATCCTTTTCCCTCTCGCTCTCATCCAACACTTCCCACTCTGCCCCTACTCGGATGGTATCGCGCCGTCCCAACCTTCGCTCTCTCTCCCCCGCTACTCTCTCCTCTTCCATCCTATCATCTCTTCCCTCTGCTCAAACCTTCTCCAACCTATCTCCTGATTCTGCCTCCTCAACCCTCCTCTCCTCCCTTTCTGCATCCTTTGACTCTCTATGTCCCCTATCCTCCAGGCCGGCTCGGTCCTCCCCTCCTGCTCCGTGGCTCGACGACTCATTGCGAGCTCACAGAACAGGGCTCCGGGCAGCCGAGCGGAAATGGAGGAGAACTCGCCTCCCTGCGGACCTGGCATCCTTTCACTCCCTCCTCTCTACATTTTCCTCTTCTGTCTCTGCTGCTAAAGCCACTTTCTACCACTCTAAATTCCAAGCATCTGCCTCTAACCCTAGGAAGCTATTTGCCACCTTCTCCTCCCTCCTGAATCCTCCTCCCCTTCCCCCCCCTCCTCCCTCTCTGCGGATGACTTCGTCAACCATTTTGAAAAGAAGGTCGACGACATCCGATCCTCGTTTGCTAAGTCAAACGACACCGCTGGTTCTGCTCACACTGCCCTACCCTGTGCTTTGACCTCTTTCTCCCCTCTCTCCCCAGATGAAATCTCGCGTCTTGTGACGGCCGGCCGCCCAACAACCTGCCCGCTTGACCCTATCCCCTCCTCTCTTCTCCAGACCATTTCCGGAGACCTTCTCCCTTACCTCACCTCGCTCATCAACTCATCCTTGACCGCTGGCTACGTCCCTTCCGTCTTCAAGAGAGCGAGAGTTGCACCCCTTCTGAAAAAACCTACACTCGATCCCTCCGATGTCAACAACTACAGACCAGTATCCCTTCTTTCTTTTCTCTCCAAAACTCTTGAACGTGCCGTCCTTGGCCAGCTCTCCTGCTATCTCTCTCAGAATGACCTTCTTGATCCAAATCAGTCAGGTTTCAAGACTAGTCATTCAACTGAGACTGCTCTTCTCTGTGTCACGGAGGCGCTCCGCACTGCTAAAGCTAACTCTCTCTCCTCTGCTCTCATCCTTCTAGACCTATCGGCTGCCTTTGATACTGTGAACCATCAGATCCTCCTCTCCACCCTCTCCGAGTTGGGCATCTCCGGCGCGGCCCACGCTTGGATTGCGTCCTACCTGACAGGTCGCTCCTACCAGGTGGCGTGGCGAGAATCTGTCTCCTCACCACGTGCTCTCACCACTGGTGTCCCCCAGGGCTCTGTTCTAGGCCCTCTCCTATTCTCGCTATACACCAAGTCACTTGGCTCTGTCATAACCTCACATGGTCTCTCCTATCATTGCTATGCAGACGACACACAATTAATCTTCTCCTTTCCCCCTTCTGATAACCAGGTGGCAAATCGCATCTCTGCATGTCTGGCAGACATATCAGTGTGGATGACGGATCACCACCTCAAGCTGAACCTCGGCAAGACGGAGCTGCTCTTCCTCCCGGGGAAGGACTGCCCGTTCCATGATCTCGCCATCACGGTTGACAACTCCATTGTGTCCTCCTCCCAGAGCGCTAAGAACCTTGGCGTGATCCTGGACAACACCCTGTCGTTCTCAACTAACATCAAGGCGGTGGCCCGTTCCTGTAGGTTCATGCTCTACAACATTCGCAGAGTACGACCCTGCCTCACACAGGAAGCGGCGAAGGTCCTAATCCAGGCACTTGTCATCTCCCGTCTGGATTACTGCAACTCGCTGTTGGCTGGGCTCCCTGCCTGTGCCATTAAACCCCTACAACTCATCCAGAACGCCGCAGCCCGTCTGGTGTTCAACCTTCCCAAGTTCTCTCACGTCACCCCGCTCCTCCGCTCTCTCCACTGGCTTCCAGTTGAAGCTCGCATCCGCTACAAGACCATGGTGCTTGCCTACGGAGCTGTGAGGGGAACGGCACCTCCGTACCTTCAGGCTCTGATCAGGCCCTACACCCAAACAAGGGCACTGCGTTCATCCACCTCTGGCCTGCTCGCCTCCCTACCTCTAAGGAAGTACAGTTCCCGCTCAGCCCAGTCAAAACTGTTCGCTGCTCTGGCACCCCAATGGTGGAACAAACTCCCTCACGACGCCAGGTCAGCGGAGTCAATCACCACCTTCCGGAGGCACCTGAAACCCGACCTCTTTAAGGAATACCTAGGATAAGATAAAGTAATCCTTCTAACCCCCCCTTAAAAGATTTAGATGCACTATTGTAAAGTGGCTGTTCCACTGGATATCATAAGGTGAATGCACCAATTTGTAAGTCGCTCTGGATAAGAGCGTCTGCTAAATGACTTAAATGTAATGTAATGAAATGTCTGAGAGCTTGCAGGTGCCTTGGTGGAAGAGTGGGGTAACATCTCACAGCAAGAACTAGGCAAAACTGGTGCAGTCCATGAGGAGGAGATGCACTGCAGTACTTAATGCAGCAGGTGGCCACACCAGATACTGACTGTTACTTTTGATTTTGACCCCCCCCCCCCCCCTTTGTTCAGGGTCACATTATTCCATTTCTGTTAGTCAAATGTCTGTGGAACTTGTTCAGTTTATGTCTCAGTTGTTGAATCTTATGTTCATACAAATATTTACACATGTTAAGTTTGCTGAAAATTAGCGCAGTTGACAGTGAGAGGATGTTTCTTTTTTTGCTGAGTTTACAACCATAGCTGAAGAAAACAGTTTGTTCGCTGTTGAATCTAACAATGTGAAATCAGAGGCTGCGATGCTTGATTCTGGACCCTATGTAGAAAAACATCAATCTAGCAGTAATGATTATTATGATAGGGATTCTAGTAATGATTTACATCCACAAAACCTGCATTTCTTACGAGGCTAGTGAAGACTTTGGAAATCTTGCCGAGAGGCTTTTCTCTAAACGTCAAGGAAATATGAGAGAGAACATAGCAAGGCCAAAAGTGGCCGTAGTCCAACGCTACATGTCAGTGCAGGACATGAAATGCAACGCAGGCTTCGAAAGCGGACTTTCGTTTGTGTGTGGCTTCTGTAAGAAAGAGTTTTACATGTCCAAAGTATCTTCTGGTTCACCAGCGGGTTCACACAGGAGAGAAACCCTTCAGCTGGCCAGGCTGGTTATCTGAAGAAACATCAGAATGTTCACGTGGGAGAGAAACCATTTTGATTGATCATATTGTGTCTGTAGTAGGCTATCCCATATTGAAAAAAAAATGTTGATACATTTTCAGGATACATGTGAAAATATAAGGAAATGGCCAAATCATTCATTTAAAAAAAATGTACAGTACCAGTCAAAAGTTTGGACACACCAACTCATTCCAGGGTTTTTCTTTATTTTCACTATTTTCTACATTGTAGAATAATGGTGAAGACATTCAAACTATGAAATAGCATATGGAATCATGTAGTAACCAAGATAGTGTTAAACAAATGAAAATATATTTTATATTTGAGATTCTTCGAAGTATCCACCCGTTGCCTTGATGACAGCTTTGCACACTCTTGGCATTCTCTCAACCAGCGTCATGAGGTAGTCACCTGGAATGCATTTCAATTAATAGGTGTGCCTTGTTAAAAGTTATTTTGTGGAATTTCTTTCCTTCATAATGCGTTTGAGCCAATCAGTTGTGTTGTGACAAGGTAGTGTTGGTATACAGAAGATGGTAAAAGGCCAAGTCAATATTATGGCAAGAACAGCTCAAATAAGCAAAGAGAAACGACAGTCCGTCATTGCTTTAAGACAAGAAGGTCAGTCAATCCGGAAAATTTCAAGATTCTTCAAGTGTAGTCGCAAAAACCATCAAGCGCTATGATGAAACTGGCTCTCATGAGGACCACCACAGGAAAGGAAGACCCAGTGTTACCTCTACTGCAGAGGATAAGTTCATTAGAGTTAACTGCACCTCAGATTACAGCCCAAATAAATGCTTCACGGAGTTCAAGTAACAGACACATCCCAACATCAACTTTTCAGAGGAGACTGCGTGAATCAGGCCTTCATGGTCGATTTGCTGAAAATAATTTCAGTTGTGCATGATTTCTCAAAAAGTGCACTCTCCTTCATGAGTATGCTGGTATACTGGTTGCTATACTTTCAGAATCACAAACTTGTCACACACTGAAGGCCTGTTGGTTTACCACTGCGTAAACATGTATATAATAGATATAAAGGCTGTTATGATACTGTATTAATGTTTCAAGAAAGGAGTGTATATATTTTGCCTGGCGAAGGGGTTTTATGCGCTGACTGAATGGAAGCTGATAAATATGAGTTTTTTACTCTGCTGGTCTCGGGAAGAAATTACGAGTCCTTACTGTCCGACACTGACTCAAGACCGAGTACAAATGTTTCCGACACCGAGACAAGACCGAGACACTCGATATGTGGTCTCGAGACCTGACTCGTCTCAAGTACTACAACACTACCTTTTTCTGACACCGCCTGATATAAAGGTCCTGGATGTCAGGGAGCTCGGCCCCTGTGATGTACTGGTGCTGACCGTACCACCCTTTGTAGCACTTTGTGGTCAAGGGCGGTGCAATTGCCATACCAAGCGGTGATGCAACTAGTTAAGATGCTCTTGATGGTGCAGCTGTATCCTTTTGAGGATCTGAGGACCCATGCCAAATCTTTTCAGGCTTCTGAGGGGGAAGAGGTGCTGCCGTGCCCTTTTCATGACTGTGCAGGTGTGTGCGCACCATGTTAGGTCCTTCGTGATGTAGGTCTCGACCCGCTCCACAACAGCCCTGTCAATGTGGAGGGGGGGGGGGGGGGCGTGCTCTCCCCCTCTTTCTCCTATAGTCCATAATCAGCTCCTTGGTCTTACTGACGTTGAGAGAGAAGTTGTTGTCCTGGCACCACACTGCTAAGTCTCTGATCTCCTCCCTGCACGCTGACTCATCACCTTGTCCTCAGCAAACTTGATGAGGGTGTTGGAGTTGTGCACTGCCATGCAGTCGTAGGTGAACAGGAAGTACAGAAGGGGCCTCCGTGTTGAGGGTCAGCGTGGCGGAGGTGTTGTTACAATCTCTCCTCCAGTAGAGGAGAGATTGACTTCGTCACTACTTGTATTTGTGAGAGGTATTGACATGTTGAAAGCACTGAGCTGTCTGTTGAAATGACTAGCACACAGCTCAGACACCCATGCATACCACACAAGACATGCCACCAGAGATCTCTTCACAGTCCCCAAGTCCAGAACAGACAATGGGAGGTGCATAGCACTACATAGAGCCATGGCTACATGGAACTCTATTCCACATCCGGTAACTGAATCCTTGGCAGCAGCTAATGGGGATCCATAATAAATAAAAATACAAAATGTGGGGATTACAGACTGTGACAAGGAGATGTTAAAAATTACCGTGAGTATGCCTGCCAGCTGTTCTGCTCATGCTCTGAGAACGTGCCCTGGAATACCGTTAGCCCGCAGCCCTGCTGGTGTTGACCTGATTAAAGAGTCTTCTCACGTCAGCCTCGGAGAGCGAGATCACCCAATCCTCTGTTGTTTAAAAAATAGTAAACCATTGTTTACTATTTTACACCTGGGGTTGCTGTACATAACTTTAACCCATTGTATAAGAGATTCACCAAAATTAACGTAGTCCAGGCATTGACAGTTGAAGTCGGAAGTTTACATACACTTAGTTTGGAGTCATTAAAACTCATTTTCAACCACTCCACAAATGTCTTGTTAACAAACTATAGTTTTGGCAAGTCGGTTAGGACATCTACTTTGTGCATGACACAAGTAATTTTTCCAACAATTGTTTACAGACAGATTATTTCACTTATAATTCACTGTATCACAATTCCAGTGGGTCAGAAGATTACATACACTGAGTTGACTGTGCCTTTAAACAACTTGGAAAATTCCAGAAAATTATGTCATGGCTTTAGAAGCTTCTGATAGGCTAATTGACATCATTTGAGTCAATTGGAGGTGTACCTGTGGATGTATTTCAAGGCCTACCTTCAAACTCATTGCCTCTTTGCTTGACATCATGGGAAAATCAAAAGAAATCAGCAGAACAAAAATTGTAGACCTCCACAAGTCTGGTTCATCCTTGGGAGCAATTTCCAAACGCCTAACGGTACCACGTTCATCTGTACAAACAATAGTACGCAAGTATAAACACCTTGGGACCACGCAGCCGTCATACCGCTCAGGAAGGAGACGCGTCCTGTCTCCTAGAGATGAATGTACTTTGGTGCGAAAAGTGCAAATCAATCCCAGAACAACAACAAAGGACCTTGTGAAGATGCTGGAGGAAACAGGTAGAAAATGATCTATATCCACAGTAAAACAAGTCCTATATCGACATAACCTGAAAGGCCGCTCAGCAAGGAACAAGCCACTGCTCCAAAACCGCCATAAAAAAAAAAACAGACTACAGTTTGCAACTGCACATGAGGACAAAGATCATACTTTTTGGAGAAATGTCCTCTGGTCTGATGAAACTAAAATAGAACTGTTTGGCTATAATGACCATCGTTATGTTTGGAGGAAAAACGGGGAGGTTTGCAAGCCAAAGAACACCATCGTAACCGTGGAGCACGGGGGTGGCAGCATCATGTTTTGGGGGTGCTTTCCTGCAGGAGGGACTGGTGCAGTTCACAAAATAGATGGCATCATGAGGATGGAAAATTATGTGGATATATTGAAGCAATATCTCAAGACATCAGTCAGGAAGTTAAAGGTTGGTCATAAATGGGTCTTCCAAATGGACAATGACCCCAAGCATACTTCCAAAGTTGTGGCAAAATGGCTTAAGGTTAAGAAAGTCAAGGTATTGGAGTGGCCATCACAAAGCCCTGACCTCAATTCTATATAAAAATTTGTGGGCAGAACTGAAAAAGCGTGTGTGAGCAAGGAGGCCTACACACCTGACTCAGTTACACCAGCTCTGTCAGGAGGAATGGGCCAAAATTCACCCAAATTATTGTGGGAAGCTTGTGGAAGGCTACCCGAAACGTTTGACCCAAGTTAAACAATTTAAAGGCAATGCTACCAAATACAAATTGAGTGTATGTAAACTTCTGACCCACTGGGAATGTGATGAAAGAAATAAAAGCTGAAATAAATCATTCTCTCATCTATTTTTCTGACATTTCACATTCTGAAAATAAAGTGGCGATCCTAACTGACCTAAAACGCAGCCCGTCTGGTGTTCAACCTTCCCAAGTTCTCTCACGTCACCCCGCTCCTCCGCTCTCTCCACTGGCTTCCAGTTGAAGCTCGCATCCGCTACAAGACCATGGTGCTTGCCTACGGAGCAGTGAGGGGAACGGCACCTCAGTACCTTCAGGCTCTGATCAGGCCCTACACCCAAACAAGGGCACTGCGTTCATCCACCTCTGGCCTGCTCGCCTCCCTACCACTGAGGAAGTACAGTTCCCGCTCAGCCCAGTCAAAACTGATCGCTGCTCTGGCACCCCAATGGTGGAACAAACTCCCTCACGACGCCAGGACAGCGGAGTCAATCACCACCTTCCGGAGACACCTGAAACCCCACCTCTTCAAGGAATACCTAGGATAGGATAAAGCAATCCTTCTGCCCCCCCCCCCCCCCCCCCTTAAAAGATCTAGATGCACTATTGTAAAGTGGCTGTTCCACTGGATGTCATAAGGTGAATGCACCAATTTGTAAGTCGCTCTGGATAAGAGCGTCTGCTAAATGACTTAAATGTAAATGTAAATGTTTACTCGGATTAAATGTCAGGAATTATGAAAAACTGAGATTAAATGTATTTGGTTAAAGTGTATGTAAACTTCCGACTTCAACTGTAGGCCTATGGTCTAGGCTACATGAGGTATGCGACTATGATTAGAAAAAGTTACAAGTGATAGGCTAATATTGTCACCCATCAGACTATTCTTGATTTAGTCTTGTCTTTACACATACTAAATAATATATGTGTGAAATGTTTTGATTTAGAATGGACCATTATCATGCACCTGTCTCAACAGGGTCAGGGGAAAAAATACTATCTATGCACTTCAATAGCGAATTGAGGATGCTTTTCCCGTGGTTCATTTTCATGCCAGCTAGGTAGGCTATACTCCTGTTGTAAAGATAAGCAATGTGCTTAATATTAGGAAAGTTGATAAATAAATATAGCAGGCCAAGCCTATAAAAAGCTGATGTGATCCTCCTCTTTTCAATAGATGCCATCACTATGTTTTCTCATGCAATTGCAGAGCCTATAGAAATGTTGCGCAACATGAGCTCATGGGCTCTCATGAAGTGTTTGATTAGATTTTCGATTACATTTGCATTGATGTCAGAGTGATTAGAGGGACAATAGAGTCCTAAGTACCAGGCAGTTAGCAAGTTTGGCAGGCTACTAATGACCATCAGCAGCATCAGAGCTTGGAGAAGCCTAATTGCCGTGACTAAACGGTCATGTGGAATTTGACTGCCTTCATGACTCGTGACGGCCAGTGTGGCAGTAATACGGTCACCACAATAACCCTAGTAAGGAGGTTGTGTAAGGTAAGCGGGCAGGGTGAGTGTTTACCGATGTGCTTTCTAGAGGTTATGTATTTGAAGGCTCTAAGTGTGTGTGTGTGTGTGTGTGTGGTAAGTGAGAAGGTGGACTGTGTTGTACCCTCTGGCCTCTCTGAAGGGGTTAGTGTGTGAGGGCTCTAGCCTGCTGCTTCTGATGCTGTGCCCTCTGAGGAAGAGCATCCTGAAAAGCATGACCTTCCTTTCACCAGGACACACACATATCAACCTCCACATAGGTGAGTGTGTCTGTTGATTTAGTCTGCCCTACTCATAATACTCATGAAAGTTTTTTTTTTTTTTGAGATTAGTGTGTTTACTCTTCTATGAAGTTATGTGTGTTCTCAGTTTGATTTAATCAGTTTGATTTAATCAGTTTGATTTAATCTCATTCCCAGACATTTCCGCCCAAATGCGTGAAGAGTCTGGTGGGACAACGTGTCAAACTTGGCATTCGTTAGCCAATACAGAGTGCCAGGATAATATCCCAGCACATAGGCATTGGCTTAATCGCCTTAATCTACCAACCAATCATCTCCCATAACAACTTCCACCTAACCATCCCCCGTATGCTAGCACACCATAAGCAGAGGTACGCCTCACCATTCTGTGATTAAAATTAAATGACAAACACTTTACTCAGTAGGTCCCATAGAATTCTATGGTCACTCCCAGTAAGGCCAACTTTGAGTGGTTGATATCCCAAGCGTATGTAACAGATAACTTTACGTCGTCCCCTCGCCCCGACACGGGCGCGAACCAGGGAACCTCTGCACACATCAACAACGGTTGCCCACGAAGCATCGTTACCCATCGCTCCACAAAGGCCGCGGCTCTTGCAGAGCAAGGGGAAACCCTACTTAATGTCTCAGAGCAAGTGACGTAACTGATTGAAATGCTACTAGCGCGTACTTGCTAACTAGCTAGCCATTTCACATCCGTTACACTCACCCCCCTTTCAACCTCCTCCTTTTCCGCAGCAACCAGTGATCCGGGTCAACAGCATCAATGCAACAGTATAACTTTTACATCGTCCCCTCGCCCCGACACGGGCGCGAACCAGGGACCATCTGCACACATCAACAACAGACACCCACGAAGCGTCGTTACCCATCGCTCCACAAAAGCCGCGGCCCTTGCAGAGCAAGGGGCAACCCTACTTAAAGTCTCAGAGCAAGTGACGTAACTGATTGAAATGCTACTAGCGCGTACCCGCTAACTAGCTAGCCATTTCACATCCGTTACACTCACCCCCCTTTCAACCTCCTCCTTTTCCGCAGCAACCAGTGATCCGGGTCAACAGCATCAATGTAACAGATTAACTTTACGTCGTCCCCTCGCCCCGACACAGGCGCGAACCAGGGAACCTCTGCACACATCAACAATGGTTGCTCACGAAGCGGCGTTACCCATCGCTCCACAAAAGCCGCGGCCCTTGCAGAGCAAGGGGCAACCCCACTTAAAGTCTCAGAGCAAGTGACGTAACTGATTGAAATGCTACTAGCGCGTACCCGCTAACTAGCTAGCCATTTCACATCCGTTACATTTATATGCGCTGTGTGCAATAGCCTGGGGATGAGGTTTGACCATGTATTGACCATGTTGTGTGGTTAATGTGTGATCTATCTGTGGTCAAAGGGAGCTGGTGTGCAGACGGTGGGAGTGGTGCTCTTGGAGGTGTTTGGGGTGGAGAAGACAGTGGACTCAGTGGAAGACATCCCAGCCACTTGGCAGTGTTGGCACTGCTACTTCCTACCTGATGGGTAAGTGGACATCACATCCACTTACACAATCAATCAAGTAAAATTATATATGGCCTTTTTCTTTTGTCACAAAGTAACAGTTACAGTAACCCGGCCTAGACTAGAGAAACCTGGGACATACAGGGCACCACTGCTCTTGTCATCTCTTTCTCCTTGTGTGATATCACATCCTGTTCCTGTTTAGGCACCTGGCCAGCTGAGCCCCAAATACACAGATACACACACACTATTGGGAATGTACAGGAGGAGTTGAAGGCGAAGCATGCCTCATACCTGCGGCAGCACCCGGAGCTCCGCGCCATGATATACGACTTCTTGCACTTCCTGTTACGAGCGACGTCTTGATGCTCGCCCGCGAGGACTACTCTCCCGCCGACCCCCGGGGGGTACCTTCAACACCTCCTCACCTTGAGGACACTCACAGTGGCTGAGTCTCAATATTGTTGTACCTTCCTCTCACAGTCACTTTGAGGACAAAACTCTTCTGGTTAGCACTCAAGATAAAATATGAACGCTTTAATGCATTTTTTTATTTCACTGTCTACTGGTTTTGTATGAGCTGCACTGAAACAAATTCCAATCAACTCTGTTGAAATGGCAATTGCAAGAGTTACAGTTCTGTCAGTTGGTGTGAAGAAAATACAATTTATTTTTCTTGTCTTGTATATTTTCCATGCTTTATTTCTGTAAAAATTAAGAACTTTATCCTTGAGTGCGATAATTTCAGTAACTGCTACTTTGCTTCTGTTCACCCCATACAATTGTAAGAAAAAAGTTAAAAATGAAACTAATGCTATTGTTTGGATAACTTTGCTGCCCTGTTTTCCTACAGATGTTGTCATGTATACTCCCAACACATATCAATTAATTAAATCAGAAGAAGGAAAGGAGGGAAAGGGGATACCTAGTCAGTTGCACAACATAATACATTCAACCGAAATGTGTCTTTCGCATCACTGACAGCTGGAAAAGATGTTGAACTTACATAACGCAATACATTTAAAAACCACAAAATAGTTTTATTGTGTAACATAAACATATAACAACCTATAAACAAATTAAACATAAACGAACATTTAACATGTCAAGAAAACAAACAATCGCAGATTTTTTGTTGTTGTACAACATCCCTCATTTTGACGTCACCACAATCGACTTCAACGATGGCAGTCTCACATGCTGACCACACCGGTCGCGTCACGTGTGCGAGCATTGCAAAATAAATGTACACATACATGCTATCATTGCACCCACACTGCTCGCGCGCGCCAACGAGCGTCTGCATTGCCAGGCGCTAAAATAGAAGTTCTATTTGTGACGCAGAACGTGCTGCAAGTCCTGCCTCTCCCATCTTCTCATTGGTTTTTAGGAACATATACCCACGTGCCATCTTCTCATTGGTTTTTAGGAACATATACCCACGTGGGTGATTGAAATATGAACTGAGGTCGGTTGTGGTAATGCACCTTATTATGAAAGTAAGTTGCCAATCGCCATATAAAGTTCAAAGAAGAAAAAGAAGCCTGGAAGGAGGAGAGATGACTAGAAATGATTCGGTTGACCATTTTATGTGAGGTTGAATGGTCGGAGTTGAGGACCTTGTGCATTTCAAGAAAAATAACAACTCAATGTTTATATCCCAAGACAAATTAGCTAGCAACAGCAAACTAGCAAGCTAAATAGGACAAATTAACTAGCAACTGCAAGCTAGCTAGCTAAATTGCCACACATGTTTAATGCTTTTCGACCTGTCCCCCAATTAATATAATTGGTTGAGAGTTTGTTTTGATACTCAACCTGCATGTCGTGATCGTGTTCGGTGTGGGGGGACAAAATCAATTTGTGGACTTTGGGCATGGTGTCAGACTGAAGTATGTAGCGAACATAGAGAAGCGGAAGAATATTTAATTTGCCTTGTCAGAGATATCGCCTGTGAACAATTTACATATGTAATAACGTACAGACAAACATAGTTCCATGTTAAAAAAACGTATAAGAATTTAGTCAGATAACTTTTTGAGATGTTCCAAGGCTTCCTGGAGCCCAACTACATTAATCAATGTGTCTGTGTATCAAGGCCCCCTACATTTTAAGCACTGGTTAGATGGGAAGAGCCATTGCTCCACGCAGGCCTTGCATCCGATGATTGTCTTGCAGCATTGGCCCAGGACTGTTTCTTTCATTGTTGCTGTATCAACAAAAAAAAGGGAGAAAAATCCATATAAGTATATTTAGGCCAGAGTCAAATTGAATGGCTTTTAAGGGCTCCAGGGTTGATTTAAATGACATGGTAGTATTTACATAAAGTATAACATAATGTTAAAGAGTAAAACAATTAGAAAATCTTTTGTTTGATTCATTAACAAACAACTGAACTATACACTCTTTGTGTTTTAAAAGCCTTTATGAATCCTATACTATAGGGGTTCTGTAGGCCTACAAGTGACTAGACACGGGAACTCCTAGATTAACAATGCTGATCAGTATTTATAATACACAAAGACCTGCAATGCTACACTTTACAGTCAATCACGCTTTTAGTGGATTAGTTTGATTATTTTCTTCATGTTACATTTTCTTCATGTTTGAGGTTAAAACAGTTTACCCAAGCCTGCAGATTAAATGCTGGTGTGATCTGTTTTTTAAATAGAATACTTTGCTGAGCCTACTTTCAACTGGCCTTTACCAAATAGGACTTAATAACCAGGACAACATGGTTTTGATGTTGCACAACCTTTAAACTTCAACCCCTAGCTCTGATTCAACCACAAATGATATTTTACTATGCACCGTCTTTTAAAGAGGGACACAGTTTTTTTTCTAAAGTCATTATAATGTTAGCATGTTCCGTTTTGAATCACTGCTGAATAAGCGGTTACTGTACTTCTATTGGGATCAACAGTGCCTTTGAACAGACCCTGTGTAAAGCACAAGCTGGCTTCAGGATCTGGAGAGGCTTTATGGACCACATATTTACATTAAGAAACAACATGGAGTAATGCTTGGAATGGAAAAACCTGCTATAACTGCTTTTACATACCTTGCAAAGAAAACTCCACCTCTAAAAAGACATCAAGCACAGACTACACAAGGCAAGACACTCCTGACAACATCTGGGACATGTATAAATGTATCAATACAGCCCAAAGACATCTACAACAATGGGAAATCAGTCATACTGAACAACAGCTAAAGCTGGAGAACCATCGAGACTGACATGAACTCGCTATCCACAACAATTTCCAAAGGCCAGACTGTGACCGTGCTTCCCATCTGCAGCTCACCCACCACAATGTTCCTTTTGAAAACAGGCAAACATAAACAGACACATTTGGAAAACATGATCTGATACCATTTAAACACATATCTATGTGACATTAATGTCACAATTTAATGTATGAGAATGACTGTCAGTCACACTCATAGTGACAACACCAGTCCTATCAGCCAGTAGGACTATCCCCCTATCAGCCAGTCAACGACCACATTTTATCAATGGCAATTTGAATGCACAGAGATACCGTGACGAGATCCTGAGGTCCATTGTCGTGCCATTCATCCGCTGCCATCACCTCATGTTTCAGCACGATAATGCACGGCCCCATGTCGGAAGGATCTGTACACAATTCCTGGAAGCTGAAAATGTCCCAGTTCTTCCATGGCCTGCTTACTCAGACATGTCAACCATTGAGCATGTTTGGGATGCTCTGGATCGACACGGACGACAGCGCGTACCAGTTCCCGCCAATATCCAGCAACTTCGCATAGCCATTGAAAATGAGTGGGACAACATTCCACGGGCCACAATCAACAGCGAAGGAGATGTTTTGCGCTGCGTGAGGCAAATGGTGGTCACACCAGATGCTGACTGGTTTTCTGATTCACGGCCTACTTAAAAAAGAAAAAAAAAAAGATATCTGTGACCAACAGATGCATATCTGTATTCCCAGTCATGTGAAATCCATAGATCGGGGCATTATGAATTTATTTCAATTGACTGGTTTCCTTAAATGAACTGTAACTCAGTAAAATCCTTGAAATTGTTGCATGTTGCCTTTATATTTTTTTCAAAGAGTGTAGATGGCTTCAGCTCTAAGATTGTAGGCCACGCTACAATGACAGTTTAAAACAACCTTGTCATGATGTCTAAAGGTGGAAGTGTAAAGGTAAGTAAGCTGTTAGGTAAGGATATGCACAACAAGATGGCATTTAGACAAAAATAATATATTCCATTATCGCCCACAATGCCACTAGGCCTATCGTTGAAGAACGGGGAAAACTTTCTCTGTAAAAAACACAGAATTTTTTTTTGTATGCAGTTCAAGGATAGTACAGTAGAGGCGAAATCCATGCTCTAACAACTTGAGGTGAGGATTGGTTTTAAATCAAAAACTTGCGCATAGTGGCACGGCACTCTCAGTTCCAAATAAATCATATCGTCTTCAGATAAAAACATGTCATGTATGTTACTGAGAGAATGTCCAGCCTCTTTCTATATGCAGTCCAAGAACAATTCACCCCCCCCCCCCCCCGCCAACCCCCCAATAACACTTCTCTCTCACACTTGCAGAACACATTGATGGGGTTCACCTTGGGGTCATTGCACCAAATGATTGATGTATTATAATAATTGATTATGCTTATGTTGTATTAATAGAAGGGGAAAGGCTATAAGACCCCTCCCCCACTACATTTATAGGGTCCTGGACCACAGATTAGCAATATATATATGCATTATAAGGTTTAATTTGTTCAACAGTTCTTTTCTAGTCTCTGCTTCTTATAAGAAACGTTTTGAGAGATGTGTGAGTTATTGCAGTCAAGAAAGAGAAAGCGCCTCAAGGCTAAAAGAGATTCATAGACACAGAACCCTGCAGGGGAGTGAAAGAGATAAGAGACTAGTCAGACATACCACTATAAAGCAACTTCGGGAGTGGAAAATTACTGCTGAGCCATTAGAAAACACGAACTATTGTCTCTCCTGATGCATATTATGTCTCCAAACTGACCTGTGGAGTAAGCAAAATAGATTTAAGACGCATAGTCGAAGCTCGGAATGCACACAGAATCCCAGGTAGGATAGACATTGCAATTGTTCATTAGTACAGGGTCATTTTACATTAACCTCAGTAGTACTCCTACAACCAACTTCATTCTACACCTCGTCAATCCAGTCAGTTAATAACTGCCCATGCCTGCTGATCATGGCTTGCTGTCTATCTGTGTAATTTTCATAGAGGCCATCCTCTCTTAACCTGTTTTCTTTGGTGTCTTGGGGGGCGTATATCTGCATGCATCTCGTAGGCATGTTGGACTTTAATTTCTAGGTGGTTGAAACATTTTGCTGATCTTTTCCTGGGATGTAGCATTCTGCCACCTCCTCCTTAGTAGCCGTGATTAGTCTTGCATACTTAATGGTGGGGTGAGTCTTCTATCTCCTCATTATGAAGTCCATGGAATCTCAAATCAAATCAAAATGTATTTGTCACGTGCGCCGAATACAACAGGTGTAGTAGACCTTACAGTGAAATTACTTACAGGCTCTAACCAATAGTGCAAAAAAGGTATTAGGTGAACAATAGGTAGGTAAAGAACAGTAAAAAGACAGGTAGCGAGGCTATAAAAGTAGCGAGGCTACATACAGACACCGGTTAGTCAGGCTGATTGAGGTAGTATGTACATGAATGTATAGTTAAAGTGACTATGCATATATGATAAACAGAGAGTAGCAGCAGCGTAAAAAGAGGGGTTGGGGTGGGCACACCATGCAAATAGTCCGGTTAGCCATTTGATTACCTGTTCAGGAGTCTTATGGCTTGGGGTTAAAACTGTTGAGAAGCCTTTTTGTCCTAGACTTGGCACTCCGGTACCGCTTGCCATGCGGTAGTAGAGAGAACAGTCTATGACTGGGGTGGCTGGGGTCTTTGACAATTTTCAGGGCCTTCCTCTGACACCGCCTGGTATAGAGGTCCTGGATGGCAGGCAGCCTAGACCCAGTGATGTACTGGGCCGTACGCACTACCCTCTGTAGTGCCTTGCGGTCAGAGGCCGAGCAATTGCCGTAACAGGAAGGGATGCAACCAGTCAGGATGCTCTCGATGTTGCAGCTGTAGAACCTTTTGAGGATCTCAGGACCCATGCCAAATCTTTTTCGTTTCCTGAGGGGGATTAAGCTTTGTCGTGCCCTCTTCACGACTGTCTTGGTGTGTTTGGACCATTCTAGTTTGTTGTTGATGTGGACACCAAGGAACTTGAAGCTCTCAACCTGCTCCACTACAGCCCCGTGGATGAGAATGGGGGTGTGCTCGGTCCTCCTTTTCCTGTAGTCCACAATCATCTCCTTAGTCTTGGTTACGTTGAGGGATAGGTTGTTATTCTGGCACCACCCGGCCAGGTCTCTGACCATCTCCCTATGGGCTGTCTCGTCGTTGACGGTGATCAGGCCTACCACTGTTGTGTCGACTGCAAACTTAATGATGGTGTTGGAGTCGTGCCTGGCCATGCAGTCGTGGGTGAACAGGGAGTACAGGAGGGGACTGAGCACGCACCCCTGTGGAGCTCCAGTGTTGAGGATCAGGGTGGCAGAAGTGTTGCTACTTACCCTCACCACCTGGGGGCAGCCCGTCAGGAAGTCCAGGATCTAGTTGCAGAGGGAGGTGTTTAGTCCCAAGATCCTTAGCTTAGTGATGAGCTTTGAGGGTACTATGGTGTTGAACACTGAGCTGTAGTCAATGAATAGCATTCTCACATAAGTGTTCCTTTTGTCCAGGTGGGAAAGGGCAGTGTGGAGTGCAATAGAGATTGCATCATCTGTGGATCTGTTTGGGCGGTATGCAAATTGGAGTGGGTCTAGGGTTTCTGGGATAATGGTGTTGATGTGAGCCATTACCAACCTTTCATGGCTACGGACGTGAGTGCTACGGGTCTGTAGTCATTTAGGCATGTTGCCTTTGTGTTCATGGGCACAGGGACTATGGTGTTCTGCTTGAAACATGTTGGTATTACAGACTCAATCAGGGACATGTTGAAAATGTCAGTGAAGACATCTACCAGTTGGTCAGCACAATCTGTTCCTGACCTCAACTTAATATTTTTCTTGCTGCTTCCTGCTGTTAGAAAATGTTATCCAGTACATGTATTGCTTTTTTGGTTTCTTGTTTGGAGCTCTAATTCTCAGCCGACCTTGGCTGTTACTACCCGGACCTCTGTATTTTTTTCTAATTATGCTTATATTTTTGGGGATAAAAATATGTATTTTGTATACAATAAAGAAAATATATTCCGGGTCAACATCTTAATATTGTTCTCAGCTTTAAATCAAAGCTCAGAACGCTTATATTCTTGATATGACTGAGTTCTAATCGCATCGTGAACAGTGTTTTTTTCAATGTTTGCCCGCCTCTCCCGAATTTGCCTCCTGTATTTTTCTTTTAAGCTGCACATTCACCACTCTCTCTCAAAAGGCTAAATCTGTCCTCTCGTGGCACAGACCGAGTGCATGAGAAGTGAAACGAACTACCCCAGCTTGCAGTTGGCTCAAGTAGGCAACGAGAGCCGCTGTTGTGAGATGACGAATGCGTGCAGAACTGGTAAATAGCAGCTTATAGATATGTTAGTCAGTCAGATGGCTAGCTGCCGGTAGAGACTTCTATTGCAGTAACGTTGAAGGACTCTGACAGGTATTACTTAGCCAGCTAGAGGGATAAAGTAAGAAGCTAAAGCTAACATTACAGAGCCTACTTTAGCAGGAGCAAATAATACTCTAATACGTTCTCATAATAATCAGTCATTGGCTTCATCAATAAGTGCATCGATGACGTCATCCCCACAGTGACTGTACGTATATACCACAACCAGAAGTCATGGATTACAGGCAATATCCACACTGAGCTAAAGGCTAGAGTGGAAGATTATAAGAAATCCCTCTATGCCCTCCGACGAACCATCAAACAGGCAAAGCATCAAAACAGGACTAAGATCGAATCGTACTATACCTGCCCCGACGCTCGTCAGATGTGACAGGGCTTGCAAACCATTACAGACTACAAAAAGGAAGCACAGCCGAGAGCTGCCCAGTGACACAAGCCTACCAGGTGAGCTAAATTACGTCTATGCTCGCTTCAAAGCAAATAACACTGAAACATGCATGAGAGCACCAGTTGTTCCAGTAAGCAGGTTAACATCCTTTAAGCAGGTCAACATTCACAAGGCCAGACAGATTACCAGGACGTGTACTGCAAGCATGCACTGACCAACTGGCAAGTGTCTTCACTGACATTTTCAACCTCTCCCTGTCCGAGTCTGTATTACCAACATGTTTTAAGCAGACCATTATAATGTGTATTATTGATGGGCTGGAATAGAAGTCTGCTCAACCAGTAGATCAGGGAGTCGAGCAAGGTTGGCCACCTCTGGTATGGACAATTTTTTGTTCATCCGAAATTATGCTTTAGTAATAATAGCTTACTTACTAAAATGTCTGACATTTACAAATGAGTTAGCATACTTGTAAATGTTTTAATTATATGTTTAATTCAATGTGGATTCATTGAAGTGTTTAATTGTATTTTAATTGTTAACTTAAAAAAGATTATTCAAGAGGAACTAGTGTTTATTAATCAAAGATCACAATTCAGGAAAAAAAGGGGTGAAGGGGATCAGTCTCTAATTTGTTTATGTTTCTGTGTTGCTTTCTCATATTAAAATAATGTTTTTGTACAGTTGCGAGCTCTCTAATCTTTTTTATTTGATTGTCACTCTGTCTCAGGATATCAGCCATGTGCCATAGGCCTACAGTATGATGGCATTACTGGCCTAATGGGCATGTGCAATGTGCCCCTTGTCAGTGTAGATCTGAAGCAGAGAATAGCTAAACACACAGCATTTGCATATTGTTGAGCTATATGTTTCTGACATTTGAAATTGTTTAGAGCAAGTCCTTGTATTAAAGGTACAAATAAGAATCTGACAATTTGTAGGCTAATTAAAAGTATCAGAAAGGAAAATAGCGTGACGTGGGGAGCCTTGTAATTTTAACACAATTTCCTTTACCTAAAGTACCTATAGGCCTATGTATTTTACAGGAAGTGAACTTTAATCATCAATGTTATGACACGGATATAATGAAAGAGCCATAAGGTATAATATATGAGATTCATAATGTTAAGATACCATAATCCAATTGGTAGCATATTACACTGGTGATTCCTTCCCTTTGGTGTGCAGCTCACAATTTTATTTAGTCAACACATTCACAAATGGTGGCTTTGATCATAGTTTTGAAGTTTAAAGCCGATTTATGCTTGATTCTGCAATGTGGCTGGAGGCTCCATACGGAGAAGTGTGATGTAATTGTGGAGCCTCCTGAGGCTTGCATAGGCCAAATCAAGCTCTGTACCGCACTCCCAAATTGTGTAACAAAGCGGAGGGCTCTGTACAGCTCCACATTGACATGATTGGTTGACGGTAGGTGGAGGCGGTAAGTCCTGTATAAACAAAAACTCACTTCCTTGACAACTGACTGCCCTACCAAGCAAAAAGGCAGTAATTACTCAAATCGTGGAACTGAGAAAAATGGCTTTTATTTACATTGGTCTCACAGTAACATTATACAGTTACTGCTAACATGACCCCCATTTTCCCCATTTTCTCCAGGACCCCCATTTTCTCCAAAACAATTCAATAGAGGCATGATACTTGTCCACATGATTAAGAATGTCTTTAATGTATCAAAAATGACAACACATTTTCCACCAAATGAGCAGTTTCTGCCTTTTTGCTTGGTAGGACAGAACAGCTCTGCTCCGCGAAGTACAGGAAGTTTGAATGCCCTGACTTCTGTTCAAGGCCGCATCGCAGTAAATGCTGTCCGGCCAGTGCAGATGCCAGACTTACCATAAATCGGCTTTTAGGTTGATTGATGTTCATAGCTACGTAGCTAGCAGGACAAACCAAACATTGTTGTGAAAATCTCTCTTCACCCACCATCAACACCAACAATCTCTGCAATCCTCCTTGACCTTCTGATTTTGTCTCAGTATTCTAGTAAAGTGACATTATATAGAATTGCAAAACCAGACACATCGATGTTGCCTTTCCGACGTCTTTTATTGGTTTTGCTTGCCCGGAACTAACGACAGGCGGAACTATTGCCACGTTCAAAACAACTGGGAACTCGTAAATCTCAGACTTCCGACTTCAGTGCATTGAAGACAACTAGGAACTCTGAAAAAAAATAGCTGCAACTGGGAAAAATAGTTTTGAAAGGTCATCCAAGTCGGAAACCTGGGCGTCTTTCTAGACCTCCAACTTTCCTACCTGAAAATCACTGGCCTCATGATTTGACCTTGTTTTTTCCCTGAGTTCCCAGTCTTGAAACCACATTCGGAAAGTATTCAGACCCCATTTCTTTTTCCACATTTTGTTACATTACAGCCTTATTCTAAAATGGATCTACATACAATATCCCATAATGACAACCCAAAAACAATATATATTTTTTATTTTTCCAAATTTATTACAAATAAAAAACTGAAATACCTTCTTTACATACGTTTTCAGACCCTTTGCTATGAGACTCAAAATTTAGCTCAGGTGCATCCTATTCCATTGATCATCCTTGAGATGTTTCTACAACTTCATTTTAGTCCACCTGTGGTAAATTCAATTAATTAGACATGATTTGGAAAGGCACACACCTGTCTATATAAGGTCTCACGGTTGACAGTGCATGTCAGAGCAAAAACCAAGCCATGAGGTTGGAGGAATTGTCCGTAGAGCTCCGAGAAAGGTTTACATCGAGTCACAGATCTGGGGAAGGGTACCAAAACATTTCTGCAACATTGAAGGTTCCCAAGAACACAGTGGCCTCCATCGTTCTTGAATGGAAGAAAATTGGAACCATCAAGACGCTTCCTAGAGCTGGCCGGCCAAACTGAGTAATCGGGGGTGAAGGGTCTTGGTCAGGGAGGTGACCAAGAACACGATGGTCACTTTGACAGAGCTCTAGAGTTCCTCTGTGGAGATTGGAGAAACTTCCGGAAGGATAGCCATCTCTGCACTACTTCAGCAATCAGGCCGTTATGGTGGAGTGACCAAATGGAAGCCACTCCTCAGTAAATACCAAGCATGACGTCTGGAGGAAACCTGGCACCATCCCTACGGTGAAGCATGGTGGTGGCTGCATCATGCTGTGGGGATGTTTTTCAGCGGCAGGGACTGGGAGACTAGTCAGGATCGAGGCAAAGACAAACTGAGCAAAGTTCAGAGAGATCCTTGATGAAAACCTGCTCCAGAGCACTCAGGACCTTAGACTGGGGCGAAGGTTCAACTTCCAACAGGACAACGACCCTAAGCACACAGTCAAGACAACGCAGGAGTGGCTTCGGACAATTCTCTGAATGTCCTTGAGTGACCCAGCTTAAGCCCGGACTTGAACCTGATCGAACATTTCTGGAGAGAACAGAAAATAGCTGTACATTAATGCTCCCCATCCAACCTGACATAGTTTGAGAGGATCTGTAGAGAAGAATGGGAGAAACTCCCCAAATACAGGTGTGCCAAGCTTGTAGCGTCATACCCAAGAAGTAGAGGCTGTAATCGCTGCCAAAGGTGCTTCAAAAAAGTAATGAGTAAAGAGTCTGAATACTTATGTAAATGCGTTATTTCTGTTTTTTTTTATTTTCAATTAATTTGCAAACATTTCTAAAAACCTGTTTTTGCTTTGTCATTATGGGGTATTATGTGTAGATTGATGAGAGATTTATTATTTTTGTAGTCAATTTTAGAATAAGGCTGTAACCTAACAAAATGTGGAAAAAGTCAAATGGGTCTGAATGCTTCCTTAGGGACTATTACATACATTTCCTCAACTATCCTGTACTATCCTATCCTAACTGTCCCAGCACATTGACCCCCTGTACATACTGCAGCCTCGTTTTTGTTATGTTATTGTCACTTTTTTAAACGTTAAGTTTATTTAGTAAATTATTTCTTAACTCTATTTTTCTTAAAACTGCATTGTTGGTTAAGGGTTTGTAAAGTAAGCATTTCACGGTGAGGTCTGCACCTGTTTTTTTCTGCCCATGTGCCAAATTAATTTTGATTTGATTAATATAAGGAATTTTAAATAATTTATACTTTTACTTTTGATACTTAAGTATTTTTTAGCAATTACATTTACTTTTGATACTTAAGTATATTTAAATCCAAAACACTTTTAGACTTTTACTCAAGTAGTATTTTACTGGCTGACTTTCACTTTTACTTGAGTAACTTTCTATTTTAAGGTATCTATACTTTATCTCAAGTATGACAATTGGATACTTTTACCACCACTGATCATGATTGATCGTACATTCCAGCACAGTAGCCAGCGGTGTGCGCTTAAACGATTGTTTGCGGACCGCCATAATATCATAGAAGAAGAAGACAAAGAGGAAGTAGGACGACTAGGTGAAATTACCACGCATGCGCAGTGTGAGAGGTATCCAAAATACTTCCCGGTCAACATAGGCACTCTGTTTACATTTTATTGATGCTAAACTACATTTGATTTCGAGGCGTAGGCATCTATGCTTTTCTACAGACTATTTCTTCTACACTTCGTATTAACAATCCTGAAAGCATTTCCTTTAGTAATGGCAAATTCCGTTGCTTTTCACACTCAGCTAGCCTCCATCATGGAGGTTTTGGCTAATGCGGCGGTGGCTGAAATCTGCGAGCTTGTTGACAATGGCTATGCCGTCCTGCATGTGGAGATATCTCGAGGCCAGAAGGAGAATGAAGCTTTGAGGAGAAAACTACGGCTGATGGAGATGAAAGTGTCTAGTGCGAGTGCTCTGAGAGAGGGAATGGGGAACTCCATCCTTCTGCACAGTCGCTCTCGAGCTCACCTTGGCATGGAATCGAGAAAGACATCAAACAGTACGTTACATTTACTGGTTATAACAATTCATTGGTTACATACTTTCAGAAACGAATTGTTTTAGGACGTCATTAATAAAGTCTATTGTGTCTGGATGCATGCTTTTCCCCTCGACTCATTTTAGGCGAGGTACGATGTCGGAGAGCAATTGATTCCCAGTTGGTTACCAGCATGTTTAGGCACAGAGAGTCCTCAGGTGACACTGGACAAACGACAACACAGAGAAAGGTAAGCTTTACGTTCGCCTCGGTGTGCCTCATTTCCCCCACAATATTCCAAAAAAGGCAGCCTAATATTTCACAATGGTTATCAACACCACCTAGGTCTGAAAGCAAAAATGACCTAGCCTACCTAGGCTTAGTGGTCATCTTGCAGTAAAGCGATGTTGTTTAACCTGTTTACTGTGCTGTTAGTGCTCTTGTTGTATCTTTTCAGTTTTCTTTGACATGTGTAAGGTGCACCATTTTTCTCACAGTTTGTGCACAGTAAGTGGATTATTCCCAGTTATATCTGGCATCCCAACTGATTTTACACAGCCTGCAGGGTTGGAAGAGAGAAACCCCAAATCACCTACCATCAAAGAGGAGATGTGGGATGAATCCTGGGAGAATCATGACCAATGGGAGAGACTGAGTACCGGTAAGTAAAATGGTCGACAAGCTTAAGTGGTTTCATTATACCTTTTGGAAAAATGTTTTCATACACACCTCATTCCACTTTGATGCTTTCAGTTATGCCTTTTCCCATAAATATGAATGAATCAACCTTTCTATTGACCCAATAACTGAATACTGTCATGTAAAGTGATTGCAACCATGTTAAACTACATACGGCATACAATTTAATACATTTATTTAAGTACAACTGAATTCATGTCAGTTTTGGCTTTCATATAGACTATAGATGTATACTGATGTGATTTTTGATGATTACCTTCATGATGAGCATCCAGTTTATAGTGATTCACACACGGCCTCGTTGATTCTATAGGAGCTTTAAATCACAGTGCTGATGGAGGAGAAAGGCAATCCAACGTCGACACAGAGGCTGCTCAACCAATCAGCAAACAGGAGAACGCCAGCTCTTGTTTATGGGTGAGTGGTGAAACGGACAACAGCCTCCTGCCAGGATCAAATAACCCGAGTGTGAACAAAAGATCTCTAAACCCAGGACTGGAAAATGGTGATGGAATACTTAACAGTGTGGGCCTTGATTGTATGATGTTTGAGCCCCACAGACAACTTGGGACCCTTAGCTCACAGGGTCCTGGGGCTGATCTTCCCGAGTGCTCTTACTCTCATGTGGATGTTGTACCTACTCAATCGGATTCAGAGAATGGATTTTCCTATGAAATTAACAAAGTGATACCCTCCATAACTGAGCACAAAAAACCTGTAGCTTACCAGGACGGTAGACAGAGGGCGCCGTTGCCCTCAGAGCCTCACAGGACTGTAGGGAAAGGCATGGAAACGGGATCCAATGCTTTGGTAATGACGGATGGTTTGGTCTCCCATGACAGTCATAACAATGATGGGAGTAACAATGGCGACGTCTCAGCAGGTAAGCTGTTAATTTGTAGTTTCTGCGGTAAGACTTTGGCTTGTCTGAAGAATCTCAAGACACACCTGAGGGTTCATACCGGGGAGAAGCCGTTCAGCTGCGCACAGTGCGGGAAGCGCTTCTCTGACTCCAGCAACCTCAAGCGACACCAGAGCGTTCACACGGGGGAGAGACGCTACGGCTGCAGCCACTGCGGCAAGCGCTTCGCACAGTCGGGCTCACTCAAAGTCCACATGAGCGTACACACGGGATGTAAGCAGTTCAGATGCCTGCACTGTGGGAAGACTTTCATATCGGCCAATCACCTCAACAGACACATCAGTGTTCACGATGGATAAATACTTCTACCAACAACTTTTCAATGAGTGAAAGCATACCTAAACGTGCTTCAGCCAAGCATGAACAGAAAAGGGACTCGGAGGTTGGCATTTATTGGGATGACCCTGCTCTGCAGGGTAGTCAGCCACAGTCATAAAATCAGCTTTTTAAACCAAACACTAAACTTAAATTAAGACCAAATAGCTAAAACAAAAACAATTTGTACTATATACAGTGCTTTCGGAAAGTCTTCAGACCCCTTGACTTTTTACGCATTTTGTTACATTAGCCTTATTCTAAATTCGATTAAATTGCCCCCGCCCCTCAATCTACACACACACTACCCAATAATGACAAAGCATAAACAGGTTTTTAGAAATTTTTGCAAGTTGTAGAAACATCAAGGATGATCAGTGGAGACATGATGCACCCGAGCTCAATTTTGAGTCTCATAGCAAAGGGTCTGAATAATTATGTAAATGAGGTATTTCTTATTTGCAAACATTTCTAAAAATCAGTTCACCTTTGTCATTATGTGGCATTGTGTGTCGATTGAGGGACAATTTTAACTTAATCCATTTTAGAATAAGGCTAATGTAACAAAATGTGAAAAGGGAAGGGGTGTGAATACTTTCCTAATCCACTGTACATAACCAATTTTGATTTTGCAGCTGGCCCGTCTAGTGGAAATCGCTCAACTGTGCCTCCAGGACAACAGTCATCCCAATAAACATCAACCTGCAAAGGAATCAGGTGCTTGACTGATGGACTTTATAGTCCAAAAATGATTCCTTACACTTTTCAATGTTTTTGTAACTATCGTTGTTGTTAGTCACTCATCCTCTGACATGACAGTGCCTCATTTGAGGAAAATAGTGATAGTTTGTAGACGTGTAAGTGGTATTGTCAAACAAATAACTTTCATGGTGCAAATTTTGTAATAGTGTATTAACCAGACAGTTTTTATTTATTTTTTACAATAATACGAGCATGGTGTAGTCATGATTTAATAGGGTTCCTAAAAGAGCCAGTCAAATTGAATGGATGGATGTTGCACAGGCTCACTGCTACATGAAGGCCTCTTACAGTCAATGAAAGATTTACTGCCCTGTCAATCTAAGTCTCTACTCCTCAGCTGGTGCAGAAAGGGTTCAGTGGTTTGAACACTGACGAGTCATTCATGGTACATTTCACAGTCACGTTATAGACTCACATTAGAAACAGAATATTTCCATAGATCCTGAAAATATTGAATCTTAAAAATAAGGTCACAACTATACAAAATGTAATTTTAATAAAGTTGTATAAGCCAATTGAGTTGAGCTATTTTACAAATCTGTTAGAGAAGATTAACATTTCAGTGCAATATAGCTCATTAACTATTAAAGAATATAAAAAGAGTACAACAGAAATCGATTACATTTTCAGATACATCCATTTGTTAGAATGCATTCAATGTGAGTGCAAAAGACAAACATGCATACAAGAACCACACCTTTTGCAAATGTGGAAACTAGTTGAGTATCAAAGCAATAAAAATGATGATTGGAAAAAAAAAAAAAGTGACATTTCAAACTGGTTTATGTAAAGGTACTGTAAGTGACCAAACATGTTTTATGTACACAATAGGAAATTACTTAAATCTCAAGGTCTTGTAAAGTACATTCAGTATATGCCAATAAATCATGAATATTACAAAGAAATAACAGCCATATTGTCTACATATACTGTAGTATGTACATTAGCTTTTGTTTACAATAAACTAGCAATAAAATGGTGTCTACTGGCAAAACCTTTTTTTTTAAATTAATTTTGGCTTATTGATGAAGTATTGGTGATTTAACACTTTCTGGTCAGAGAATTGTCTCATTTGGAGTAATCATTCAGATTTGGCACTTGGAGTGAATAAATACAGCAATACTTCAAGTCACTTTTGTCTGGACAAACAGTACATATATGGAGACAATCAAATGCAGCTTTTCCAAAGGACCAACAACATCCAATGTATACAAAGAATGGCGAGTTGAGATGTACAGTACAAAATTAACTAATTATTAAAGTACAAATCACCTATTTTCTGTAGATTCTCCAAAAATCCTGCTGTAGTTTGAGGTCCAAACATGACTCATATGTCAACTGTATAAAGCTATACAATATTCAGCTACTTGCTGTGCCCTGTTCCTTTTCCTGACAGAAAACATACTTTCCTTCGGGGTTGATAAACCATAATTACTCAACCTTCAATGCCATTACATACTTAACATGGTACCATTTAATGAGTCAAATAAAGGGAGGGGGTGATTGTTTTATTCTTTGCCGCTGTCATTATGCTCAACATTCACATTCCATTATTTTGATCCACCGATAAGTTGTTGTGGTTAACCACAAGAGGCAGCTAATAGTATGAGTATTATGAAAATGACCACCTCCTCCCCATATTCCTTGAATACAAACATTTTATATACACATTTCAGCGGGCATCCTCACACAGTGCTGACTTTTCTTTTCCAGCAGCATTTTCTGTCACTTCCCTGTATTTGAACTATATCTGATTGCGCTTAAGGATTCCGCAGTCTACTGCCTACTGATATGTAGCCCTGTTTTGTTCAGCAGGCACAGCATGCTATTAGCTAAGCTGAGCTAAAGAAGGCACTTAGCATGTTGTATTTCCATTTGCTTCTATTCAGATTCAAAGTTGCAGCTGTCATTTTTGTGAGGATAAAACAGGTCTCAGACTGCAAGCCACTGCTACTTTAATGGCCCTGCAATTGTATTCAAAAAACTGGAAGCTAGAAAATAAGTAACATTGGACAGCCTTAAAAAAAAAACAAGATCAACTATCAACAATATCAATTCAGGTATTTGAAGAATATATTAAAAACGTGTGCGCATAATATATGATATGAATATTACTGGCTTATTTTCTTTATAATTCAGGATTATGGGAAACATCTTGGACAAGCAAATGGCAGTGATCAGTGAGCAAAATAACTAGCATTTCAAATAGTCCGGAAGGCATATTATCCAATACAAGTTCCAAATACGCAATGCATCGTCACGTGCATCGTAGTTTACAAAAATACAGTTAAATGATCTTCTCCTAACGCACATCTTTGGAGTTTCAAATTAAATTGCTTTTGATTATGCGTTTTATTGTATTTATTCCACTGATCTGTGCTCATTTTTGCATGACCAGTGTCACCCTATACCTGCTCAACTGAGCCCAGTAACCTGTTTTTAAGACCAGATTAATGGAACTCATGGTACATTATGTGCAAGTGCAATCTACACGCATTTATCTAATGAAATGTAAGAATCTACATTACTCTTTAACTCGTGGTCCACATCCACCCTTTTCATTATCATAGATTCAGTTCATGAGTAAACAGATAGTGTGTGTGCACGCACAGCTTCCATCTACTCATTTTTTGATGTAATATCCTGGAACAAAAATGAAGAACAAAAGTTATTGACCACGTTAATGTAGGACATGTGGTTGCCTGAGGTCAAAATAAATGTAATTTAATATTTGAGAATATGACTCACCTCGGTCTTCGCTTTTCTCCACTTGCCCATGGACCCAGACTGTGAGACGACTGGAGGAAAGGCAATGCATTAAATGAATGGTCCGAATTTTTAAAACACCATTGAAATTTGCTTCAAAAGCCACACTGAATACACTAGAGGTATACTTACATAGATGTATCATTATCAATATAAATGTGGTGAATGCCATTGTCAGTCCCCACAACAGACACCTGAAAAATAATTAAATAGTTTACGTTAGCAGGTATTCTATACAAGAGACCATCGTTAACGGTACTTTTATCAAATAATTCACAATGAATGAGGTATATACTGTTTACTTTCCTAAAATGTCCAAATATTTTATGCTGGTTATTTTAACATTCGGTTAAAAAGTAAATGCCACCCCATACACCTTTATACTGATGGCTTACCTTGAAAATACGGCAGAGAAGATAAACACCATGAGAATGATGAAGAGCGCTTTCACCATGGGAAAATCTGAAATGCATAAATATTTTAACAAAACTGACAGAAACCCAATGGAACCTCCTCTCCTGTCTTCAACTAGTACTGTTGAGGTGAGAGGGGGAGCTTGATCTATAATGATATACACAACAGTTGAACATTTGAGAATACACAGACGAGTGTAGATAATGAGATAACAATGGACTGCAGCTCACCTGCTGGCTGGGGTTTAGGGGGACAGCAGCTATTGGAGAGGAAGGCTGAGGGGGGCGGGACATCCAGAAGGCCACCCAGGGGTTGGCCGAAATGCTCCTGGTGGACGCAGGTCTCCGTGACGGTCTCCTCCTGTAGCATTGGCTCGTGAGCCAACTTCGTGGGCATGGAAATCATCTCACTGTCATCTGGAATGGCAAAGGAGACACGACTACAGCTGAGGAAGGTTGTTAGTTTCACGCATCTATTCAAGGTTGGTGTGGTTTACCCTCGAAGCAGTCTAGGGATGATAATTTGAGATACCATGTGAGCTTTGGCAGCGCTCATATTTTATACATACAGTACCTTCGAAAGTATTCAGACCCCTTCACTTTATTCACATTGTTACATTAGCCTTATACTAAAATGTATTATTGTTTTGTCCTCATCAATCTACACACTACCCTGTAATGACAAAGCAAAAACAGGTTTATAAATTGTTACTAAATTATGAAAAATAAAAACCCATTTACAAAGTATTCAGACCCTTTACTCAGTACTTTGATGAAGCACCTTCGGCAGCGATTACAGCATTGAGTCAGGTATGACGCTACAAGCTTGGCACATCTGTATTTGGGGAGTTTCTCCCATTCTTCTCTGCAGATCCTCTCAAGCTCCGTCAGGTTGCTGCACAGCTATTTTCAGGTCTCTCCAGACATGTTTGATCGGGTTCAAGTCTGGGCTCTGGCTGGGACACTTAAGGACCTACAGAGACTTGTCCCGAAGCTACTCCTGCGTTGTCTGGCTGTGTGTTTAGGGTCAATGTCCTGCTGGATGGTGAACCTTTGGCCCAGAGCTCTCTGGAGCAGGTTTTCATCAAGGATCTCGCTGTACTTTGCTCCATTCATCTTTCCCTCGATCCTGACTAGTCTCCCAGTCCCTGCCGTTGAAAAACATCCCCACAGCATGATTCTTCCACCACGCTTCACCATAGGGATAGTGCCAAGTTTCCTCCAGATGTGACGCTTGGCATTCAAGGCAAATAATTCAATCTTGGTTTCATCAGACCAGAGAATAGGTATGTTATATGTTTAATACATTTGCAAAAAAATAAACTGTTCGCTTTGTCATTATGGGGTATTGTATGTAGATTGCTGAGAATTAAAAAAAACTTCTTTTTTTTTTTAAATCAATTTTAGAATAAGGCTGTAACATAACAAAATGTGGAAAAAGTCCAGGGGTCTGAATACTTTCTGAAGGCACTGTATAAGACAGCAGCCACTTGATAAGAACCTTGCTTAATGGGACAACAACAAAACCCTTTACAAGTCCATACATAAACATGGCCAAAATTACATGAACTAAGTGCAACAGTGTTTAAGTGTCACAACAGTTGGCCATCCAAGTGCCTCCCACTCAGACATAGCATAGCAGGCCTTACCATAAGTGAAGCTGCAGCTGGTGTCCAAATCGGTGGTGCTATGCTCCATCCAGGAGGACTCTGCAAGTGGTGGGTGACGCACCCCTCCAAACACTTTCTCATCCAGCCATGACTGACACGTCTCGGTCATGTCACTAAACAGACTAGCTAGAGACCGGCGGGCCTTCCGCCTGCGTCTGAAGATTCTAAGGGGAGGAAAACATAACATATGTCATACTTTTTATCGGGACAATGTCAACAAATGTGTAAAAGACTAATGTTCTTCATAATATTCCTAATGTGTTTCTTTATATTGCATCTGTGATCACAGTAATAATAAATAATGTTGTCACGATACTTAGTATGACAGACTCAAAAAAAAGTCTGTAGACAAATCCTAACTAAAACTACCTTATGTTTCATGTACTTATTTCATGTAACTTGTCATGTTTGCGTAGTGACTTGTAAAGGGTATTGTTATTGTCCCTTTGAGCAAGGTTCTTATCAATTGCCTGTTGTCCTATATGTATTCAATATGAGAGCTGCCAAAGCTCACGTGGTATCTCCTATTATCCCTAGCCTTCCGAACATGACACCAAAGCTCCCATGGTATCTCCTATTATCCCTAGCCTTCCGACCATGACACCAAAGTGGTTTATTTTTTAAGCTATAGAGCACACAATGTTGGTTTGGATAATATTTTCTGCTAAATGGCATATATTACAATATTTGACCAAAAGCAGGTTCTAAAAGGACCATTGGGTATCGTGATACTGTATTGTCACAGTAGTAATAATAAGACAGTGGGGTAAGTTCAAAAGCCCGCAAAACCAGTGACTTAACCATGCGAAAATTCATCTCTGAACAAATCTCTTACATAATTCCACGAGAACACCAATAAATAATTTAGTGTATCATAGGCTTTCAAATAAAATGACAGCATGATTATGCAATCAAATGTATATTCACCAAAGTACTAAATGTTCAGTCTTTTAACCAAATGCCTGCAAGGCATTGATGTTTTTCATTTTACGAGCAAAATGTCACCGACTAGAATCTGTTAGCAACGCAAACGGTTGACTTGACTTACGAGCTCCAATTTTGCAGGACTAACCAGCCTCACATTTTCCGTGCAGCTCTCTCAAATAGGCTAATCCATGACCTCATCCCTATAAACAGGGCTCGCGTTTGAACACAGACCGGCATGGTTATCCACCCCCAAACAGAAATCTGAACCCACTGTCAAGAGCTGCATGTCGACGGGGAGCACATTTCCGACCGTGACACCAAAGTGGTTTGCTACAGTTCAGAGCAAGAGCACGTGTTGACAAAACCTGCAACAGCATGTTGGAGTTAGGACTTATATTTGCCTTTTCAATTATATTCACTTTTTTAATACCCATAGTCGTTCTACATTTTAAACTATATACACCTCAGAGTTGAGCTTTCAGAAGTTATTCATGAATGCTAGTTAAACGGTGTCTATTAGTGACTGACATTCAACCAGACCTAGGTCAAATACGGAGGTACATTTGATTTAGCTCGACGTTTGCACTTCTGGGGCTATTCTATTGGTTCCATTGCATCCCGCAAACCAAGTATTTGCACGGGAAAAGTATTAACATAATAGTTCTCTCAGTTCTGGATTCAACGTGGCATGCCTCTTTGGAACAACTGACCTGACTAGATTCTCTTTGTAGGACAGTTTGATTTTGGAGGGGGTGAGAGAGACATTGCCCTCGTCATCCCAGGTGTAGCTGTCCTCAGTCAGAACGTAGTAGCCGTTGTTGAGGAGGCGGGGGCTCCGGCGGCAGGAGCTGGGGGAGCCCGTCACGGGGTTTACGGAGTAACACTCATATGATGAATCTGGAGATGACAGGAGGGATAGGCCCAGGCTACAGAGTACACAAAGAGAACCAAGAAAGAATGATAGATGTCAGAGTTATTCAACACTTCAACATCACTGCAAATATGTGTTTCATAGCGAACAACAGTGTTGCCCAACTTTCCTTCTGGACGGGTACCGTTCAGCAGACTTCCGCTCCAACCTAGCACACCTGATTTGACTAGTTAGATGTTCCCCAAGACCTTGATTAGTTGAAACAGGTGTGTAACAATGGGGTTGGAGCATAAGCCTGCATACTCAATAGCTCTCCAGGAGGGCTGGTCACCCATTGCATACATAGTTATATATTTTTTTTAGGTAATTGTAATTCTACTCGAAGCAACGCTACATTGAATCCATGCACCTCAAAGCCTACATTTTGCCATCAAACATAGGACCGGTTTTACCTTTGACATGACTCGTTAGCCAATGTTTTTTCTCTCTTTCTCTTTATAGGTGAACCTGTTGATGTACAAAAATATTGACAGATTATGACTTCCAAGACTTCACAAGTTTGTTGGCTAGCCTAATTCATTAAAATCCTTAAGATTCTTGATGTACCCGTGCGTCAATCTAAGTAACATCATTTAAAAAAATCCCCATCAAAATCCATCAGTTTATGCCAGAGATATGCATGGGCTGCATCTCAATCCACCGCATCCGCCCATGTTGGTCTTCCGCATCTGCTGTGGGACGTGGCTGAGCTACAGCGGTGTTTGTCAGACCATGAGACAGCCCGAAAATTGGTCTTCTCACAAAAACGTTTGGCCAACAAACTAATACAAAAATAAGGGGTTGAATATGCGTCCCAAAAAAATATAAACAGTGCATTTGTAAAGTATTCAACCCCTTGACTTTTTCCAAATTTACACTACAGCTTTATTCAAAAATGGATTTCAAAAAGTCCCACACACACACTAGCCCATAATGACAAAGCAAAAACAGTTTAGACATTTTTGCAAAAGTATTTAAAATAAAAAACTGCACATTTACATAAGTATTCAGACCCTTTACTCAGCACTTTGTTGAAGCACCTTTGGCAGCGTTTATAGGCTTGAGTCTTCTTGGCTATGACACTAAAAACTTGGCACACCTGTATTTGGGGAGTTTCTCTCATTTTGATTTTACTTAACTGACTTGCCTAGTTAAATAAAGGTTAAGAACAAATTCTTATTTACAATGATGGCCTATAATGATGGCCATTCTTCTCTGCAGATCCTCTCAAGCTCTGTCAGGTTGGATGGTGAGCTTTGCTGCACAGCTATCTTCAGGTCTCTTCAGAGATTTTTGATTGGGTTCAAGTCCGGGCTCTGGCTGGGCCACTCATGGACATTCCCGAAGCCACTCCTGCGTCGTCTTGGCTGTGTGCTTAGAGTCGATGTCCTGTTGGAAGGTGAACCTTCGCCCTAGTCTGAGGTCCTGAGTGCTCTGGATCAGGTTTTCATCAAGGATCTCTCTGTACTTTGCACCATTCATCTTTCTTTCGATCCTGACTAGTCTTCCAGTCCCTGCCACTGAAAAACATCCCCACAGCAGCCACCATGGTTCAACGTAGGGATGGTGCCAAGGTTTTTTCCAGACGTGACGCTTGGCATTCAGGCCAAAGAGTTCAATCTTGGTTTCATGAGTCAAGAGAATCTTGTTTCTCATGGTCTAAGAGTCTTTAGGTTCCTTTTGGCAAACTCAAAGCGGGATGTCATGTGCCTTTTACTGAGGAGTGGCTTCCGTCTGACCACTACCAAAAGGCCTGATAGGTGGAGTGCTGCAGAGATGGTTGTCCTTCTTGAAGGTTCTCCCATCTCCACAGAGGAACTTTGGAGCGTTGTCAGATTGACCATTGGGTTCTTGGTCACCTCCCTGACCAAGGCCCTTCCTTCTCCCCCGATAGCTCAGTTTGGCCAGGCGGCCAGCTCTAGGAAGAGTCTTGGTGGTTCCAAACTTCTTCCATTGAAAATGATGGAGGCCATTGTGTTCTTGAGGAACTTCCATGATGCAGACATTTTTTGGTACCCTATCCAGATCTATGCCTTGACACAATCCTGTCTCGGAGCTCTACAGACAATTCCTTCGACCTCATGGCTTGGTTTTTACTCTGACATGCACTGTCAACTATGGGACCTTATATAGACAGGTGTGTGCTTTTCCAAATCATGTCCAATCAATTGAATTTACCACAGGTGGACTCCAATCAAGTTGTAGAAACATCTCAAGGATGCTCAATGGAAACAGGATGCACCGGAGTTAAATTTCGAGTCTCATAGCAAAGGGTCTGAATACTTATGTAAATACGTTATCTGTTAAAAAAAATTACATTTGCAAAAAATGTGAACCTGTTTTCACCTTGTCATTATGTGGTATTGTGTGTAGATTGAGAATTTTTTCATTTAATCAATTTTAGAATAAAGCTGCAATATAATGAAACGTGGAAAAAGGGAATGGGTCTGAATACTTTCCAAATGCACTGTATATTTCCTGAACTTTTATATACATCTCCTAGATATAGGACAGACCTTTCAACCCTTATTATTTTTTCCCAATTTATGCATGTGTTATTCAGTGCATTTCTATTGCCTATAGTAGTAAATATTTTGGGGGCATACCTTAAGGGGTCGTAAAATTCCAAATCAAATAGATAAATGATCCATGGAATGACCATGGTATAGCCAGCAGCATACCACCCTGCATCCGACTGCTGGCTTGCTTCTGAAGCTAGGCAGGGTTGATCCTGGATGGAAGACCAGATGCTGCTGGAAGTGGTGCTGGAGGGCCTCCAGTAGGAGGCACCCTTTCCTCTGGTCGAAAAAAAATATCCCAATGCCCCAGGGCAGTGATTGGGGATATTGCCCTGTGTAGGGTGCTGTCTTTCGGATGGGACGTTAAACAGGTGTCTTGACTCTCTGTGGTCACTAGAGATCCCATGGCACTTATTGTAAGAGTAGGGGTGTTAACCCCGGTGTCCTGGCTAAATTCCCAATCTGACCACCACAGTCACCTAATCATCCCCAGCTTACAATTGGCTCATTCATCTCCCCTGTAACTATTCCCCAGGTTGTTGCTGTAAATGAGAACGTGTTCTCAGTCAACTTACCTGGTAAAATATCGGTTAAAGAATACATCTTCAAACAATTCCATATGTTAACTTAGTATCCCCCCCAATGGCTTAAGACTTAAAAAAACTATGTGACATCGATATGAGCCAAACATTTATTCTACTGTAAAAATTTACTATAATGTGTAAATAGGATCATTTTGGAGTTCTGTGAGACTTGAGGTCGTGACTGCATCACAACGTAAATTCAGGTTGGGTTTGTTTCAAACCTGCCCACAGCTGGCAGCTGAAAAGTCATCATCAATTCAGTGCAGACGCATGCGACCCAATCGTAATGCATGTGGAAAATTTGGGTTGACTTTGGACATCACTATGGGGATAGTCAGGGACCATCAGTAAATTACACAATATACATGGGGAAATGTTAAAATTCCAATAGCTCCAAATTTCCAAGACATAAGAGCTCAAACCAACTATAAATTGTAGGAATTCACGTACAAATATTGAAATAATTTAATAAGAACTAAAAAGGTGTACAACATGATACAGTGGTAGCAATACATGGATGTAACATCTACAGAAAAGACAAATGTCAATGGTTGTGCGGTCTATATTCATAACCACATTCCTGTAAAGCTTAGAGAGGATCTCATGTTAAATACTGTTGAAATATGGCTACAGGTTCACCTGCCTCGCCTAAAGCCCATTCTGGTGGGAAGCTACTATAGACCACCAAGTGTTACCAGTCAGTATCTGGATAACATGTGTGAAATGTTTGATAATGTACAGTACCAGTCAAAGGTTGGGACAAATCATTCACTAATCCCTAAACCTCAACTAAATATTGTAATGAATAATGGGGAAATTGAGCAAGCTGAGGTGGTCATGGTCAAAAAATGTTGATGCAATAGTAGCTAAGATGGAGAAAAGTCTGTCCATAATAAAGCGCTGCTCTGTTCATAATAAAGCACTCATAATAAAGCGCTGCTAATAACCTGACTGCTGCATTGGACCCTTCAAGATGAATAACCTAAAAAAGGTATTTGTTGGTTTTGTTAAACCATATAGAAACGGTTGACTCTATAGACAAAAGGATAACGTATGTAGAACCGTCTTGTTCAGATGGGTTCTAAGCACTAAATAAAACCACTATTCAAATACGAAATCTAGAAATGGACTTGACGTACTTGTAACAGCCCCACTGAAAGGCAGCGCCATAGCTGCCTGTACACACACAGCGGTGTCTCGGGAGGAGCGTTCACGGTCGCAAGGTCCTGGTTGTCTCAATCTGGGAAACACATAAGGAAACAGTCTTGATAAGCCAAAGCCAGACAGAAAGCAGTAATAACACATAGGACTACTGCATAGAAAATAAATGCCTGAAATGACAATTATAAGGAACGATCGAACCAAATGGAAAAATAGGAACATGTTGCTGAATTCTCACTAAAGTACAATATATTACTAAAAGTATATGGACACCTGCTCGTCAAACATCTTATTCCAAAATCATGGGCATTAATATGGAGTTGGTCCCCCCTTTTGCTGCGGTTACAGCCTCCACTGTTCTGGGAAGGCTTTCCACTAGATGTTGGAACATTGCTGCGGGGACTTGCTTCCATTCAACCACAAGAGCATTAGTGCGGATGGGCACTGATGTTGGGCGATTAGGCCTGGCTTGCAGTCGTTGCTCCAATTCATCCCAAAGTTGTTCGATGGGGTTGAGGTCAGGCCTCTGTGCAGGCCAGTCAAGTTCTTCCACATCGATCTCGACAAACCATTTCTGTATGAACCTCGCTTTGTGCACAGGGGCATTGTCATGCTAAAACAGGAAAAAGCCTTCCCCAAACTGTTGCCACAAAGTTGGAAGCACAGAATATTCTAGAATGTCGTTGTATGCTGTAGCGTTAAGATTTCCCTTCACTGGAACTAAGGGGCCTAGCCCGAACCATGAAAAAACAGCCCCAGACCATTATTCCTCCTCCACTAAACTTCATAGTTGGCACTATGCATTGGGGCAGGTAGCGTTCTCCTGGCATCCTCCAAACCCAGATTTGTCCTTTGGACTGCCAGATGGTGAAGCGTGATTCATCACTCCAGAGAATGCATTTCCACTGCTCTAGAGTCCAATGGGGACGAGCTTTACACCACTCTAGCCGACGCTTGGCATTGCGATCTTAGGCTTGTGTGCGGCTGCTTGACCATGGAAACCCATTTTATGAAGCTCCCGACGAACAGTTCTTGTGCCTAAGTTGCTTCCAGGGGCAGTTTGGAACTCGGTAGTGAGTGTTGCAACCGAGGACGCGCTTCAGCACTTGGCGGTCCCATTCTTTGAGCTGTGGCTCCGAGACGTTTCCACAATAACAGCACTTACAGTTGACCGGGGGCAGCTCTAGCAGGGCAGAAATCTGACAAACTGACTTGTTGGAAAGGTGGCATCTTATGACGGTGCCATGTTGAAAGTCACTGAGCTCTTCAGTAAGGCCATTCTACTGCCAATGTTTGTCTATGAAGATTGCATGGCTGTGTGCTAGAATTGTATACACTTGTCAGCAATGGATGTGGCTGAAATAGCCAAATCCACAAATTTGAAGGGGTGTCCACATACTTTTATATATATAATGCATTCCAATACACTCCATTTACCATCAATTGCATATTATTATTAGTTTTGGATAAAAAACACTCTGAAGTTTCTAAAACTGTTTGAATTATGTCTGTGAGTATAACAGAACTCATATGGCAGGCAAAAACCTGAGAAAAATCCAAACAGGAAGTGAGAATTCTGAGAGTGGTCGATGTTAAAGTCATCGCCTATTCAATTCCCTGTAATATATGGATCTGTTTGCACTTCCTACGCCTTCCACTAGATGTCAACAGTCAGTAGAATGTGGAATGAAGCTTATGCTGTGTTGTGGGACCGGATGGGAGGTGTTTGAGTCAGTGGTCTGGCAGAGTGCCAGTTCTTGGTCACGCACTTTCCTCATGATATCGTCATGCGTTTCATTACTTATAGAGACTGAAAAGAATGTTGGAACATTATTGGATATATATGATAACAACATCCTGAAGATTGATTCTCTACTAAGTTTGACCAGTTTGAAGTTTTCGTCCGACGTTTGCCTGCATCTGCGCAAGCGTTTGGATACGTGTACTACACATGCTAGCAAAATTAACTAATTGGACATAAGTAATGGACATTATCGAACAAAACAACGATTTATAGTGGAACTAGGATTCCTGGCACTGCATTCTGATGAAGATAATCAAAGGTAAAGGTATATTTACGATGTAATTTCGTATTTCTGTTGACTCCAACATGGCTGAGAAATGTTGTTAAATCTGAGCGCAGTTTCAGATTATTGCATGGTGTGCTTTTTACGTAAAATTTTTTTTTAATCTGGCACAGCGGTTGCATTAAGGAGAGGTATATCTATTATTCCATGTGTATAACTTGTATTATCATCTATATTTATGATGAGTATTTCTGTTGAAACGACGTGGCTATGCAAAATCACTTGATGTTTTTGGAACTAGTGAATGTAACGCGCCAATGTAAACTCAAGATTTTTTTATATAAATATGAACTTTATCAAACAAAACATGCATGTATTGTGTAACATGAAGTCCTATGAGTGTCATCTGATGAAGATAATCAAAAGGTTAGTGATTCATTTTATCTCTATTTCTGCTTTTTGTGAAAGCTATCTTTGGCTGGAAAAATGGCTGTGCTTATTGTGGTTTGGTGGTGACCTAACATAATCGTTTGTAGTGCTTTCGCTGAAAGGCATATTTGAAATCGGACACTTTGGTGAGATTAACAACAAGATTGCCTTTAAAATGATATAAAACACATGTATGTCTGAGGAATTTTAATTATGAGATTGTTTGAATTTGGCGCCCTGCACTTTCACTGGCTGTTGTCATATCATCCCGGTAGCGGGATTGCAGCCATAAATTAAACAAAAACATGCTTGCCATTTCCTCATAGAACATGATGTTATGTCCCTGAGGATGAGCTGCCAAATTAGCGGTCTACCCGCATGAATATTTTTTATGACCAGTATACGCCCATACCATTCTATTGTTGGGGTACACCCATACCATTCCAACACAGAAAAGCTGCTTTTTAACACACTTAATTACCATTTTTAGGTCATATTTCATAGAAATCTGCAAACAGTGGGCAGCTACTTTAAAATCCTTAGCTTAACCCCTCTAGTTGTTACCAAGATAACTCGGGGGGGGGGGGGGATTACCAGGGCAGAGTAATCAGACCAGTACTTCTCTCGGCGTCTGATGGGCTTCCCAATCAAAACACCGCTGACTGACTACATGGTAGACTGCTGAAATTCAAATTCAATTATATATCTTTATGGAGGTATCAAAGTTGATTCTAACATGCATAACCAAAATTCCAATTTCAACACTGGTACTGGTCTAGTTTCCTAAGTACTTCTGATTTAAGTACTGCTATTACGTTTAGAGACAAAAATCTGAGGTTTGCATATTACACACAGACTTTTTTTTCAACTCAGTTGATCAGTCTTACCCAAACAGTTCCGCTTGAAATAAACGTAATTTTGCAACACCCCTAATATATTTTGTGGAACGATGCGTGTTTACCTAGCTCCTTCAAATCTAGTTGAACTCAAATTGTATGTGTTTATCGAGGACTTCGTTCTCATGCAGTCCAAAAATCTTGTCCATTCTCTGACACCCTGAGAAAAACAGCTGCAGAAAACCAGAGGGCAAAAAAGAAAAAGACGTTGATGTCACATTTCCTGTTAACTCTATCCTGACTAGAAGCTATTCAACATTGCAAGATAATGCCAATGTGTCCTTTTCTGTTCTTGATAGATAGTTATCCAAATCTAGCTAAAAAAAAGATTATCTGGGATCCTGCAAAGAAATAAGACAAAATTAAAAGATTTATAAATTCTCACATTCAACCTTATTAGCAGTACAAAACGTTATGTTCATAGAGGCTATTAGTTGTTCTTAAAATGCTCTCTGTATGCTTGTTTGGTCTTTTCTGGTGCCAGACGCTCAATTGTCCGCCAGACTTGTTTGTTTCTGTACATCTGTCTTCCTGGGGCTTTCTTCCAAACGAGAGGCATTATGGGATGGCTCTGTGACACCCGACGCATAAGACTATCTAGGTCAGACTTTCCGCCGTGGTAACGGTCTCTGTCTGCTGACACAGGAGAGGGTACTGTAGCAGTAAACGAGGGGAACAGAGGCCCAGTGTTTCAGTAGACGGAGAGGGCCTGAGGGGAATAGCACAACGGTTGGCATGTGAAGTGTGTCTGGAAACTGGCTTTCTACAGTGCCTTCAGAAAGTATTCACACCCCTTGCCTTTTTTGCAGTGTTGTTGTTATTTAAAATGGATTAAATATCCCATAATGTCAAAGTGGAATTGTGTTTTTCATTTTATTATGAATTAAAACTAGAAAACTGAAATATCTTGAGTCAATAAGTATTCAACCCCTTTGTTATGACGAGCCTGAATAAGTTCAGAAGTAAAGATTTGCTTCACAAGTCACAATAAGTTAAATGGACTCACTATGTGCAATAATCGTGTTTAACATGATTTTTGAATGACTACCTCATCTCTGTACTCCACACAATTATCTGTATGGTCCCTCAGTCAAGCATTGAATTTCAGACACAGATTCAACAGCAAAGACTAGGGAGGTTTTCCAATGCCTCGCAAAGAAGGGCACCTATTGGTAATGGGTAAAAAAAAAAGAAGCAAACATTGCATATCCCTTTGAGCATGGTAAAGTTATTAATTACCCTTTGGATGATGTATCAATACACTCAGTCACTACAAAGATACAGGCGTCCTTCCTAACTCAGTTGCCAGAGAGAAGAAAAAATGCTCAGGGATTTCACCATGAGGCATATGGGGATTTTAAAACAGTTGAATAGCTGTGATAGGAAAAAACGGAGGATGGAACACTGTAGTTACTCCACTATACTAGAAAAATAAAGGAGAGCTGCACACATTACTCAACTCAGATGCAAACATTTTATAACCAAAGTTGACAGCCAAGCCGTATTCATCAGGGTACTCAGGAAGATGGGGATCCATAATAAATACAAATACTCCACAATACTAACGTAATTGATAGAGTGAAAAGAAGTAAAGCTATGCAGAATAAGAGTATTCCAAAACATGCATCCTGTTTGCAACAAGGCACTTAAGTAATACTGCAAAAAATGTGGCAAAGTAAATGAACTTTTTGTCCTGAATATAAAGTTTTATGTTTGGGGCAAATCCAATAAAACACATTACTGAGTACCACTCTCCATATTTTCAAGCATAGTGGTTGTCACGCCCTGGCCTTAGTATTCTTTGTTTTCTTTATTATTTTAGTTAGGTCAGGGTGTGACATGGGGAATGTTTGTGTTTTGTTGGTTTTGGGTGTTTTATGGTAAAGGGGTTGTTGGGTATAGTATATGGGTTTGTGTGGAGTACATGTGTCTAGTGTTGTCTATGTATGTTTAGTTATCTAGGAGAGTCTATGGTTACCTGAATGAGTTCCCAATTAGAGACAGCTGATTTCGGTTGTCTCTGATTGGGAGCCTTATTTAGGGTAGCCATAGGCTCTCATTGGTTGTGAGTAATTGTCTATGTCAGAACGTTTGTAGCCTGTGTGTGTAAGTGCACAACGTTATTAGCTTCACGGTCGTTTGTTGTTTTGTTCGTTTTGTTAAAGTGTTTCGTGTTTATTTTTCGTCATCTTTTAAAATAAAGAAGATGGCTTATTTTCCTAAAGCTGCGTTTTGGTCCATCAATCCTCCACACGATCGTGACAGAATTACTCACCATTATAGGACCAAGCGGCATGGAAAGCGGCAACAGGACCCACCTACACAGGATTCGTGGACATGGGAGGAGATACTGGATGGTAAGGGGCCGTGGGCACAACCGGGAGAATATCGCCTTCCTCGTGAAGAGCTGGAGGCAGCTAAAGCCGAGAGGAGGCGATATGAGGAGGCAGCACGGAGACAAGGCTGGAAGCCCGTGAGTACAACCCAAAAATTTCTTGGGGGGGGCCTTAAAGGGAGTGTGGCGAAGTCAGGTAGGAAACCTGCGCATACTCCCTGTACTTACCGTGGAGAGCGAGAGTACGGGCAGACACCGTGTTACGCAGTAGAGCGCACGGTGTCTCCTGTACGCGTGCATAGCCCGGTTCGGTACATTTCAGCTCCACGTATCGGCCGGGCTAGACTGAGCGTTGAGCCGTATGTCATGAAGCCGGCCCAACGCATCTGGTCACCAGTGCGTCTCCTCGGGCCGGCGTACATGGCACCAGCCTTACGCATGGTGTCCCCGGTTCGCCTACATAGGCCGGTGCGGGTTATTCCACCTCCCCGCACTGGTCAGGCGACGGGGAGGATACAACCAGGTAAGGTTGGGCAGGCTCGGCGTTCAAGGGAGCCAGTACGCCTGCACGGTCCGGTATTTCCGGCGCCACCTCCCCGCCCCAACCCAGTACCACCAGTGCCTCCTCCACGCACTAGCTATATGGTGCGTGTCTCCAGCCCTTTACCACCAGTGTCTAAACCACGCACCAAGCCTCCTGTGTGTCCCCAGAGTCCTGTGCGTCCTGTTGCTGCTCCCCGCACTAGCCCTGAGATGCGTGTCCCCAGCCCGGTGCCACCAGTCCCGGCACCACGCACCAGGCCTACAGTGCGCCTCAGCCGGCAGGAGTCTGCCGTCTGCACAGCGATGACTGAACTGCCCGTCTCCCCAGCGCCATCTGAGCCATCCGTCTCCCCAGCGCCATCTGAGCCATCCGTCTCCCCAGCGCCATCTGAGCCATCCGTCTGCAATGAGCCTGCAAAGCCGCCCGTCTGCCATGAGCCTGCAAAGCCGCCCGTCTGCCATGAGCCAACTGAGCCGCCAGCCAGACAGGAGCCGCTAGAGCCGTCCGTCAGACAGGATCTGCCAGAGCCGCCAACCAGACAGGATCTGCCAGAGCCGCCAACCAGACAGGATCTGCCAGAGCCGCCAATCAGACAGGAGCAGCCAGATCAGTCAGCCAGCCATGAGCAGCCAGATCCGTCAGCCAGCCATGAGCAGCCAGATCCGTCAGCCAGCCATGAGCAGCCAGATCCGTCAGCTAGCCATGAGCAGCCAGATCCGTCAGCTAGCCATGAGCAGCCAGATCCGTCAGCTAGCCATGAGCAGCCAGATCCGTCAGCTAGCCATGAGCAGCCAGATCCGTCAGCTAGCCATGAGCAGCCAGATCCGTCAGCTAGCCATGAGCAGCCAGATCCGTCAGCTAGCCATGAGCAGCCAGATCCGTCAGCCAGCCATGAGCAGCCAGATCCGTCAGCCAGCCATGAGCAGCCAGATCCGTCAGCCAGCCATGAGCAGCCAGATCCGTCAGCCAGCCATGAGCAGCCAGATCCGTCAGCCAGCCATGAGCAGCCAGATCCGTCAGCCAGCCATGAGCAGCCAGATCCGTTAGCCAGCCATGAGCAGCCAGATCTGTCAGCCAGCCATGGGCCGTCCCTCAGTCCGGAGCTGCAGTCCCTCAGTCCGGAGCTGCCATTCCTCAGTCCGGAGCTGCCATTCCTCAGTCCGGAGCTGCCCCTTACCCTGGTGCTGCCCCTTACCCTGGTGCTGCCCCTTACCCTGGTGCTGCCCCTTACCCTGGTGCTGCCCCTTACCCTGGTACTGCCCCTGACCCTGGTACTGCCCCTGACCCTGGTACTGCCCCTTACCCTGGTACTGGCCCTTACCCTGGTACTGGCCCTTAGTCCGGAGCTGCCCCTTAGTCCGGAACTGCCCCTTAATGCAATGGGGTTAATGTGGAGGGGGGTCATTTGGAGGAAGCCCAGGAGGTGGTTAGGGACTGTGGTGACGTGGGGACCACAACCAGAGCCGGAGCCGCCACCGTGGATGGAAGCCCACCCAGACCCTCCCCTAGACTGTGTAATGGTGCGCCCGGAGTTCGCACCTTAAGGGGGGGGGTTATGTCACGCCCTGGCCTTAGTATTCTTTGTTTTCTTTATTATTTTAGTTAGGTCAGGGTGTGACATGGGGAATGTTTGTGTTTTGTTGGTTTTGGGTGTTTTATGGTAAAGGGGTTGTTGGGTATAGTATATGGGTTTGTGTGGAGTACATGTGTCTAGTGTTGTCTATGTATGTTTAGTTATCTAGGAGAGTCTATGGTTACCTGAATGAGTTCCCAATTAGAGACAGCTGATTTCGGTTGTCTCTGATTGGGAGCCTTATTTAGGGTAGCCATAGGCTCTCATTGGTTGTGAGTAATTGTCTATGTCAGAACGTTTGTAGCCTGTGTGTGTAAGTGCACAACGTTATTAGCTTCACGGTCGTTTGTTGTTTTGTTCGTTTTGTTAAAGTGTTTCGTGTTTATTTTTCGTCATCTTTTAAAATAAAGAAGATGGCTTATTTTCCTAAAGCTGCGTTTTGGTCCATCAATCCTCCACACGATCGTGACAGTGGTGGCTGCATCATGTCATGGGTATGCTTGTAATCGTTAAGGACTGGGGAGTTTTTCAGGATAAAAAGAAACAGAATGTAGCTAAGCACAGGCAAAATCCTAGAAGAAAACCTGGTTCAGTCTGCTTACCACCAGACATTGGAAGATGAATTCACCTTTCAGCATGACAATAACCTAAAACATAAACGCCAAATCTACCCTGGAGTTGCTTACCAAGAAGACAGTGAATGTTCCCGAGTGGCCGAGTTACAACTTGACTTAAATTTGCTTGAAAATCTATGGCAAGACCTGAAAATGGTTTTCTAGCAAAGATCAACAACCAATTTGACAGAGCTAGAATAATTCTTAAGAAAATAATGGGCAAATGTTGCACAATCCAGGTGTGGAAAGCACTTCGAGACTTGTAATCGCTCCCAAATGTGATTCTAACATGTTAATGGTCTGGGGCTAGGCCCCAACTCAGGGAGTTGAATACTTACACTAGTTTGTGTGTATATATATACTCCACAATACACACACACACAAACACACACACACAAGATTATGTGGACACCCCTTCAAATGAATGGATTTGGCTATTTTAGCCACACCTGTTGCTGACAGGTGTATACAATCTAGCACACAGCCATGCAATCTCCACAGACAAACATTGGCAGTAGAATGGCCTTACTGAAGAGCTCAGTGAATTTCAACGTGGCATCCTATAACGCCACCTTTTCAACAAGTTAGTAACATTTCTGCCTTGCTAGAGCTGCCCTGATCAACTGCAAGTGCTGTTATTGTGGAAACGTCTAGGAGCAACAACGGCTCAGCCCGCGAAGCGGTAGGCCACACAAGCTCACAGAACGGGACCACCACGTGCTGAACAAGTAGCGCGCATCGTTTGTCCTTGGTTGCAACACTCACTACCAAGTTCGAAACTGCCTCTGGAAGCAACGTCAGCACAATAACTGTTCATCGGGAGCTTAATGAAATCCGTTTCCATGGCCGAGCAGCCACACACAAGCCTAAGATCACCATGCGCAAAGCCAAGCGTCGGCTGGAATGGTGTAAAGCTCGCCGCCATTGGACTCTGGAGTAGTGGAAAGGAGTGATGAATCACGCTTCACCATCTGGCAGTCCGACGGATTAATCTGGGTTTGGCAGATGCCAGGAGAACGCTACCTGCCCCAATGCATAGTGCCAAATAAAGTTTGCTGGAGGAGTGGTCTGGGGCTGTTTTTCATGGTTCGGGCTAGGCCCCTTAGTTTAAAGTGAAGGGAAGTCTTAATGCTACAGCATACAATGACATTCTAGAAGATTTTAAGCTTCCAACTTTGTAGCAATAGTTTGGGTAAGGCCTTTTCCTGTTTCACCATGACAATGCCCCCGTGCACAAAGCGAGGTCCATACAGAAATGGTTTGTGTGCAGGTGTGTAGCTTTCTGAAGCCAGGTTGAAGGGACCTTTTGAGAAGTGTCTTTTGATGTTACTAGTATAAAGCCACAGCCTTGATGCACTCGACCGTTCCGAATAGCGTACGTTGCCTTTTCGTTGGTTAGAATATGATTAAAATAAAAGCCTTTCTGTCTTGTCTCTTGTGGCACAGGGATGGCATTTTACTTCACAATATGGACGTCAACATACCATGTTCTGAGTCACGTGTTTATCTCAAATCTATCACGGTCCCTTATGCCATAGAGTAAAACCAACCCTTAAGGCCCCCCATCCTGAGAGCCGTGCATATCTCCCAGAACTAAAAAAAAGGGGATACATGGATGTCGTGTGAGCCAGCAGTGGAACAATGCGAGAGAGCCAAGGGCTGTTGACATGGACAGTCGATTGTGTCTTTTGCACTGTGCAATGAAGACAAAAGCCAGCAGGCCTCTTTAGTCATGTGGCTTAAGTTGTCATTGTTTTTAAACACCATTTAAAAAGAGTGAACGCTCAACCACAACATACACGACCCAGATTTCCTGAGGAAGTGACAGGCAGCTATCTCTCTTCCTGTGTGTTCATTTGACAGTAAAAGTAGAGGCTCTATGTAGATTGAGCAACATTAGACAAACATGGGTATGAAAATGTATAATACATTGGCAATACACTACTGGTCAAAAGTTTTAGAACACACTCATTCATGTGTGTGCAAAGCTGTCATCAAGGCAAAGGGTGGCTATTTGAAGAATCTCAAATCTAAAATACATCTTGATTTGTTTAACTCTTTTTTTGGTTACTACATGATTCCATATGTGTTATTTCATCGTTTTGATATCTTCACTATTATTCTACAATGTAGAAAATAGTACAAATTTAAACTTTTCACTGTTAGTGTAGATTATAATGATTTTGATTATAGTCTTACAAAGTACCTAACAGTAAAGTGAATCATGGTCATATAATGATTTTACACAATAACCATCATTGGTTACAATGACAACAGTTCAACAATTCACAAAGCTAAGTAGTGATAGGTGATGTGACAAGTAACATTTAATCAACACTTTTCCATGTTCTGTTTCATCAAGTTTCTCTTGATGAGCCATGTATCACTATAATATAATATTTATATTTGAGTACTTGAAGTGTTTAAAGGGTAGATACATATCCCACCACAAGCCAAAGACCGCTTGTGCACTAAATATCTTCCATCATTAGGAAATGGAAAATTACGTAATAGACATAAAAGCCATTAGTTTACAACAAATGAAATGGTGGCAACAAAAAACACTACATGTTTTACACTACAATTGATGAGTGACATTATCTTAATTACTATTTAATTGTATGTCTACAATATATATTCAGTGCTGGCATTTTAGACATTTACCTACAAATAATGTCAATGATATACAGTGGGGTCGGAAATGATTGACACCCTTCTGTATAAAATAGTTCAAATCCTGAGCTATATTGTATGCAAAAAAACGTTGGGAAGTTACACTTTATCCTAATACAATTTCTCAAAGAAAGAGATTTTGTTTAACAAGTACTATTTGTATTTTTTTCCAAAAAGGCAGTGGTCAAAATGATTGACAACGCTAAAAACGCTAAAAAGTTGTCAAAAGTTTTGTATTTGTTCCCATATTTCTAGCACGCAATGTCTACATCAAGCTTGTGACTGAAACTTGTTGGATGCATTTGCAGTTTGTTTTGGTTGTTTCATATTATTTTGGGCCCAATAGAAATGAATGGTAAATAATATATTGTCATTTTCAAAGTTCTGTTATTCTCCAGATTGACCGACCCGCCACTATGTTTAACAGCAGAGAAAACACCCCAAATTATATTTTTTCAACTTGAAATTTTATGACTTTTCTTAGTGACCCCAACATTAGAAAAAGTGAAACATCGTCTTTGTTCATATTTCCATGAAAGCTGTACACCACCAGGGTACAAAGATTGTCTTAGGGTCATTTTTGACCCGGCAGTTATAAAATCATTAACACACACACAAAAACACACACACACGAGAAATTTAGATTATGTGTGCTACTGATTGAACTCAGCCAGCAGCTCCCGAAGAGGAAGATCACCATGGTTGGCACAGTTAGAAAGAACAAGCCTGAGCTCCCCCCTGCACTCCTCGCAACAAGGGGGAGAGAGGCTTTCTCATCAAAGTTTGCCTTCACCCCCACCACCACTCTAGTTTCTGACCTCCCAAAGAAGAACAAGAATGTGGTCCTCCTGAGCACACTGCACAAAACAGCTGAGATCAGTGATCGTGAGGACAGGAAGCCAGCCATCATCCTGGACTACAACCACAACAAAGGAGACGTGCATGCACACACACTTGCATACTGTCCTACATGTGCTAATTAGAGTTGATTGATTTATGTTCTTCACGTTTTTGTTCTGTATCTATTATCTTATTTATTGTTGTTGTTTATAAACCTTGTGGGTGGGGTCAATGGTTTACAAAAAATGGGAGAAGACTAATATTTTTTAGTTGAATTCCTCATTGTACATTATATAAGAATATATCACTATGTTGCCAAACAAGTTCAAGACTTATTGTTTCCCTTCAATAAAATGCATTCAAAACTACTTTCTGCAAATTTCTGCTACTTTCTTAGGCTATACAAGTGCTATCTCTTGCTAAAAAAATAATATATGTATGTTTACACCTATGCAGTACCTTTAGCAATAATAATAATAATAATAATACACCTCTACTTTAGTAAAGAAAACAATTATGACAGGTGTGTTGTAAAAAAAAAAGAGTTGTCTCCACTGATTAAATCAGTCCTTCTCAAATAGTGGGGCGCCGGAGCGATGCCCGGGGAACATGCTTTTTTTTGCCGCAGGGAGTAGTTTTTTTTGTTGCACCGAACAAGAGCACACAGCACAGAGCAGTATATATGAAATGCAGATAACAAACCCTTAAGAGACACCATGGAAAAATATTTAACAGGGATGAAAAGAAAGTCGGAGAGAGACGGAGATAATGAGACAAACTTAAGTCTCCCGAAAGCTAAGACGAGGAAATACGACGACGCGTATGTAGCGCTTGGCTTCACTGTGACTACCGTGGGAGACGAGGAAAGACCGTTATGTTTACTGTGTCTAAAAATGTTGGCAGCGGACAGCATGAAGCCAAATAAATTAAGGCGTCACTTAAAGACATTACACCCCAATCACGCTGATAAGCAGCTTGAGTTATTTCAGCGAAAACGTGCCGAATATTGCCAACAATCGTAACGCTTTGTGAATGCTACTTCAGTAAACCAGCGAGCACTGCTGGCATATAAAGTGGCGTACCAAATTGCTCAGTGCAAAAAAAAACGCTCCATAGCAGAGGAGCTGATACTGCCTGCAGCATTAGACATGGTCTCTGTCATGCTGGATGACGCAAGTGCTGCAAAAATAAAAAACTATAACTTCCTCATTTAGATTTTTTTTTAAATCAGCACAAATTGTTTTATTCATTTTTGTTTTATAGGTCAGTGTTTCATATATTGTGCTCCTGAGTTAATGTTGCTGATCAATTTGAATGTATTATTATTTATTGATTATATTTTATTTTTCAGTATCAAATGGTTAAAAAAAAATTACAGTTTAAATAAGGCTTGCATTTTTTTTTACATTTCAGGCAAATTGATGCACTTTAAGTCTTTTCTGTTACAGACTAAAAAACAATGTTAATAAAGTTATTCTTTGTTGTAAGTTGATCTATATTTTTTTGTTTTTTTGTTTTCTTTAATGTTAATAAGGATACAATGTTATGCAGAGGTGTACTTCTAACAATTTTATAGACAAATGATACTATTTACAGTCGCGGCGGATAGTTGGGGGGCGCGAAATGTTTACTTCTTCCTAGCGTGACAGAAAATAATTGAGAAGCACTGGATTAAATGCAGTCTTTCTGCATTGTGAAGAGGGAAAACCCAGATATTCACAAAGTTTGAAGAATGGCAGGTTGTTTCTTCATGCAAAATAGATTTGGGGATTAAAATTCAATTAAGCTGCTTTATTTTAGGGGTTTAGTGAAGGCGGGTCATTTTTTACCCTTAGGACAGGGTATACAGAATGTTAAGACTACACAAGGGTTAAAGTAATGATGGACTGTCGTTTCTCTTTGCTTATTTGAGCTGTTCTTGCCGTAATATGGACTTGTCTTTTACCAAATGGGGCTATCTTCTGTATATCACCCCTACCTTGTCACAACACAACTGATTGGCTCAAACGCATTAAGGAAAGAAATTCCACAAATTATCTTTTATCAAGGCACACCTGTTAATTGAAATGCATTCCAGGTGACTACCTCATGAAGCTGGTTGAGAGAATGCCAAAAGTGTGCAAAGCTGTCATCAAGGCAAAGGGTGGCTACTTTCAAGAATGTCAAATATAAAATATTTTGATTTGTTTTACACTTTTTTGGTTACTACATGATTCCATGTGTGTTATTTCATAGTTTATATGTCTTCATTATTATTCTACAATGTAGAAAATAGTAAAAAATAAAGAAAAAACATGGAATGAGTAGCTGTGTCCAAACTTTTGACTGGTACTGTATGAGTAACCATAAATACTGTAATTGCTTTATTAGAGCAGAGCTTGAATTAAGCATACGCTAATTGGTGTCTTTCAGACCTGCTGAGAAGTGCAAATTCCATTTATCTTTAAGACCCCATCGCTACCTACCCTTATACTATTGTAATGAAACAGGCAGGGAGCAGGTCTCGAACCCTCGACCTTCTAGCCCGAGGTCCGGCGCGCTATCGACTGTGCCGCAAAAGCATGCTCAAGCGGCAGAGTCGATTTCCGCGCTTATAAACCCAGGGTCGTTACACTATATATCCCAGTTTTGCCTCCGGACTACATGCCATATGATACATTTGAGACATTGCTTAGTTATTTGTCTGAATTTATCTGAATTTAACATTTGAGTTTCAATTGAAGACAAATAAAATACTATTGCAATTCACTATTGTTATCGCCTATTCTGCATAAGGGACTTTCACCCCTTCCCGAAAAATTCTAAATGAAAGTCTGTCATCTACGGAACCTAGCAGGTTGACTACCGGTAGGCCCCGACTGATGATGCAGGATCTGATGATGCTGGAGCTTATGCTGCTGGAGGAAAGGGCCTACATAGAAAAGGCTATTTGCGGATACAGGGTGCTAGCAAATAGCGTTGCAGAAATAGCCCACTGATTGTAGACTAATACTGTCCTTAAAGAATGCTAAAAATGAGTAGGCTATAACGATACCGTTCATCAAAAAAAAAAAAATGTTTTATATCGGTGTTAATTTCAACCAAGATTTGAAATGAACACTCAAAAATACATAAATACTGTGTCTATTGAATTTCTTATAACATTTCAGTGTAGCTCTATCAAGTTCAAAGTCAAGCAGAGAGAAAACAATAGCTGTTTGGTGGAATAGATAGAAGAATAAAATACAATATTTCGTTAAAAGCGATAGGGCTACTTACAAACTCTCTCGCTTATCGAAGTCTTTCTGTATGTCCCGTAGAGCGGTAGGCTGTACATAAGCTGCATATGTTTTACTTAGGATCAATCTATTCTAAACGTTAAGATACAAATTCAACATGCAAGCCGTGTTGATATTGCCTGGCTACATAGACTAGTATTCTACCAGCAGCACAATATATGACGTCAGTTTGTATGGTAATGAGGAAACCATCAAAATAGAAGCCCGCATTTCAAAACATTGCAGTGTGGATAACTAATTCAACAGAAATATAATTTTATATCAATGCCTACTTTTATAGTGCCAACAAGAAAATGCAAAAAGTAATTTATGAAAAGCTGTCATCAAGGCAAAGGGTGGCTACTTTGAAGAATCTCAAATATAAAATATATTTTGATTTGTAAAATAGTAAAAATAAAGAAAACCCTGGAATGAGTAGGTGTGTCCAAACTTTTGACTGGTACTGTATGTGGAACCAAATCGAGCTGGTGGGTCACATATATGTTATGATCCACACTTATTTGAAAATATATATAAGAATTTATCAAGCCTACAAGCAATACAATACTATTATTTTGGTGGGAGATTATATGGTTTTAAATACCTCAATGGATCTTAAAGGAAATCACATTACTGTCAGGTCTACTCCCGCTCCCTCCCTCCTGCGCTCGAAGTCACCGGTCTACTAACCACCTGTCCTAGCAAAACATCATTACGCACACCTGGCAACCTTTATCACGCACACGAGCGCCTCATCATTAGGTACACCTGGACGTTGTCACTTCCCTGATTACTCCCCCTTTATCTAGCTCTCTGTTGTTGTTATCACCCATCACCCATATTTTTTCTGTGTTATGTTCAGATGCGACGCTTGTGCCTGTATCCAGTCTATGTTTGTTCTTATTAAACTCACTGACTGCACCTGCTTAGTGACTCCCTCCGTCTTCGTTACAGAATACTGCCTAACCGAATGGAAGCAGCAGCCAACCGAGACATCTCCCAGATGGTCGGCGAACAGGGAGACCTATTTCGCCAACACCACGTCTACCTGGTGCAACTGTGGACGGCTATGGATGAGGTCCTCCGCTTTCTTCAACGTCTAGATCTTCCTCAAGGGGTATCACCCCCAACTAGCGGAGGATCTTCTACCATGAGTCGACCCAGCGAGCCAGCACCCCAGCCTGTTCAGCAGTCTACCCAGGTCAGTGATGCCCGTTTGTTCCTCCCGGACAAATGACGGGACTCCATCCAAATGGATGTCAGAAGACCTGCTTTCCCTTACCCTGTGGCCGATGTCCCGTCTCCACGATTGGGGAAAAGTTCCGGTCCTGAGTGCGCCCTTCATACCACCCTCCTGAATCGTTGCATCCATGCTTTGGGACATAGACGTGACATCTGCCAGGCTGTGGAGCTGGAACCTGCGCCTGCTACATTCCCACAGAGGTAAGGGATTGTCTATCGACCTGGGTGCACACATCCCTTACTGCTGGACTCCCAGGTATCACCCGCACCTCTTAAGTCCTGGTGCCCCACCTTAGCGCAGGACTTTGCCCGCTACGTCAACTCCTGCTCCGTATGTGCTCAAACCAAGTCTCCCCGGCACGCTCCAGCAGGGAAACTCCTTCCTTTTTCTCGTGCCTCAGCGACCTTGGTCCCGTCTGTCTATACATTTTGTTACTGATATTCCCCTGTCTGATAGTTTCTCCACTGTTATGGATGTTGTTTACAGATTCTCCAAATCCTGCCGTTTTATCCTTCTCTGGTCTCCCTACCTCTCTCCAGGTTGCTGAGGCACTGTTCAAGCAGGTCGTCAGCACGATGGCCTTCTGGAGGACGTCGTCTCCGACCGTGGTCCCCCAATTCACGCTGTGAGTATAGAGAGCCTTCATGGAGAAGCTGGGGGTCACGGTCAGCCTCACATCTGGGCACCAGCCTCAGTCCAACGGGCAGGTGGAGAGGACCAACCAGGAGCTGGGGAGGTTCCTGAGGAGTCACACTCAGGACCGGCAGAGGAAGTGGGCCTGGTTTCTTCCCTGGGTGGAATACGCCCAGAACTCACTTCATCACCACCACTGGGTTGTTTCCCTTCCACTGTGTCCTGGGGTACCAGCCGGCCCTTGCTCCGTGGACCCTGAGCCAGACCGAAGCCCCTGCAGTGGATGAAGGGTTCCGGCGTGCAGAGGAGGTTTGGGACGCTGGCCACGTGAGTCTCCAATGCGCTGTCTGCCATCAGAAGGAGCAGGTGAACTGCCACCGCAGTGAGGCACCCGTTTTCCATCCTGGTGATCTCGTCTGGCTCTCCACCAGTAACCTGCTCCGCCTGCCCTTCCAAAAGCTGAGCCCCCGGTTTCTGGCGCCATTCAAAGTCCTCCGGAGGTTCAAAGAGGTAACTTACCGATTACAGCTTTCCAATAACTATCGTATCTCACCCTCTTCACGTTTCCCTCTTCCGGCCTGGGGGGGCGGGGGGGCGGGATGTACTGTCACGTCTACTCCCGCTCCCACTCTCCAACACTTGCCGTCGCCGGTCTACTAACCACCATTCCTAGCAACCCATCAGGCAGAATTGTTTCTGTGTTATGTTCAGACACTACTCTTGTTCCTGTATCTACTCGATTTGTTCTTATTAAACTCACCGACTGCACCTGCTTCCTGACTCCATGTGAGTTCGTAATTGTAACGAAGAATCACCCTCATGCACTTAAGGAAATCATGGATAAATTGAATATACAGTATTGAGGCTTAAATATCCTGACCTAGTGGGATAGACATGGCAGAAGCTCAATCAAGCTAGTCGTCTTGACTACTTATGTCATTCTCGCTGGTACCAAAAGTTAGTGTTTATAGGGGACAGAACACAATATTTTGAAAGAGGAAGCAAAGAACTTGAAGCATATATTTTTGTTTCAGTTTCCTCCATCTCCACAAACCAAAGTTAAATGTAAGGATTTTTTTTCTTCTATGAATAATGTAAAATTAACAGCTGTACAAAAACACTCAAGTGAAGTCCAAATTACAGAGGCAGAACTTCTTTTTTTTTAATTTATTTTTTAAAATTTTTGTCCCATTTTTCTCCCCAATTTTCGTGGTATCCAATCGCTAGTAATTACTACCTTGTCTCTTCGCTACAACTCCCGTACGGAATCGGGAGAGACGAAGGTCGAAAGCCATGCGTCCTCCGAAGCACAACCCAACCAGCCGTACTGCTTCTTAACACAGCGCGTCTCCAACCCGGAAGCCAGCCGCACCAATGTGTCGGAGGAAACACCGTGTACCTGCCCCCCCTTGGCTGGCGCGCACTGCGCCCGGCCCGCCACAGGAGTCGCTGGAGCGCGATGAGACAAGGATATCCCTACCGGCCAAACCCTCCCTACCCCGGACGACGCTATGCCAATTGTGCGTCGCCCCACGGACCTCCCGGTCGCGGCCGGCTGCGACAGAGCCTGGGCGCGAACCCAGAGACTCTGGTGGCGCAGTTAGCACTGCGATGCAGTGCCCTAGACCACTGCGCCACCCGGGAGGCCCCGAGGCAGAACTTCTTGATGCAATTAAAGCCTTCAAATCCAGGAAAACTCCAGGGCTGAATGGAATGCCAGTTGAGGTATAACAAACCTTTTTTGATGTACTTAGAGGACCGTTAGTTACATGTTATAAACACTCCTATAAAAATGGTAGATTATCAGATAGTCAACAAAATCTACTATTGTTTAAACAGGACCCAGGTGGTAAATATAGGTGTACAGTGCATTCGGAAAGTATTCAGACCCCTTGAATATTTCCACATTTTGTAAATTACAGCCTTATTCTACAATACCCCATAATGACAAAGTGATAACAGGTTTTTGAAATTTTGACAAATGTATTGAAATAAAAAACAGAAATACCTTATTTACCTAAGTATTCAGACCCTTTGCTATTAGACTCGAAATTGAGCGCAGTTGCATCCTGTTTCCATGGAACATCCTTGAGATGTTTCTACAACTTGATTGGCGTCACGGCCGTCGTAAGGAGGAGACCAAGGCGCAGCGGGGTAAGTGTACATTCTTCTTTAATAAAAGAACGAACACTGAACAAAATGACAAAACGAACCGTGAAGCTAATATGGATAGTGCAGACAGGCAACTAAACATAGAATACGAACCCACAAAACCAAAAAAAAAAAAAAACCAACAACGATAAACAGCTGCCTCTGATTGGGAACCAATTCAGGCCACCACAGACCTACATATACCTAGACTACAAAAAACCCTAGACAATACAAAACCAGCATACACACCCTAGTCACACCCTGACCTAACCAAAATAATAAAGAAAACATAGATAACTAAGGACAGGGCGTGACAATTGGAGTGATTGACATGATTTGGAAAGGCACACACCTTCTATATAAGGTCCCACAGAGCAAAAACCAAGCCAAGAGGTTGAAGGATTTGTCCGTAGAGCTCCGAGACAGGATTCAGTCGAGGCACTAATCTGGGGAAGGGTACCAAAACATTTCTGCAGCATTGAAGGTCCCCAAGAAGGCAGTGGCCTCCATTATTCATAAAAGAAAGAAGTTTGGAACCACCAAGACTCTTCCTAGAGCTGGCCGCCCGGCCAAACTGAGCTATCAGGGGAGAAGGGCCATGGTCAGGGTGGTGACCAAAAACCTTTATGGTCACTCTGACAGAGCTCCAGAGTTCCTCTGTGGAGATGGGAGAACCTTCCAGAAGGTCAACCATCTCTGCAGCACTCCACCAATCAGGCCTCTTGGTAGAGTTGCCAGACGGAAGCCACATATTGATTCAACAGTAGCTATGCTGGGGAGATGTATATCCGTAATAAAGCGCTGCTCTGCCTTCTTAACAACACTATCAACAACTGTCACTACAGGCCCTAGTTTTGTCGCACCTTGACTGCTGTTAAGTCGTGTGGTCAGGTGCCACAAAAAAGGACAGCTGGCCCTTGGATGCACACAGAGAGCTAATATTAACACAGTCCCCAAGTCCAGAACAGACTATGGGAGGTGCACAGTACTACATAGAACTCTATTTCACATCTATTAACTGACGCAAGCAGTAAAATTAAATTAAATAAAAACGATAAAAAAACACCTTATGTGAAGCAACACAAACATAGGCACAGACACACACACACACACACACACACACACACACACACACACACACACACACACACACACACACACACACACACACACACACACACACACACACACACACACACACACACACACACACAGAGAGAGACAATAACATGCGTACTGTATACACACATACACAAGGATTTAGTACTGTAGATATGTGGTAGTGGTGGAACAGGGGGCCTGAGGGCACACAGTGTGTTGTGAAATCTGTGAATGTATTGTAATGTTTTTAAAATTGTATAAACTGCCTGAAGTTTGCTGGACCCCAGGAAGAGTAGCTGCTGCCTTAGCAGCAGCTAATGGGGATCCATATTAAATACAAATACTCTACAGTAAATGGTACGTAATAGCCCTCTTGGAGCTTGCTAAAAGGCACCTAAATGACTCTGACCATGAGAAGCAAGACTCTCTGGTCTGATGAAACCAAGATTAAACTCTTTGGCCTGAATGCCAAGCATCACGTCTGGAGGAAACCTGGCACCATCCCTACGGTGAAGCATAGTGGTGGCAGCATCATGCTGTGGGGATGTTTTTCAGCGGCAGAGAGACTAGTCAGGATTGAGGGAATTATGAATGGAGCAAAGTTCAGAGAGATCCTTGATGAAAACCTGCTTCCGAGCGCTCAGGAGCTCAGACTGGGGTGAAGGTTCACCTTCCAACAGGACAACGACCCTAAGCACACAGCCAAGACAATGCAGGATTGGCTTCGGGACAAGTCTCTGAATGTCCTTGAGTGGCCCAGCCAGAGCCCGGATTTGAACCCGATCGAACATCTCTGGAGAGACCTGAAAATAGCTTTGCAGCGACGCTCCCCATCCAACCTGACAGAGCTTGTGAGGATCTGCAGAGAAGAATGGGAGAAACTCCCCAAATACAGGTGTGCCACGCTTGTCGCTTCATACCCAAGAAGACTAGAGGCTGTAATCACTGCCAAAGGTGCTTCAACAAAGTACTGAGTAAAGGGTCTAAATACTTATGTAAATATAATATTTCAGTTTGTATTTTTAATAAATTTGCAAAAATGTCAAAAACCTGTTTTTGCTTTGTCATTATGGGGTATTGTGTGTAGAATTATGAGGGGAAACAATTATTTTATTTTAAAATAAGGCTGTGATGTAACACAATTTGGAAAAAGTGAAGGGCTCTGAATACTTTCCGAATGCACTGTAAAATAGTAAATAATGGCTACTTCTCAGAAAGTGTTAAACTGTCAAGAGGAGTAAAACAAGGTTGTCCAATATCGGTATATCTATTTTATATGACAATCGATACGTTAGCTATTCAAATCAGATCAAACAATAATATCAAGTGGCTAGAAAACCAGGGGTTAGAAACAAAGGTATCAGTGTACGCTAATGATTCATGTTTTCTCTTAAATCCGCAATTTAGATCCATCCATAGCCTCATTGATGATCTGGATAATTTTTCTAACCTCGCTGGATTACAACCAAGTTAATTGTACTATATAACGTATTGGATCACAAAAAAATACAACTTTACATTACTGTGTAGTTTACCAATAAAATTATCTAACGGTGATGTTGACATACTCGGTATTCATATCATATCATATGAAGGAAAGAAATTGTCTCACTACAATACATTTTTATAGAAAGTTGGCAAAAAAGATAAGATCTTGCTACCATGGAAAGGAAAATACCTGTTTTGTGGAAGAATCACCCTGATTAACTCTTTACTCATATCCCAGTTTACCTATTTGCTTATGGCCCTGCCTACACCTCCCAACTTTTTTGTCATTATTTGAGCCAAAAATGTTCTATTTTATTTGGAATGGCAAGCCAGTCAACATTAATCCAGCCTATTTTTTTATAATGAACATGAATTTGGAGGGCATAAATGATTAGATATTAAATCATTATACCTCTCACTAAAGGCTTCAGTCATACAAAAGCTATACTTGAATACGAATTGGTTCGCTAGGAGATTAGTAAGAATGTCTCAACCCATGTTCAGGAATGGCGTTTTTCCCTTCATTCAGATTACAGTAACCTCTCACTTTCGGTTATTTGAAAATGAAATCCTCTCCAAAATATAGCTATTTTTGGAACAAGCCATAGAAAGTTGGTAGCAATTTCAGTTTTAATCCACCAGAAAAGACATAACAAATATTACAGCAAATATTATTGTTAAACTCAAATATACTACTTGATTTAAAAAAATAACATTATTTTGAACAAGAAAAAAACCCAAAAAACGATATAATCTTTGTAAATTATATCATAAATAGGACTGGTGGAGTTATGTCACAAATGCAGCTAACAAAAATATATGAAAATATCTGCTCTATCCAAAATTAAAACCAACTAATTGCAGCATTACTGCAAAAATCGAAGAGGCAAGTGGAAGGTGGAAAAAGTACAGAACTTGTCGGCCCTGCATTAAAGACCAAAATTGGTTAAAGAAAATTGTTGTTAAAAAAAAGTTTAATTTAAGGACCCAAAAATTGACAGCTGTGTCATACAGAAAGTAGGAGAGGGGTGGTATGGTTAGGGAAAATAATCAGTGTCACGTGTGCTCCCTCTCCGGCCTCTAGGTCCCCAGGCTGCTCGTTAGGGCGCACACCTGTCACCAGTGTTATGCGCATAATGACACTCACCTGGACTCCATCCCCTCCTTGATTACCTTCCCTTTATATGTCACTCCAGCGATGTTCTCCAGTCCGGAGCCTCCAGCGAGGGTGCCCAGTCCGTGGCCTCCAGCGAGGGTCCCCAGTCCGAGGCCCGCAACGAGGGTGCCCAGTCCGGGGCCCGCAACGAGGGTGCCCAGTCCGGGGCCCGCAACGAGGGTGCCCAGTCCGGGGCCCGCAACGAGGGTGCCCAGTCCGGGGTCGGCGGCGAGGGTCCCCGCACCAGAGGCGCCACCAAAGTGGGGGGAGCCAGAGGCGGAGGGGGGTCTACGTCCCGCACCAGACCCGCCGCCGTAAAGGAGGCCCGCCCGGACCCTCCCCTTTAGAGTCAGGTTTTGCGGCCAGAGTCCGCACCTTTGGGGACGGGGGACGGGGGCGGGGGGGGGGGGGGGGGTGGCGGGGGGGGGGGGTACTGTCACGCCCTGGCCATAGACAGGCTTTTATTCTCTATTTTGGTTAGGCCAGGGTGTGACTAGGGTGGACATTCTAGTTTCTTTATTTCTATGTTTTCTATTTCTTTGTGTTTGGCCGGGTGTGGTTCTCAATCAGAGGCAGCTGTCTATTGTTGTCTCTGATTGAGAACCTACCGTTTTTGGTAGTGTTTATTGTTTTTGTTCAGCGTCATTTTTATTAAATAAAAGAAAATATACCCTCGCCACGCTGTACCTTGGTCCTCTTCTTTTAACGGCCGTGACAAACAGCTTACAGACGGTAGGCAATTAAGGTCCCAGTTATGAAAACTTAGGACACTAAAGAGGCCTTTCTACTGACTCTGAAAAACACCAATAGAAAGATGCCCAGGGTCCCTCTTCATCTGCGTGAACATGCCTTAGGCATGCTGCAAGAAGGCATGAGGACTGCAGATGTGGCCAGAGCAATAAATTGCAATGTCCGTACTGTGAGACGCCTAAGACAGCGCTACAGGGAGACAGGACAGACAGCTGATTGTCCTCGCAGTGGCAGACCACGTGTAACAACACCTGCACAGTATCGGTACATCCGAACATCACACCTGCGGGACAGGTACAGGATGACAACAACAACTGCCCAAGTTACACCAGGAACGCACAATCCCTCCATCAGTGCTCAGACTGTCCACAATAGGCTGAGAGATGCTGGACTGAGGGCTTGTAGGCCTGTAGTAAGGCAGGTTCTCACCAGACATCACCGGCAACAACGTCATCTATGGGCACTGTCGCTGGACCAGACAGGACTGGCAAAAAGTGCTCTTCACTGACGAGTCGCGGTTTTGTCTCACCTGGGGTGATGGTCGAATTCGTGTTAATCGTCGAAGGAATGAGCGTTACACCGAGGCCTGTACTCTGGAGCGGGATTGATTTGGAGGTGGAGGGTCTGTCATGGTCTGGGGAGGTGTGTCACAGCATCATCGGATTGTGCTTGTTGTCATTCAGGCAATCTCAAAACCGTGCGTTACAGGGACGACATCCTCCTCCCTCATGTGGTACCCTTCCTGTAGGCTCATCCTGACATGACCCTACAGCATGACAATGGCACCAGCCATACTGCTCGTTCTGTGTGTGATTTCCTGCAAGACTGTCAGTGTCAGTGTTCTGCCATGGCCAGCGAAGAGCCCGGATCTCAATCCCATTGAGCACGTCTGGGACCTGTTGGATCAAAGGGTGAGGGCTAGGGCCATTCCCCCCAGAAATGTCCGGGAACTTGCAGGTGCCTTGGTGGAAGAGTGAGGTAACATCTCACAGCAAGAACTGGCAAATCTGGAGCAGTCCATGAGGAGGAGATGCACTGCAGTACTTAATGAGGCTGGTGGCCACACCAGATACTGACTGTTACTTTTGATTTTGACCCCCCCCCCCCCCTGTGTTCAGGAACACATTAATCAATTTCTGTTAGTCATGTGTCTGTGGAACTTGTTCACCTGATGTCTCAGTTGTTGAATCCTGTTATGTTCATACAAATATTTACACATGTTAAGTTTGCTGAAAATTAACGCAGTTGACAGTGAGAGGACGTTTATTTTTTTGCTGAGTTTATGTGTGAAGATAATGTGTCTTGAGTGTAATATAAAATGTTGAGACAAGAACACGTGGAAGGGTGTGTGGCATAGATATAGGCAAGTCTCTCCTTAGAATGGCTCAGTTCTCTCCCGCCAATTCTTGTGCATTCATTGTTTCATTGTTCGAATTGTTTGCCCTTTAATTTTAAATGTTTTATAAATCCCCCATTACATATGTCACCAGTAGTAAATGTACCGTTAATCCCCATAATTTGGTTACATTCATTTCTGGTAATGCATGTATTAATTACAGTAATTTACCGTTCTCCTTCTCTTAGTGGAAACGTTGTTTGCAGACCGCCAATGGATCACCCTTTATAAATGTGTCCATATCGCAGAGGTTGGTGACCTCGCATTAGTTGTCTTTCAACTTTTAGATTTTTCACATTTTAATTCAGATTTTTATGATTAATGAGTAAAAAGCATTATTTTGCAATGGGATTTATTTTTCTCCGGGGCTTGCGGAAACCCTGATCCCATTTACAGTCTATTACAGTGTATAGAGGGGGTGGAGAACGAAGTTCTGCTGGATATGTATGATGCGGTTCCACTCCAAAACTACTAATTTGGTCAGTAGAGACCCTACTGAGTATTTCCCAATCCACTTTAGCTGAGACAGGTGGAAACATTTCTCTCTAGAAGCCAATATGTATTCCATGTACAATCTATTACAGTGTATTGCAGGATCATCGACTAGATTCAGCCGCGGGATGATTTTTTTCTTGAGCGGAAGGTCGGGGGGCTGGAACATAATCACAAATCATTTGTGGACTGCAATTTGACTCCAAGAATCCCAACCATATATAATATTTGACCAAAACATAATAATTTCAAACCTTGCTTACATTTGTATATAGTCACGTCTCTCTATTTTGTGTGGGAATATTTGGGAACAGATTTCCAAAATTAAAATCACTTGGAGCTGATTTCCTGGTGTTTTTAGTCTTTTATGTCCAACAATCAAAATGCAAAAAAAATTCTTCTTTTTTAAAATCTGAAAACTTGGGGGGCTACCAGTTGGAGAAACCTGGTGTATTGCATTAGGCAATATAGAGGGGGCAGAGTGAAAAGCCAGCAGCAGGCAATGCGACACATTCCCCTTCCAAAAATAACTATATCTGGTTAGTAGAGACCCTACTGAGTATTTCCCACCCCACTTTATCTGAGAGAGGTAGAACAGTTCTCTCTACAAGCCAATAAGCATCCCATATACCATGTATTGCAGGAAAACCCCAAAACCACGGGTGCATGAGGGGATTCGATGGGCAGGAACTGCAGGAACTCACAGTGATTATCCGACACTCTCAGGTTAATGGGACATGTGGTGTGGGTGACTCTGGCAATAGAGCGCCCATCCAACGCTCTGACGTCCATGGGAATGGAGAGGGGTTGTGTGGTGATTCCCAGCTCCGACACCAGGGTAGCGTCCATAAGCTCTTGTCGGCCCCAGAGTATATGAACACCCAGAGATATTTGGACCGGTTCCCCCACAGCAGGGTAGCATGGAGAGAGTTACAAGCAATGGAAGATGGGAAACACCCCATACGGCTCACCAACGAACTCGTACTAGTACCTCCTTGCCTGGTTCTTTAACAGGCAGGTAGATAAAAAATGTCCTGTAGCTCCACAATACAGACAGCACTGGGTGTTAAGTCTCCCTCTCCCTCCTACGTTCCCTGTATGGGAACGTATGGGGCGGCAGGGTAGTATGGGGCGGCAGGGTAGCCTAGTGGTTAGAGCGTTGGGCGAGTAACCGAAAGGTTGCAAGTTCAACTCCCGAGCTGACAAGGTACAAATCTGTCGTTCTGCCCCTGAACAAGGCAGTTAACCCACTGTTCCTAGGCAGTCATTGGAAAAATAAGAGTTTGTTCTTAACTGACTTGCCTAGTTAAATAAAATAAAAAAGGTTAAATGTAAGTCGCTCTGGATAAGAGCGTCTGCTAAATGACTTAAATGTATGTAAATGTTCCCCTAGCCGCCCATCGATCCGGATAGTTAAGGCTATGAGGTAGTCGAGGTCCAGGGGCAGCTCCCGGGCTGCAAACTCGTCTTTATTCACCTCCGACAACCAGTGAAGGAACGTGTCGAACAGGGCCTCCGGGTTCCAGGCACTTTCAGCCGCCAAAGTGCGAAAATTCACAGCATAATCTGCCACACTACGGGAATCCTGACGTAGTTGGAGCAGCTTACGAGCCGCCTCTCTCCCAGACAACGGAGAATCGAACATTTTCCATACTCCTCCAATCTGAGGCAGACGGTGGATTGTTGCTCCCATACAGCCGTAGCCCAGGTAAGCCCTCCTGGATATCAGCGTTATCACGTACGCTATCCTCAAGTGATCCGAGGGAAATGAAGAGGTTTGCAGCTCAAAGATGAGAGAACACTTGGAGAGAAATGCCCGGCAGGATCCGGGATCTCCAGTGTTGCGCTCCGGAGGTGATAAGCAGGGTTCTTGGGAAGCCATGGTCCTGGCGTTCCACCAAGGTCAAGAATCGTTCCATAAGACCTTGAAGTAACTCCTTGTGTCTTCCAAGTATGCTGGGTCAGTCTGCTGGGTCAGTCATGGAAAACAGAACTAGAGAAACAGGCGGGAAAGAATGCTGGTAAGACCTGACAAGACAAGACGAACTGGCAAGAGACAAACAAAGAACACAGGTATAAATACACTGGGGATAATGGGGAAGGTGGGCGACAACTGGAGGGGGGTGGAGACAAGTACAAGTATATTTTTGAAATTACATGTACTTTTGATACTTAAGAATATTTAAAACCAAATACTTTAACTTTTACTCAAGTAGTATTTTACTAGGTGACTCACTTTTACTTGAGTCATTTTTGATTAATGTATCTTTACTTTTACTTTTAAGTATGACAATAGGGTACTTTTTCCACCAGTGATTAAATCCGTTTGCCAGCTCCAGGTAGGCTACATAAGTGTCACAAATTGATTTGCAATGATATCATAATCTCAACATATTTATTGCATAAAATGGTAGGCTACAGCAGCCTACATAGGCAAATAAATGATTAGGCTAATTGATGGCCAACAGATGCAAATGTATCATTCTCCACATTTCATGTTAGTTTCATTATGGATTTTTCTCCATAACAGAAGCACGTGAGGGAGTTCCATCCCTTACAAAAAAGATTGCAGTCAGAGTGCAGTTTAACTGCAGTACAATGCAGTATAATTGCAGTTAAAGTGCAGTCTAACTGCAGTATGCTGCATCCAAAATAACACTTTTTTTACTACAGTAAGTTTGCTGTGTAACTGCAGTTACTCAAATAAAATAAAATAAAATTGTATTTGTCACATGCGAGGAATACAACAACCTTACAGGGAAATGCTTACTTACAAGCTCTTAACCAACCATGCTTTAAGAAGTTAAGAAGAAAAATGTGTTAAGTAAAAAGTAGATAAGTAGAAAAATAGAAAATAAAAGTAACAAATAATTAAACAGCAGCAGTAAAATAACAATAGCGAGGCTATATACAGGGGGTACCAGTTCAGAGTCAATGTGCGGGGGCACCGGATAGTCGAGGTAATTGAGGTAATATGTACATGTACTGTAGGTAAAGTTAAAGTGACCATGCATAGATAATAATCAGAGAGTAGCAACCAAATAACGGTAACTCGCAAATGTACACGTCCCAGTTATCAGATTTACATCTAAATGTAATGGAACTTATATGATTAAATATGAAACTATTTGTGAGAAAATGAAATGTGATTTTAGCCTTATAAATTAGAGAATTGTTTTTCATGTAAAGTTTTACCCAGTCAGTAACCACACCCACGTGATCACAGACCCTGTGGGAACGTTATGGAACCGCCCTCCAACCGCCCTTTACATTAGACCAGAGAACGTGAGGACCATCCACGCGTTGAAATGGTTGGAATTTCTACAGACCAGTATACTGACAGTAAGCCGGACGTGTAAAATGGTTAGACTCTACCAGACCAGGGTGACCGACAGCGTGAGCTGAAAGGTACGAAACGGTTAGAAACTCTGAAACTTTCAACAGAGAAGATAAAATCTCGACCAGACCAGACAGCGTGAAGCGGTGGCAACACGGCTGAGAAATGGTTTAAAACTTAAGACCAGCCGAAGTACAGCGCGAAATGGATATGGAAAAATGGTTTGAAACTACAATACCAGAAAATTGTAAGACCCTCTGAAACTCTCTCTCTTTCGAAGAAGAAGAAGAAGAAGAAGACTACACAGGAACATTCAGTCTGCAGCTAATTATGCACTCAACCGAAGACGAGAGACAAAGAACAATTTTCTCTCACCTCTATATGTATCTCTAGGGTATCTATTCTAAACAAACAGAGTGAAGGACGAGGCCCGCTGAACACCGCGTGGTACACCTCTGGGAGATCCGTTCCAACAGACACTCCGAGACCAACCTACTGCAACTACTAAGGACATGGTGACCTCTTGTGGACAACAACCAGAGACTTCTGAACTACTCTCCATAGATGGCCCGGTTGATTTGAACAGAGAGACAACAAGGACATTAAGCATAAATATGTGTTGCATTTCTAAATCTGAATGAACGGTTGTAAATATCCATATTTACGATGAGCGTATTATTCAACTGTACATACGATAGTTGAATTCCTTTGTCTCTTCTTCTCCCGCTCCTTCTTTCCCCACCCCTTTTCATTGTGTACCAAGTCGTCGTATCGGGATAGTCCACTAGGGACTTTTCATTGCATTATGTTAATATTCAATACTATACTGTGTGTGTGTTTATGTATTTCTGTGTGATTATTTCATTAGTTAGTAAATAAATAATTAAGCCAATTTGTGTAAGCTGATTCATCATGGAGACTAGAGTTCGTCCGGTCTATAACCTAACAGTTTAGCACCATACCAGCAGGTGGCATCCAAGCCTTACACATAACATCTCCTTTCCTTTAAATGTTTAAGTTTTGAACCACAACAGATAACAAATCGATCCAACATTCTTGCCTACCATGCTGAACTGAAAATATATTGTCTTTATTTAAATATGTTTTACACAATGTAATAAATCTTGATACTTCAACAATAGTAAAACTGTATGTCCGCCCCAAAGTCCATAGCCTTTCAGATTTAGGTCAGTGAAACCTGTCACTTATAGATTGAGTCTTTTGGGTGGTCGTGACAAATGGCCACTACGCAGATGCACAGCGGGTATTTCAGTGTCTATTTTTGGTGCAGGTGAGCAATGTGCTCTCAGCAATATGCCTGTGTGTTATGTGGCTCACCCATATGCTCCTCCCCACAGTCCTTCAGCTTCTCAGCCTCATTTCCTGACTTTCCAGTACCCAGTGCCCTGTTTGGGTCTTACTGACCATGCTCAAATTTATCATGCTGTGGCGTTGGATGAGTTTCATCCCTGTGCCTCTGTACAGCCTGTCCTGCCACTCGAAGGTCCACTCTGTTGCGTCTCTAGAGTGTCCCGTCGACATCCACAAAAAACGCCCGAGGAGCTGTGGGTTGTGACATTGAGATGCTGTGCCTGGTCAATATGTGTGAATGCAGCCTGCTCACGCTCTATGTTACACACAGTGTGCTGTGCATGTGGTGCATCTGTCCTCCTGCCTTGTATAGATTAAACCCAAGTTGTAGTTTTGCAGCGGCATTAAAATATCTTAGAAACGCTTAGGGGCACAGAGGAGCGGCTGTTATTAACTCTCTGCCATACAGAGAACGATGCAGTCTCTGGCAAGCAAGTACAATACTCAAACATTCCTTTTCTATATGAGCATAGTTTTTCTCTCTTGGCGTCAATGCTCGTGGAACAAATGCCACGGGCTGTCCCTGTTGCATTAGGCAGCACCCTAATCCATTCTTGCTTGCGTCACTCTGCACAGTGACCGGTTTCGAGACGTTGTAGTACCTCAGAACAGGCGTGACATACACCAGGCTCTTTAGTTCCTGTACAGCTAGGTCATGTTTAGCCAGCCATTGCCACACACTGTTCTTGTCCAGGAGCCGGTGAAGTGGCTCCCACACCTCAGACAGCTTGGGCAGAAACTTGGCCAGGTATGTCACAAATCCAATGAAACGCTGTACTGCCTTGGCATCAGTGGGTGTCGGCATGTCCAGTACAACCCTGGTGTTCTCTGGGTGTATTCTCAGTCCCTCTGAGGATAGTATGTGTTCATGAAACTGAACTTCTTTCAGCTCGAACTGCAGCTTTTGCACACTGAGCCCGATTCTCGCATCCCTTCACCGCTCCATCAGTGCGTGCAGATTGTCGTCATGGTCACGCTACGCCTCTTCATCAGAGTCCCTGCATCCGACAACAAGAATATCATATGCGATCGGCTTGATGCCTCTGAGGGCCCCCAGCGGTTCATGTTGCTTACGTTGATAAATCTCAGAGGCTTATCCAGGGCGTCGGCTCAGTCACTGGGGTAATATGTCCATCACGTTCATATTTCTCCAGTTGGGCTTTCAATCGGGCCTTCAAGGCTACAGGCACATTCTGTGGTGCGCATTGTACAGGGGTGCAACTTGGGTCCAGTACAGACTCCTGACACAGACTCCACTGGATAGTTGAAAATGTCATAATATGCACTCAGCAGCTGTTATTCGGTTAAAGGTCCTTTGAGGCACTGCTTCACTTTGTTAAGTATTGTGACAGTCATGAGTCCTAAGTGCTCACATGTGAAACCAGAGTAATGGATTTTGGTCCGTCTCAACAATGTCAGAGACTAGTTTGTGCTTAACCCCCTTAATGACACAGTCTGTGTGGTACCGCCCCATTGATCTTATTAACTCTCTTGAGTACAGCTTCAGTAGTGTGTTGCTTGCTTGCAGTGGGGTATTTGGTGATATTCTCTGTTTCATTCTCTTGCTCATTACATTGCATGTTGCCCCTGTGTTGAGCTGGCATTCTTGTCTTTTAATATTCAGTCATAGCTGCACCAACCATTTATGTCCCTGAAAGTGAGCTGCATTGATCAATTCCATTGATCAGTTCTTCATTGTCAGAGCCTCGCTCTCTCTGTATATTATCCTCCACAAGATGCACTTTCTTTACACTGGGCATTATTCTCTTCCCCTGCATGTGATTTTTACCGCAGTATTTATCGTTTTTGTCATGTAATGTCACCTGACCTTTCGTGGCTGTGCTCTCCTCTGGTTTGTACCTCCGCTGTCTCTGCATTGCATTCACTGTATTCACTTGTATACCATCTATATCCTCATGCGATTTTCAGTAAACTCAGCTACAAGGCATATTTCCACAGCCTCTGAAAAGCTAAGATCCCGTTCTCGTAGCAATTGGCGCCCTCGTTCCTTCACTTGCAATGCCTAATATGAGCCGGTCCCGTATCGTCTTGTCCCTCAGACCGCGGTACTCGTATGTCGCTGCACTCTCCCGCAATCGTGTGATAAAACTGTCAATAAACTCATCTGTATCCTGTTTGCAGCAGCCAAAGAGTTATCTCTCATTTATTACGTGGCTGTAACGGCTGTCGTCTTCCTCCTCTTCCTCGGACGAGGAGAGGAGAGAAGGATCGGTGGACCAATACGCAGCAAGGTATGATGACATAAAGTAATTTATTGAAAGACAAAGACGAATACGAAAACACTTGGAAAATTACAAAATAAGAAAACGACGTAGACGAAACCTGAACATGAACTTACATAACTACACGTAGAACTCACGGACAGGAACAGACTACATCAAACGAATGAACAGCCAAACAGTCCCGTATGGTACAGACACGGACGACACAGGAGACAATCACCCACAAACAAACAGTGAGAACAACCTACCTTAATATGACTCTCAATTAGAGGAAAACGCAAAACACCTGCCTCTAATTGAGAGCCATACCAGGCAACCCAAAACCAACATAGAAACAGAAAACATAGACTGCCCACCCAACTCACGCCCTGACCAATAAACACATACAAAACAAGAGAAAACAGGTCAGGAACGTGACATAACTCCCCCCCTAAGGTGCGAACTCCGGGCGCACCAGCACAAAGTATAGGGGAGGGTCTGGGTGGGCATCTGACCACGGTGGTGGCTCAGGCTCTGGGCGAGTTCCCCACCCCACCATAGTCAATCCCAGCTTACGTCGTCCCCATATAAGGGCCACCCTCCTATTACACCCACTTAATATACATCGTACCATCAAGATAAGGGGCAGCACCAGGATAAGGTAGAGCAGGACAGAGAGATAGCTCAAGACAGAGAGGTAGGTCAAAATAGAGAGGTAGCTCAGGATAGAGGGGCAACTCCGGACTGAAGGGCAGCTCCGGACAGAGAGACGGCTCTGGACTGAGGGGCAGTTCAGGATTAATGGCCGCTCTGGGCTGAGAAGCAGCTCATGGCTGGCTGACGGCTCTGGACGCTCATGGCTGGCTGACGGCTCTGGACGCTCATGGCTGGCTGACGGCTCTGGACGCTCATGGCTGGCTGACGGCTCTGGACGCTCATGGCTGGCTGACGGCTCTGGACGCTCATGGCTGGCTGACGGCTCTGGCAGATCCTGTCTGGTTGGCAGCTCTGGCAGATCCTGTCTGGTTGGCGGCTCTGGCAGATCCTGTCTGGTTGGCGGCTCTGGCAGATCCTGTCTGGTTGGCGGCTCTGGCAGATCCTGTCTGGTTGGCGGCTCTGGCAGATCCTGTCTGGTTGGCTGCTCTGGCAGATCCTGACTGACGAATGGCTCTAGCGGCTCCTGACTGACTAACGGCTCTGACGGCTCGGGACAGACGGGCGGCTCTAATGGCTCGGGACAGACGGATGGCTCAGACGGCGCTGGGGAGACGGATGGCTCAGACGGCGCTGGGGAGACGGATGGCTCAGACGGCGCTGGGGAGACGGATGGCTCAGACGGCGCTGAGGAGACGGATGGCTCAGACGGCGCTGCAGAGACGGATGGCTCAGATGGCGCTGCGGAGACGGACAGTTCAGGCGCCGTTGGGCAGACGGCAGACTCTGGCCGGCTGAGACGCACTGTAGGCCTGGTGCGTGGTGCCGGAACTGGAGGCACCGGACTGGAGACACGCACTTCAAGCCTAGTGCGGGGAGCAGGGACAGGGCACACTGGACTCTCAAAACGTACTATTTGTCTGGTGCGTGGTACCGGCACTGGTGGCACCGGGCTGAGTGCACGCACATCAGGACGAGTACGGGGAGAAGGAACAGTGTGTACAGGGCTCTGGAGACGCACAGGTAGCTCATTGCGTGGTGCCGGAACTGGAAGCACCGGGCTGGAGACACGCACCATAGAGAGAGTGCGTGGAGGAGGAACAGGGCTCTGGAAACGCACTGGAAGCCTGGTGCGTGGTGTAGGCACTGGTGGTACTGGGCTGGGGCGGGGAGGTAGTGCCGGAAATACCGGACCGTGCAAGCGTACTGGCTCCCTTGAGCACCGAGCCTGCCCAACTTTACCTGGTTGAATGCTCCCCGTCGCCCGCCCAGTGCGGAGAGGTGGAATAACCCGCACCGGGCTATGTAGGCGAACCGGGGACACCATGCGTAAAGCTGGGGCCATGTAAGCCGGCCCAAGGAGACGTACTGGTGGCCAGATATGTAGAGGCGGCTTCATGGCACTTGGCTCAATGCTCAATCTAGCCCTACCAGTGCGGGGAGGTGGAATAACCCGCAATGGGCTATGCACACGTACAGGAGACACCGTGCGCTGTACTGCGTAACACGGTGTCTGCCCGTACTCCCGCTCTCCACGGTTAGCCTGGGAAGTGGGCGCAGGTCTCCTACCTGCCCTTGGCCCACTACCTCTTAGCCCCCCCCCCCCCAAGAAAGTTTTGGGTAGTACTCACAGGCTTTTCGGGCTTCCGTGCTAGACTCGTCCCCTCATAACGCCGGTTCCCTTCTCCGGTTGCCTCTGCTCTCCTCAGTGCCTCCAGCTGTTCCCATGGGAAGCGATCCCTTCCAGCCAGGATCTCCTCCCATGTGTAGCAACCTTTACCGTCTAAAACATCCTCCCAAGTCCAGTCCTCCTTCTTGCGCTGTCCCTTCCTCCGATTACACCGCTGCTTGGTTCTGGTTATAAGGTGGGTGGTTCTGTAACGGCTGTCGTCTTCCTCCTCTTCCTCGGACGAGGAGAGGAGAGAAGGATCGGTGGACCAATACGCAGCAAGGTATGATGACATAAAGTAATTTATTGAAAGACAAAGACGAATACGAAAACACTTGGAAAATTACAAAATAAGAAAACGACATAGACGAAACCTGAACATGAACTTACATAACTACACGTAGAACTCACGGACAGGAACAGACTACATCAAACGAATCAATTTCAATCAATTTTATTTTATATAGCCCTTCGTACATCAGATAATATCTCGAAGTGCTGTACAGAAACCCAGCCTAAAACCCCAAACAGCTAGAATGCAGGTGTAGAAGCACGGTGGCTAGGAAAAACTCCCTAGAAAGGCCAAAACCTAGGAAGAAACCTAGAGAGGAACCAGGCTATGAGGGGTGGCCAGTCCTCTTCTGGCTGTGCCGGGTGGAGATTATAACAGAACTATGCCAAGATGTTCAAAAATGTTCATAAGTGACAAGCATGGTCAAATAATAATCATGAATAATTTTCAGTTGGCTTTTCATAGCTGATCATTAAGAGTTGAAAAACAACAGGTCTGGGACAGGTGGCGGTTCCATAACCGCAGGCAGAACAGCTGAAACTGGAATAGCAGCAAGGCCAGGCGGACTGGGGACAGCAAGGAGTCACCACGGGCGGCAGTCCCGACGCATGGTCCTAGGGCCCAGGTCCTCCGAGAGAAAGAAAGAGAGAAGGAGAAAATTAGAGAGAGCCAAGATTTTCAAAATGTTCATAAATGACAAGCATGGTCAAATAATAATCAGGAATAAATCTCAGTTGGCTTTTCATAGCCGATCATTAAGAGTTGAAAACAGCAGGTCTGGGACAGGTAGGGGTTCCATAACCGCAGGCAGAAGAGTTGAAACTGGAATAGCAGCAAGGCCAGGCGGACTGGGGGCAGCAAGGAGTCACCACGGCCGGTAGTCCCGACGTATGGTCCTAGGGCTCAGGTCCTCCGAGAGCTCGTCACTCCCCCTAACTGGGAGGGGGCCAGAGACAATTACTCGATGCCGACATCTTTCTAGCTGATTTACACGCTGAAGCTATGTTGCACTTGGTGACCTCTGACTGTTTCATCCTAACATCGTTGGTGCCGACGTGGATAACAATATCTCTATACTCTCTACACTCGCCAGATTTAGCTTTAGCCAGCACCATCTTAAGATTAGCCTTAACGTCGGTAGCCCTGCCCCCTGGTAAACAGTGTATGATCGCTGGGTGATTCGTTTTAAGTCTAATACTGCGGGTAATGGAGTCGCCAATGACTAGGGTTTTCAATTTGTCAGAGCTAACGGTGGGAGCCTTCGGCGTCTCAGACCCCGTAACGGGAGGAGTAGAGACAAGAGAAGACTCAGACTCAGACTCCAACTCGCTACATAATGGGGAAAACCGGTTGAAAGTTTCTGTCGGCTGAATGAGCGACACCGGTTGAGCATTGCAACAGCATTTCCCTCCAGAAGCCATGAGAAAGTTGTCCGGCTGCGGGGACTGTGCGGGGGGATTTATACTAACGTTACTATCTGTACTTACTGGTGGCACAGACGCTGTTTCTTCCTTTCCTACACTGAAAATACCCTTGCCTAACGATTGCGTCTAAAGCTGGGCTTGCAGCACAGCTATTTTCGCCGTAAGGCGATCGTTCTCCTGTATATTATGAGTACAGCGACTGCAATTAGAAGACATCATGTTAATGTTACTACTTAGCTTCGGCTGTTGAAGGTGTTGACGAACCATGTCCAGATAAAGCGTCCGGAGTGAAAAGGTTGAATGAGGGGAAAAAGTTGCAATGGAAAAACTAAAAATATAAACGGTAATTAAAAACAGAAACAAAACAAAAAACGTAAAGTTGTCAGCTAGCAAAGTAAAGTAAAGTTCGCAGCAAATCGCACAGCAACAAAACGAACAGCCAAACAGTCCCGTATGGTGCAGACACGGACGACACAGGAGACAATCACCCACAAACAAACAGTGAGAACAACCTACCTTAATATGACTCTCAATTAGAGGAAAACGCAAAACACCTGCCTCTAATTAAGAGCCATACCAGGCAACCCAAAACCAACATAGAAACAGAAAACATAGACTGCCCACCCAACTCACGCCCTGACCAATAAACACAAACAAAACAAGAGAAAACAGGTCAGGAACGTGACAGTGGCCTTAAAATAGTCCTACAAAGCATCTAGTATAGCAGTATGGCCATTTCTCTGATCAGCAGTCATTGTAAGGTTATCCATGTAAATATGCCAACACTCACTGCCCATTGGTCTCCTCAGCGTAGCCGCTTGTACCTGTGCAGATTTTTCTTCCAGTCCCGTTTCTAGCGACATGTCCTCAAACTCAGCTCTGAATATCTCCCAGTTTTTGCACAAATCTCTAGACATCTGCATGCCCTCCGGGGCGGGATAAGTGATAATGCCCGAGAAGCCGGTGTTTGGAGGATATATTGGCTGTCACGATCGTCTTTAGGTGAAAGAGAGGACCAAGGCGCAGCGTGATATAGATACATCTTATTTTATTTGAGAAGATGGAAAAACCGAACACGAACACTATACAAGCTAAACAAAAACAACAAACGACCGTGAAGCTACAAACGAAAGTGCAGACACAAGCTACTAACGTCAAACATAGACAATTACCCACAACCTGCCTAATGCCTATGGCTGCCTTAAATATGGCTCCCAATCAGAGACAACGATAGACAGCTGTCTCTGATTGAGAACCACTCAGGCAACCATAGACTTACATGAACACCTACACTGAACACAACCCCATGAACCCTATAAAACCCCCTATACAATACAAACACCCTAGACTAGACAAAAACACACAAACATCCCAGCGAACCGTGCCAATATATCCTCCAAACACTGGCTTCTAGGGCATTATCACTTTTATACAACGGGTTACCAACATATTCAAATAATGTTCGACATTTTTATATAAAAATGTTATTTTCACATATTTATTCATACTATTTCATCCTTCCACAAGACATAGTCCCGACACAAATCTAGGGTTGATACCCAAGTTGGCTGGTTCGGTTGCCAGAGACTCGTTCAGTCTTTTTGTTCTGTATCTATGGACGCGATACAGCCATTCAGTCTTTTTGTTCTGTATCTATGGACACGACCCAGTCGTTCGTTCTAAATGTTCCATTGCCATACTGGCTGGCAACGGTCTTATCCCTTATTCGCTAGCTAGCCAACTACAGCTAACTTACAGTCACATCAAACAGTGCAGCAAGAATAACAACAGTATCTGCATTTGCATTTGTTTAAGCTCTTTTCTAGTGACATTTATTTGGATGCATCCATAACAATGAGCTAATGAGGCGCGACTTAACCTGGCATAGAACATGTGCTTTCTCGTCAGGACACTGTAGTTCAGAGGAGCTAGCCAACAACACAGCTAACACAATCACTTCAATCTTAAACTGGAAAGACTGCAAACTAGCTGCACTTAATTTCGTTTGACCTTTTTCAAATTGACATTTCTTTGTATATATCCATAAAAATGATGCCGGCTGATTCATGATTTTGAATTGCCGAGAAAAGCTGCCTGCCTGTCTGTCTCGTGCTGACTCCCGACATGTTCATTACTATTGGACAGCTGGAGATCGAATTTGAATATTGAAGCAATGTTTCAAATGTCGGAGCGACAAACAGCAAGGTTTACACAAATCTCCGCTGCTGAAAACGAAATGTTAGTCTAAAAGAAATGTGAGATAATGTCTAGATGCTTTTAATAGTGGAGATTAAGTTAGACTAGTGGTTAGAGTGTTGGGCCAGTAACCAAAAAGGTTACTAGATCAAATCCCAGAGCTGACTAGTTAAAAATCTGTTGTTCTGCCCCTGAACAAGGCAGTTAACCCACTTTTCCTAGGCCGTCATTGTAAATAAGAATTTGTTCTTAACTGACTTGCCTAGTTAAATAAAGGTTGAATAAAAATGTTGAATGAAAATTATAAATGGCTTGGCTGGGTTGATGAGACAAAGGATTGCTCTGTCATATGGAACAGAGTAAATGGGCATTTTAACGTCATAGATTTAGCAGGTGGGAACTTGTGGAATGGACACCGGCTGGAATGGGCTTTTAACCAATCAGCATTCAGGATTAGACCCACCCGTTGTATAAACATAACATATCTAATGCGCTATAGAGCACCTAAAGTTGTTTTCCTGTTGTCGCTGTTATTTCTTGATGCGCATAAGTTCTAGCGTGTTAATATGTTTTATAGAAAAAGGCTTGGAAAAAGATGTCTCCATAATGACAATCTAAATAGCCTACCTAAACTGGTAAAAAGTTGTCACGACGTGCACACATGCTGCTAGTCTCGTGACTCAGCTGCCTGCTGCTGTCACGCCCTGAGCTTAGAGATCCTTTTATTTCTCTATTTGGTTAGGTCAGGGTGTGATTAGGGTGGGCATTCTAGTTTTCCGTTTCTATGTTGGTCTGGTATGGTTCCCAATCAGAGGCAGCTGTCTATCGTTGTCTCTGATTTGGCGATCATATTTAGGCAGCCTTTTCCCACCTGTTGTTTGTGGGATCTTCTTTTTGTGTAGTGCCTGTGAGCACTCCATTACTTCACGTTTAGTTTGTTTCTGTATTTGTTTTGCTGAGTTTCATTTATTAAAACATGCGGAACTCTACGCACGCTGCGCCTTGGTCCATTTATTCCAACGATTGTGACAGCTGCAGCGCTCAGTCTCAACACACACATGGCCCTCCCCACCACTCACTCACTTAGCAACAGGCTGCCTCACTGCCGGAGTCAGCAGCAGCAGGTCACAGTGAAATATATATTTTAAAGAAATTGCTATGATGGCTGCGGTGCAATTCAGAAGTAGCCCTAAAACCTGCAACCGATGATCAATAAATTTTCACCCGTGACTTAGTTTTCAAAGTAGCCCAATTGAGCCTCTGTAAAAACATGATTAGAATATTGTTAGAAAAACAGGCTAATTTAGTTTCATTTAAATTAGGTTTATTCAGACCCTTTACTATGAGACTTGAAATTGAGCTCAGGTGCATCCTGTTTCCATTGATCATCCTTGAGATGTTTCTACAACTTGATTGGAGTCCACCTGTGGTATATTTAATTGATTGGACATGATTTGGAAAGGCATTACCTGTCTATATAAGGTCCCACAGTTAACATTGCATGTCAGAGCAAAAACCAAGCCATGAAGTCGAAGGAAATGTCTAAAGAGCTCCGAGACAGGATTGTGTCGAGGGTACCAAAAAATGTCTGCACCATTGAAGGTCCACAAGAACATAGTGTCCCCCGTCATTCTTAAATGGAAGAAGTTTGGAACCACCAAGACTCTTCTTAGAGCTGGCCGCCTGGCCAAACTGAGGAATCGGGGGAGAATGCCCTTGGTCAGGGAGGTGACCAAGAACCCGTTGGAAACTCTGACACAGCTCCAGAGTTCCTCTGTGGAGATGGAAGAACCTTGTAGAAGGACAACCATCTCTGCAGCACTCCACCAATTAGGCCTTTATGGTAGTGGCCAGAGGGAAGCCACTCCTCAGTAGAAGGCACATGACAGCCAACTTGGAGTTTGCCAAAATGCACTATGAGAAACACCATGAGAAACAAGATTCTCTGGTCTGATGAAACCAAGATTGAACTCTTTGGCCTGATTGCCAAGCATCACATCTGGAGGAAACCTGGCACCATTCCTATGTTGAAGCATGGTGGTGGCAGCATCATGCTGTGGGGATGTTTTTTAGCTGCAGGGACTGGGAGACTAGTCAGGATTGAGGGAAAGATGAACAGAGCAAAATACAGAGAGATCCTTGATGAAAACCTGCTCCAGATTGCTCAAGACCTCAGAATGGGGCGAATGTTCATCATCCAACAGGACAACGACCCTAAGTACACAGCAAAGACAACGCAGGAGTGGCTTCAGGACAAGTCTCTGAATGTCGTTGAGTGGCCCAGCTAGAGCCCGGACTTGAACCAGATCAAACATCTCTGGAGAGGCCTGAAAATAGCTGTGCAGCAATGCTCCCCATTCATCTTGACAGAGCTTGAGAGGATCTGCAGATAAGAATTGGAGAAACTCACCAAATACAGGTGTGCCAAGCTTGTAGCGTCATATCCAAGACTCGAGGCTGTAATCGCTGCCAAAGGTGCTTCAACAAAGACTGAGTAAATGGTCTGCATACTTATGTAAATGTGATATTTCCATTTTTTTATTTAATAAATTTGCTAAAAATGAAAAAAGACTGTTTTTGGTTTGTAATAATGAGGTATTGTGTGTAAAGTGAAGAGGGGGAAAAAACAATTTAATCCATTTTAGAATAAGGCTGTAACGTAACAGAATGTGGTCTGAAAACTTTCCGTATGTACTGAATACACTACCGTTCAAAAGTTTGGGGTCACTTAGAAATGTCCTTGACAAGCTGAAATGATCAGCTGGGATGACACATGAGATGGTTATAACTCTGTGTATCAAGTAAAGGGTTACCGTCCTTTAGATGTTAATGTACTGAATGAACAGTGCCACCAGCAGATAGAAAAAGAGCAGGAACTCAAACAGCAGGCTGTCATTGTCACCATGAGTGACAAGTAGTTGGCATTGTGGCACAAACAGACTGGGAGTCAGACTATGCAGCAGCAAGGGGAGGGAGAGAGAGAGTGTGTGTGAGAGAGAGAGTGTACAGAAGAGCATGCTGTGGTGAGATCATAACAGTGGAAGATGTCTCTCCTTCTATCTGTGTTGCCATGACTTCTTTCCCCTCAGGGGAGATATTTCAGACAAGGTAAATAATCTCTGCTCCCCTCAGTCACATCAATGATTTATCTGACTAACCTCTAGTATGTTAAAGAAGATAGAAGAGACTATCAAAAGGAAGGAATCTTATAACACCGGTAAGAGCGTTGGGCCAGTGTCCGAAAGGTCGCTGGTTCCAATCCCCGAGCCGACAAGGTGAAAATTCTGTCTGTGCCCTTGAGCAAGGCACTTAACCCTAATTGCTCCTGTAAGTCGCTCTGGATAAATGTGTCTACTAAATTACTAAAATGTAAATCAGTCAGGATGGGAAGGAGGGGAGTTATGGTAGTTGTCAACTTCAAAAGAATACTCAAAAGGGGGTCGGATCAAATAGGACTATACATTTCATTTATATAGTACAGGTCAAAAGATTGGACACACCTACTCATTCAAGGGTTTTTCTTTGTTTTTACTATTTTCTACAGTGTAGAATAAGAGTGAAGACATCAAAACTATGAAATAACATATGGAATCATGTAGTAACCAAAAAAGTGTTAAACAAATCTAAATATATTTTAGATTTTAGATTCTTTAAAGTAGCCACCCTTTGCCTTGATGACAGTTTTGCACACTCATGGCATTCTCTCAACCAGCTTCACCTGGAATGCTTTTCTAACCGTCTTGAAGGAGTTCCCACATATGCTGAGCACTTGTTGGCAGCTTTTCCTTTACTTTGCAGTCCAACTCATCCCAAACTATCTCAATTTGGTGGAGGTCAGGGGATTGTGGAGGCCAGGGAATCTGATGCAGCACTCCATCACTCTCCTTCTTGGTCAAATAGCCCTTGCACAACCTGGAGGTGTGCTGGGTCACTGTCGTGCTGGTAGCCATGCTGGTTAAGTGTGTCTAGAATTGTAAATAAACCACAGTGTTACTAGCAAAGCACGCCCACACCATCACAAGTCCTCCTCCATGCTTCACGGCGGGAACCACACATGCAGAGATCATCCGTTCACTTATTCAAAACCTCACAAAGACACTGCGGTTGTAACCAAAAATCTCACTTTTGGACTCATCAGACGAAAGAACATATTTCCACTGGACATGTTTTTTGGCCCAGGCAAGTCTCTTCTTATTATCGGTGTCCTTTAGTAGGGGTTTGTTTGCGTCAATTCAACCATGAAGGCCTGACTCACGCAGTCTCTTCTGAACAGTTGACGTTGAGATCTGTCAGAACTCTGTGAAGTATTTATTTGGGCTGCAATTTCTGAGGCTGGTAACACTAATGAACTTATCCTCTGCAGCAGAGGTAACTCTGGGTCTTCCTTTCCTGTGGCGGTCCTCATGAGAGCCTGTTTCATCATAGCGCGTGATGGTTTTTGCGACTGCACTTGAAGAAACTTTAAAAGTTCTTGACATTTTCCGGATTGACTAACCTTCATATTTTAAAGTAATGATGGACTGTCGTTTCTCTTTGCTTATTTGAGATATTCCTGCCATAATATGTACTTTTACCCAATAGGGCTATCTTCTGTATACCAACCCTACCATGTCACAGCACAACTGATTGTCTCAAATGCATTAAAGAAAGAAATTACACAAACTAACATTTAACAAGGCTCCCCTGTTAATTGAAATGCATTCCAAGTCACTACCTTATGAAGCTGGTTGAGAGAATGCCAAGAGTGTGAAAAGCTGTCATCAATACAAAGTGTGGTTACTTTGAAGAATCTAAAATCTAAACTTCATTTTCACACTTTTTTGGTTACTACATGATTCCATATGTGTTATTTCAAGGTTTTGATGTCTTCATTATTATTCTACAATGTAGAAAATAGTGAAAATAAAGAAAAACCCTTGAATGAGTAGGTGTTTCCGGACTTTTGACTAGTACTGGCCTCCCGGGTGGCGCAGTGGTCTAGGGCACTGCATCGCAGTGCTAGCTGCGCCACCAGAGTCTCTGGGTTCGTGCCCAGGCTGGGCTGGGTTCGCGCCCAGGCTCTGTCGCAGCCGGCCGCAACCGGGAGGTCCGTGGGGCGACGCACAATTGTTATAGCGTCGTCCGGGTTAGGGAGGGTTTTGCTGGTAGGGATATCCTTGTCTCAGTATATGAAATGTAAAATTTTTTATAAAATGTATGCACTCTACTGTAAGTCGCTCTGGATAAGAGCGTCTGCTAAATGACTAAAATGTAATGTAAAATGTACTGTATGTTTATTTATTTATTTATTTTTTATTTTACCAGGTAAGTTGACTGAGAACACGTTCTCATTTGCAGCAACGAACTGGGGAATAGTTACAGGGGAGAGGAGGGGGATGA